>NW_005871165.1:1148505-1206859 GCF_000147115.1 Myotis lucifugus
CCGCTGGGGCAGATCAGGCCCCTGTGGCCCAGGAAACCCACCCAGCTGGGGAGTCCCACAGTCCTCCCCTGGAGGTCCTTGCCTGTCTCTGTTTCACCAGACAGTGGACGTCTCTTCTTCCATTCAAGTGTCTGCCTGTGAGAGTCACATGCTCCATGAGCAAGGCCTGGACGGTGCAGGGGCCACCAGTGCCAGCTGGGTGGGCGCAGGGCCCTCAGCGAACAGCACTGGCTGCCTCTGCCCTGGGAGAGCCTGGCTGCATGGACTGTAATAATGGTCAAAATGAGCGACTGGTCTGAAGACGGTCAGTGTGATGGCGCTTAGAGCCTCTGAGTTTTAGGCCCCCAGACACAGAGACCCAGGCAAGACTTATAGAAAGAACACAAAAAAGTGACGAAACAAAATATAGAGCCAGAATCCAGTGTGTTTCTGCCAGGCTATGGCACTGCTCCTGGGCGCCCACTACCCAATGACTGGGAGATTTGGCATGCTGCTATTTTGTTGGACTTTTTCCCTATGCAGAGTAGACTCACATGGGCCTTTATGGGGGTCTAAAGAGTTGGGACACTTGGGGTCCAGCCTCAGTACCATCACTCTGTTAAAAAATATATTCTTCCATTTGTTAAAACAAACACTAAGGAAAATGTATTCAGGACTATCGAGATCGGCATCCAGGAGAGAGAGAGTCTCAGCTGCGAATATACGGAGACAGCCAGGGATTTGTAACCAGTGAGCAGAACGAGCGGGTCAGTGGATGGAAACTTACTGTGAGGGGACATCACGGGTAAGGGGGTTCTTGTTCAATGGACTTCAAAGGGTTCTTGCTGCAGGCAGGCCAGTGGGATCAGGTACCAAGGGTGGGCATTCTCTCTAAACGCAGTGGGATTCTTGCTAAGGCAGGGCCAGAAGACGAGGCCCAGCTGGGAAGAGTGCTCGGGGTGCCTGACTAACGTTTGTTAACCCTACTCGTGGGTCTAGGGATATTTAACCTCCCTGTCCTCTGATTCCTAGCTCTAAGACAATGGGATTGGATTGGATGAGGTCCCTTTCAGTGGGAATAGACTGACCATCAACATCTGCTCTTGTTGTACCTCCCTTCACTCGGAGCTGCAATTGAAAATCACGAATGTTGCTTTAAAACATCTATTTTGAAGGTGTTAATTTCACAATCAGATGCCTTCTTGTGTAAAGTAGCATTCAATGTACCCAAGTGAATAATATCTATTTTAAAATACTGGCTATACTATATTAAAGATTATGTGTATCATCTTTAATTTTGTGATAGCCATGAAAGGTAGGGCATCTTCCTATTCTTGTTGTTTAGTGCACAGTAGACCCAGAACATATGTGGAGTGAATGGATGAGTGAAGGAATGTGTATATCCTCAAAATTTAGAACTTGGATAAGTTGGAACCTGCTTTTATTGTGTGTGTGTGTGTATGTGTGTGTGTGTGTGTGTGTTAATCCTCCCCCAAGGACATTTTTCCATTGACTTTTAGAGAGAGTGGAAGGGAGGGAGAGAGACAGAGAGAGAGAAACATAGATGTGAGAGAGACACATCGACTGGTTGCCTCTTGCATGTGCCCAGACTGGGCCAGGGATCAAGCCTGCAACCAAGGTACCTGCCTGGTGCCCTTAACCAGAACCAAACCTGAAACCCTTCAGTCCTTGGGTCAATGTTCTATCCACTGAGCCAAACGGCCATGGTGGAGACTGCTTTTAAATACTTAAACATTGTCCACAGTGCTATGCACAAGAGTGGGCATTCAATAAATGCTAATTCACATGTACATGTACACACCCACCCACACACACACACACACACACACAATCAGTGCTTGTTTCTGGTGGTATCTGAACAGCATAGGTGTGATGGACCAGCACTTTTTTCCCAGGTCACAACTGATGCATGTCCTTTCAAACACATCAGTGCGTTACTCTTGGCTCAGGCACTTGGAGGAAGCAGTAAACCTGTGGTGATCCTCGTGGCCTCTTCATCAAAACCCACGGAGGGCTGTGTTTCCACCTTAGCAGACATTGAGTGGGAAGCAGAAGACACTTTTCTCGTTTTCTCCTGGGGGTTTCTGTAGGCTGCCACCTGGCATTCCGTGTTACTGATGTGGGTCAGAGATGACAATGCAGAGTCCAAGCAGGGAATAAGAAAATTGGTGAGAGAAGCATTTATCAAAATAGAAAGCCTGGAAAATCATTTTCTAATTTAAAAAGTAATGCTATGTGCATGCATATAAGCATAACCAATGGACATAAGACACTGGGGGGTAGGGGAGGCCGGGGGAATGCCAAGTGGGGGAAAAAGAAGGAGACATATGTAATACTCGTTGTAATACTTTAAGCAATAAAAAAAAAGTAATGCTATGTGTGTATTATAGGGATCTGTATGTTTATTTACAAAAATTGCTAAATACTCAGGTTAGACAACATTTAACTGCTGAGCTATGGCCTCAGGCGGTTGTTTTTTCTGATTGCAGATCTTGGCTGTGTTACCAGCTGGCTGGGTGCCCCAAGGGTTGCTAAGAAATTTTTGCATTTTGCTCTGCCCTTTTAATCCCTTTTATAAGGTCTTGCCTCCTCATCACTGGCCACTCACAGGGCCTGGGAGCGCACAGGTCTTTGGTGTCGCTCCCCAGCCCAGGCTGGTCCTGGCCTGCCCTGCCCTGTGCCCAGTGAGCAGCCCTGGGAACCAGAGGCTGCTGTTAGTTTGAGCTTCCAGGGCTGGGGCAGTAACTGGCCCGGCTCTAATGAGCAGGATCAAGGTGACAAAACCCATCAGCCACTTGGAACCACTACCTGCAGAGGGACCAGGACCAGCATCAAACCGGCAGCCTGGAGACACTTGGACAGCACATAATTTCCAAATTAGATATTTCTGAGGCCTGGATTTTGCAGTGCAGCGCGAGCTCAGAGGCGGCTCTGGCAGAAGCTGCAGAAAGCAAACAAATGGAAATCTTCCATGGACCTTGATTTCATTCATGGGCAACTGGGCCCTGGGCTTCCCTCTTCCCCTTTTCATTTAGATGCAAATGAAGATTTTGTTCCAGCAAAGTCCCACTGCTGTGGTCCTGGTTCTGGGAGTGGTGGTGATGATGGAGGATTCCAGCTGCTCCGGTCTTAGGGAAGTCAGTTATATCAGGGCCTGGAGGAGGGGCAGGAGGTGTTGGAGCCAATGAAGCTGGAGCTGCTAAGAACCAGTTCTGTTGTACTCTTTCAACTCTGAAAGTAGCAGCACTATCTACCCTGTAGATTAAACAAGTTCCCTGCCTGGACACAGACAGAAACATCTGGTCCAGGAAGTGCTGTGCAGAATAGGGCCATTGTTTTCACTGCTGAGAGTCCCGCTTCTCTCTGTTTAACTGTGGCTTTTTACGATTGAATGAGTCCATGAAGATTCATTGCATCAAGCAACTCTCCTTACTAGGCACATATCCTTTCATAGCCCAACCCGCCCTGGGAAGAGGTACCATCTCTATTTTATGGATGTGGTCACTGAGCCTCACAGAGGAGGAGTGACTGGTCCAAGGACACGGCACAGTTGGGATTCAAACGCAGCTCCCTCTGACCTTCCCAGCAGCTCCGTGCACTCACCTACTGTAGGAGCTTTGAGAAGGAAGGTGTGTTACCTCCCTGTCACCATGAGGCCTCGCAGCGAGCTTTGCACACAATAGGCACAGATGCATATTTGTTCAATAAATGCATTCATTTTTAGAATTCTTCTAAAACTGCTTGGCCCTGTCCTACTTAGCCATGGAGACTGGGGCAAGTTACAGGTATTTTGTGTGTCTCAGTTTTCTTCATGGGAGAATCTGGACAACAGTCACCTCTGGGGCTGGTTGAGTCCTTGGAGGTTAGTCTCCTGGCCGGGTGGCTTCCCAGAGATGCTGCCTCATGAGGCCCCAGAGGGCTCTGTGCTTCAGTCATTCTTTGGGGGAGAGGGAGAGACAAGAAGGTGAACCATTTGGAACCACCAATAATTTCTTTTTCTTCATTTTTTAAGTTACCATCTTAACCCTTTGGGAGCATGCAGTTCAGCAGTGTTAATTAAGTGTGTTGGTACTGTTGTGTGACAGCTCTCCAGAACTTTCTCATTTTGCAACACCACGACTCTATACCATCAAACACCAACTCCCTATTTTCTCCTCTCCTGGTCCCTAGCAACCACCATTCCACTTTCTGTTTCTCTGAGTTTGGCTACTTTAGATACATCAGTAAGTTAATCATACTGTATCTGTGACTGGCTTGTTTCACTTAGTATAATGTTTTCAAGGTTCATCCATATTGTAGTATGAGCAAGAATTTCCTGCTTTTTAAGATTGAATAATATTCTATTATATGTACATACTGTATTGTGTTTATCCATTCACCCATTGATGGAAACTTGTGTTGCTTTTACCGCTTGGCTATTGTGAATAATGTTGCTATGAACATGAGTGTGAAAATCTTTCCCTGAGATCTGCTTTCAATTCTTTTAGGTATATAACCAGAAGTAGGACTGCTAGGTCATATGGTAACTCTATTTTTAATATTTTGAGGTACCTTCGTACTGTTTTCCATTGAGATTCGCCATTTTACATTCCCACCAGTGGTGTGCAAGGGTTCCAATTTCTCCAAATCCTTACCAACACTTGTTATTTTCTATTTTTTAAAAGTGGCCATCCTATAAATGCATAACCCTACCTCATGCCTTACATAAAAATTAACTCAAAATGGATCATAGACTTCAATGTGAGAGTTTAAGCTGTAAAATTCTTATAAGAAGACAGAGGGATTGATCTTCATGAGTTTGGTGTCACTTTCTTAGATGTGACACCAAAAGCACAGTTTAAGTAATTTTCTCCAAGTCACATGACCATAGAAGGCAGATTTAGCATTAGAATTTGTCTTACTCACTCCTAGGCCCTGGCTTTTCCCTCTGTAACTTGTGGCCCTTCCCTGTCAGGCCCCCATGGGCTTGATCGGTTACAGATTAATGCATCTTCTGTAACTGTTCTGGCTGAAGAGGAAATCAGAAAAGCTTCAACCCGGCCAGTGTGGCTCAGTGGTTGAGCGTTGACCTATGAACCAGGAGGTCACAGTGTGATTCCTGGTCAGGGCACATGCTCGGGTTGCAGGCTCAATCCCCAGTAAAGGGGCATGCAGGAGGCAGCCAATCAATGATTTCTCTCTCTCTCTCTCTCTCTCTCTCTCTCTCTCCCTCTCCCTTCCTCTCTGAAATCATATATATATATATATATATATATATATATATATATATATACATTTTTTTTAAAAACTTCACCTTCTTTTTAGTCTCTTTAAACATCGGGGCTCCCCAGGCCCAGACCAAGACCTGTGAGAGATCCCTATGGTTGTGTGCTGGTAAATGGTTTAACAACCAGCTCTCAAGAAAATAACTCCATAATGTTCTGATTTGTAGCATTTGCCGATTTCATTGTATAAATACTGAAACAGGGACTGATTGCACGCTGCCCACTTGATGTGGATGAATGCAGAGCTGGGAAGAAAGGTCTGCACAGCCAAGCAGTGTGGACACCAAAATAAGACACAGTCATTGTCTTCAAGATCTCAGCTCAAGTGAAAAAGACAAATACAAAGGTGATGAAAACGTGACATGATAGAGAGGACAGCACATGGGAAGGTCACCTAACCAAGCAGGAGTCTCCAAAGGCAGGTCTAGGTCACAGGCCTAAAAAATCCCCTCCCTGTTCTTTATGCTTTGTACTCTGCTCCTAGGACAGGCTCTTGGACTGAACAGAAGCTCAATATATATTTGTTGAATAAGCATGAAGAATTACACAATCACCCAGAGTCCCTTTGGTGGGGGAGGAGAGGAAGGGAACTAACATGGATGAGAACCCAGATCACCCGATGTCATCCCTGTGTTCTCCAACACACACACACACACACACACATACACACACACACACACACACACACACACACACACACCAGTGGTCCTGCCTCCTGATCCCCAGAGTGGAAAGCAAGGGATAACTTGTAGGCAAGCTCACCCATCCTGTGGAGAACACAGGAGAAGTACTTGGCAGCTGCTACTGCTTCTCCTGTGTGTTCATTTGTTATTTAGATAAAGGATCCATCGGTCCCTAGGCTGCCCAGATGGCACTGGCCTTCATCAAGGTCTTCATCTCTGACTCCTGCAGAGATTGTCATGGTTTTGATTACCTGGAAAGCACCTGCCTCCCAGGTATGATCTGGAGTTAGCCACCTCTCACCTTGAGGGCAGTGGTGTCACCACATGGCTGAGCCTGAAGCCAGGAATCACCATTAGATGAGGAATTGCGTAACCTGTCCTACAGACAGGCTGGTGTGAGCCTAGTGCATTGGGCTGGCGGGAGCCAGGTGAGGGGAGAAGAAAGACAGTGGAGTTCACTTGGCCTCTTGATCCCCCTGTTGGATTTTCCTGTTGTTTTTTTTTTATTATTAGTTTCACCTGAGGATGTGCTTAGGGAGAGGAAGGGAGGGAGGGAGGGAGGGAGGGAGGGAGGGAGAGAGAGAGAGAGAGAGAGAGAGAGAGAGAGAGAGAGAGAAATATCGATCAATTGCCTTCTGTATGTGCCCCCACTGGAGATCCAACCTGCAATGGATGATGCTCCAACCAACTGAGCCACATTGGCCATGCAGAGTGTTTATTTTTTAGTCATTAAACTGTTAAAGTAGTAATTTTCAAAAAGTTAAAAAAGTATTTCTCAAGTACACGTGAAAGATTTCTTTAATTCATTAATGAGAGGACCAGTGAGATGACAAAGCTAGGTTCAAAAGAGGATACTTGTATGTATCACTGGAAGAAAGGAAGAAAGCTAGAATAAGGTTGCTAAATTAGATACAAAACTTAATCTCTCACATGGCAATAAAACCACAAAGTTTGGGGTTGTCTTCCCTACTTGATAGAAGTCATTCATAGCATATTATCAATTCTCTCCCTGTTAACATCTCTTTAGGGTGGGCCCATTTGGACAATAGACAGTAAATAAACTAAGTGCCTTCCCCTCGAGATTCGGATGGGCTGTAGGTAGCCTTGGTGCCTTACTTCTAGGTTTTGGATACATTTCCTTAAAGCTCAGAGGATCCTGTGCATTGGGAGATGCTGCTAGTTGCTGAGTATGTCCAGTCTAATCATGCATTCGGAACTGGGGAAACAACCACAGGATTGGCTCAGGGACCCATTGATTGGACCCGTGGTCATGAGAACTAACATGACCCTCCTGATCCCTGAGCCCCTATTAGGACACAGTGGTGTGTGGCCCCCCCTGGAATTAGCGTCACTTCCAAGCCAGCATCCAGTTGTCCCTGAAAAATCAGATTATTTCTTTTTCTCCAGTGCATGGTCACCCTGGTAAAAGGCCATCGGTCCCTTTGGGGAAGTCTGGGAGAGAGATTAATGGCATAAATTTTCGGCAGTGTAGGAAGTTCTTCCTGAAGGGGACCCGGCCTCCCCGCTTCATTCAAAGGATTCTGGGTCTGTAAATTGGCTCAGGTCTGGGAATTGATGGAGGGGTTAAGACCTCTGTTTGGGTGATTTAAGTTAGACTTCTGTTTCCTTCACCCAGCACTATTCCGCTTACACGGACCAGGTAGGCTCCACCAGACTCTTCAGATGCTGCGTGGACTCTGCTACCGTCAGGGCCTGAGACTGTGGGGTTGGGCAAGAGTCTGTCAGAAGAGCGTTGAGATGTGAGTTCTGAACCTGCCTTTGCTACTAATTAGATTAGCGGAGTGACCTTGGGCAAATGAGTAAGCCTCTTGGGCCGTCTTCCCCAACGCTTGAAGAGGGAGCAAGAGCCCTCCCTGCTTGGTCAGAGGGCTGCTGGGAAGAACCCAGCATCTTTAACCGAGCGCTGGTGTTGTCGAGGGTGTGAGTGGAGGACATAAGCTGGGTCTGACCCATCGAAGCGCTTTGGCTCAAACAGTGTGAGAATTAGTTGCCAGCATTTTAAAATAAGGGGATTTCGGACAAAAGTCCACATTTCTGTCTTCTTTAGAAGCCCCGGAAGTTGGCACATTCTCACATGGCAGCAGTAGACTGAGGGGCCTCCTTTAACTGGGGCACATTTTCGTCAATTTCCCGCCCACCACCACCTCCCTGGTGCACCTGTTTACTGAGGTGCCTCCAGCGGCCAGGGGCTGGGGAGAGGTGCGTACCATGTGGACTGTTCACCTGGCAGCGTGACAAGTGCAAGGAACGGGGATGGCGCCAGCGTGAGCAGCAGCTCAGGGAGCCGTCGGTCCTCCCCACTGGGGTACGCCTCGCCCCAGATCCCCTCCCGCACTTCAGCCCTCTCACTCGGACTCCGGGGTGACTTCTCACTTCTCTCTGGCTCCAGTTCTTGCAAGACCCCTCTGGTGGGTTAAGCATCTTCACTTGTTAGATATGAAGCCAGTTCTGCTCTTTCCTCAACGATGATTACTCCAGCTTCAGATCTCAAACCAGCCTCCCCATGGCACAGCCGTCCTTCCTCCAGCAAATTTGACTGAGCGCCTACTGTGGGGCTGTGCTTACTGGCAGAAGCATGTTGTTTGTCAAGACCTGCCCTTGGCCCACTGTGCTCCCTGCCTGCTGGAAGGGCACCTGTCGTTCCCAGCCCATTTGCATAGCACGGTGCCTGCCTGGCCAACACCTAATGAGAGCTAAGCCCTTCCTGTCTCACCTGCCCACCTGCCCAGGGGTCTCAGGTGCTCTCCTCCCCAGGGATCTGGGGTGCTCCTCAGCTTCATAATGAGAATTAGTCATGAATGTCAGAGGGAAGCAGGGCCGACGAGCTCGGACAGCTGGGGAAGGTCCTTCTAGGAGAATCCCTGAGGGAGAACCCGCCGAGGTGAGTAGGGTTTGGACAGCTGGGGGTGGGGGCAGGTGGAGAAATGACTACGTTCGAAGTGAAGGGAGTGGGGAGGATGGAGCAGAGCGAGGAGGTAGGACTAGTTCAGCTCGAGCTGGAGTGCAGCCTTCCTTCGGGAGAGCGACAGGTGTGCTTTCGGAAGGTCAAAGGCAGAGAGCAAAGAACGTAGGCCCTGCCCTTTGGGGAAGTCGGGGGAGGATTTTGAGCCGTGGCTTGGAAGTGGACTTAGAGGCTCTCGTAGGATGGGCAGCCAGTGGGGCTGTGTGCAGGAGGGGAACGAGAGGCTCCGAGTTCCAGTCCCCTGACCCCTCACATCCTGGCCATCCAGGCTCCGGCCTGGGGCACCTGGTCTCACCGCACAGGCCATGCCAGGCACAGCTCCTTCGGAATTGGCCTGAGAGCCCCCCTGCCCTCGTCTGCCCTCCTCACCGCAGGAGAACTGAATGGATTCTGAGCCCAGCCTTCTCTGGGAAGCGGGACCATCCTGAAGAAGGAACAGGGCAGACGGCTTTGCCCTTGTCCTCGGTGAGGGCAGCATCACCAGGCCCCTCTGGTTCTGCCTCCCCCAGGTCCTTCTCTGTGGCTGGGCCGGGACCGGAGTGCCAGGCTGCAATTACTGAGACAGCTCCTCCAGAGGGGAAATGTGTGGCCGGGACTCCTGGGCTTAGAGTGGGGAGCGCTCTGAGAGGACGCCAGGAGTCCTGGGCCCAGGAATAGCCAGGGAGCTCCCAGGCACGGGGTGTGGTCCCCAGGCCCAGCTCATCTCGACTGGAGTGGGCACTGGTTGCCTCTGAGGCTGGGCTGCCCCAGGCTGAAGCTAGACCTGCCACCCATGGCTCTGGGCTCCCCCAAGGCTTGGGTGCTCTACTGGCCTCTGGACCCCAGACGTCATCAGGAGAAAAGGGTGTCAGAAAATGTTGGAGTCTCCTGTCTCGAAGCTCCTTGCCCCTGGGGACTCGCGCACCCTGGCTCTGGCTCCATATCACAGAGCAATGAGGTCTCCTCGGCCTGCAGGTCCTCTAAGCATATTCTCTGTTCCTGGGACCCACCCCACAAACCACTCAGAGTCCTTTTTGGGGGGGTCTTAGCCTCACCCAGCCACAGACCTCTGCGTTAATGGGCAGGAACCATAGCAGACAGTGGTTCCCAGACTGAGGATGCAGGCACTGTGAACACCCTCCCTCCACACTGGCCTCAGCACGGCAGCTGGAGATCACGTGTGTGTGTGTGTGTGTGTGTGTGTGTGTGTGTGTGTGTGTGGCGAGGGCGCTGGGAGGAGGAAGGCTTGACCTCCTCTAGTAGCCACACGTGCTTGTTAGAAAAGGAAACGAGGCCTAGGGGAGGAAGGGATTTCCCTGAGGTCGCACAGCTGGAGATGCAGGGCAGAGCTGGGCTGGACCTCGGGGGCGACTGGCGCAGAGCTCTTCCCTGCACACCCTTGTCCGTCCTTCCTGTGCCCTGTGCACTCAGCCCCAGAGCTCTGCCCTCATCCCCTGTCGCCCACGGAGCCTGCTGGCCCTCGCCCCCATGCAAGCTGCACAGCGGCTTTACCCGCTGACTTGCCAGCTGTATGTATTGGAACACATATCACCTTTGCTTTCTATCTTATTTTCTTCAGAGGGTGGCATGAAAGCTGTTCTAGCAGCTGCTTCTGTCCCCCCATGCCAGGCATGCTGTGCAATAGGGATGCACCAGAAATATCAGATTCCATAGAAGACCCAGGGAGCAAGCCAGGAGAGGTGAGGAGTGGGGGATTTTATCATTTAAAAACCATCATGGAGCCCGTGCAATGGCCAGTGCAGCAACAGCGGGGACAGACATGGGTGCGGTGGAGCCGAAAGCGCCATGCAGGGCAGTGGTCTCCTGACCTCACCCCATGCCTCCTTCGGTCCAGACTGGGGGGTAGGGAGCTGCTATCTTTGAAGGCTGAAGAGGAACTGGGGCTGTGATGTGCTTCTGGATCTGTCCCCAGTGATCTGAGGGCTTCAGCGCAGACCTGCATCTGCTTGGTGTTTTACAACTCTCTCCTCTGCCCAGTTCGAGTCCTGCCTGTCAAGGCTGCAGACGAGCTCCAAGCTGGCCCATTAGGATCTGTCCCACCAGCCCATCGGCACGTGTTGCAGGAGGGCAGGCAGGCAGATGGGAAAGTGTGGCTGGTTCCATGCAAACTCCTCCCATTTTGGAAACAGAACAGGCCTTACTGTGGGTGACATGTCATCTTCATCTGCCAGACGTCTGGCTCCTGATGTGCCAGTAGGACTACATGTCTCAGTGGGACTTCTTTCTGTGAACCTGGCTGTGATGATGGCAACGAGAACATGGCTTTGGAGAGCAAGGGTGCCTGGGTTAGAACCCAGATCTGCCATTTACTAGCCATGTGGTCACCAAGTTCCTCCGGGGAATTGCAAGTGGGAACATGCACCCTATTCTACGGGAGGCAGCACGTGTCTTCACACAGCAGCGTGATAAATGCTCCCAGTTTCTTCTTGCTTTCACAACTACTTACTAGAACATCAGCCTATGTTGTTGAATAGGGTTGTTGAACTGACCGTGGGCTGTTGTGAGACTTGGCAGTGACGGGATAAAACACCTAAGAGAGGGCCTGGCATTGTGGTACATGAGCAGGGGCCTCCCCGCCCAGTGGAAGGGAGCTCTGCAGTGGACACACCAGGCCTCAGGCTTCCTCTGAGCTTGCAGCTGAGCTGAGTTATGAACTACCTTAGTCCCACTGGCTTCATCTGCCATAAAAGGATTAATGATATTTACATAACTGTGGTGCAATGTTCAAAACCAAGAAAGCAGAGTTTGTTCAGTACTATTAACTGAACGGCAGGTTTTCTTTGGATGTTTCCATTTTTCCACTACTGGCCTTTTCTGCTACAGGATCTAACGCAGTTTCCGCATTGTGTTCACTTGTCACATCTCTTAGTCTCCTCTAACATGTGATAGTTCCTTAGTCTTTCCTGGGCTGTCATGACTTCGGGACCCTTGAAGAGCTCTGGTCAGGGACTGGCAGACTGTGGGACGCCTCTTTGAACATCCGTGATGAGCAGGCAGCACAGGGTCCTATAGTCTCGCTTTCATACTTTCCTGCCGATGTTTCTCTGGACTCCCGGAGCCTTGGCTGCTGCCCAAACTGCCCAGTCCAGGGAAAGATCCCATTCAGCTACCGAGTGTTGGGAAGATAGCCCGTTCAGTGCTCCACACTAGCCTCCTCACCTCTCCTCCGTCAAGGCGTGTCCTCTTTCTGTCCAGCTTGTGCTCATGTCTGGGCCTCAGCTGTGGAGAGTCACTCTATCTGAACAGCAAACTCCATGAGAACGGGGCTTGCCTCTCGTTCAGTGCTGTCTCCCCAGTTTCTAGCCAGGGCTGCACGTGACGGGGGCTCAGGGAACGGGCTGAATGAATGAGCGGTTACCATCGCCGTCAGGCACATTTGCATAGGGCCCACGCAGTGCAAAGGGCAGGCATACAGGGTATAGAAGCACAAGGCATGTTGCTTTCTCAAAGGACAAACAGCCCAGGCGAGATCAGACACACACAGACAAAGCTAACACACAGGCCGACGATGCAGTAGAAGCCCTCTTGTCCAGGATGGTTGATAGGCCAGCTGAAAAAGTTTATTAAAGAGAAGACTCATTAAAAAATGATACTTCAAACATTTTTTGTTTCATCTTTCTACCAAATTTTTTGTGTATGTCTCGGGTCTTTCCTTTGAGTACAAGTTTACCAGTTGGAGTTTTGCTTCATCTTGTTTGCATGTGTCCACATAATGCTGTGTGCACAACCTACAGTATGTTTACCTTTATTTTTAAAGCAGAGCAAAGACTTAAACGTATTAAACAGTGCAGATGCAGGCTCCTCGAGTATCAGAATTTTCAGTTATCTCATTCACATATAACTAGTCAGGATTTTTGTTTCTTTCTAGTGAACTTTCTTTATCAAAAAATTTCCCCAATGCATTCAGCTTAGTTTTTATGAAGCCCATATTTCAATTTGGTGTTCATATTTTGTCATTTATGAAGTAGTGAGCTAGATTAATGACAGTTACAAGAACTAGCATGGACAGACTTGGGAGCAATCCAGCTGATAGGTAAGCACACAGCTCTCCAGGGGTGCCAGGCAAATGGACAGGGCATAGCAAAAGAGCGAGCATGCTGTGTGCCAGGGGCATCGGCCAGTATGCTTTCCTGAGAGAATGATCAGAGAGCAGTGATCAATCCAATGTTACAACAACCTGGAGGGCACTGAAGTGCTTTTTTTTGTTAATCCTCACCCGAGGATATTTTTCCCATTGATTTTTCGGAGAGTGGAAGGGAGGAAAGGTGCGGGGGCGGGGGAGAGTGAGAGAGAGAGAGAGAAAGAGAGAGAGAGAGAGATCAATTGGTTGCCTTCTGCACATGCCTGACCCAGCCAGGTATCCCCACCACCCTTTGGTCTGTGGGCTGACACTCCAACCACTGAGCCAAACCGGCCAGGGCTGAAGTACTTTTGAAGCATATGATCTTTCATCTCAGTTGGTTGTCATTTGCTGAGCTCCCACTCCCTGCCCAGCATGTATCATATGCTGGAGGAGAAAGAGAGGAACAGGATGCAGACTTTGCCATGAAAAGGCACAGAAGATGGGAGGAGACAGACTTGCAGATTTTGATATCACAAGCCCTAAGAACAAATAGTGTGCTGTGAGACTGAATAAACAAGTAGTTCTTCTTGATGAAATCATGGAGGGCTTCTTGGAGGAGGTAGCAATAGAGACCATAAGTGAGAAAGGAATTTGGAAGAGGCAGAGACCACTGAGCATCATCCTCTCAAAAAAGCCAAGCTGTTGATATTCTCTGTAATAGAAACAGAAGGTACCAGCAACAGCTGGGTTTACCTGTTTATGTCATCACCACATCCCATGGGGACAGGATTCTTGGCCCTCTCCTTCACCAAGTACACCCTGGTATATTTGTTCGAATTACAAGATAAGGAAGGCGGGAGGGACAACAGAATCAGCCTTCCCACTGGGAGCCCGGGCACTGTGCAGAGTCGGAAAGCAATGAACAGGGCTCCTCTCCCAGGTCATAGCAGCCCTGCTTATAAGGTGGTGCGTGCAGTGACCTCCAGACCTCCGGCTGTCTCCTGCCAGGAGGATGGAATGCTTTGTTTCAACCTGAGGTGCACACCCAGCTGCTGAAAAGATGATACTTCCGGAGCCACAAATGTAATTAGACGATCAGTCACAGAAAGTCTAAAGCAAAGGCACCTTTGGGGGAGAGAGGTTTGTTTTCACTGTGTCATTTTGACTATCGGCCAGGCATAAAGGGCTGCAAGGGAGCCTCAGCTTCAGAACGGTAGGACAGGGGCCTCCAGAAAGAGGACTGAGTCCCCCAACAGGGCTGGGGAGTGGGAGAAAAACCTATTTGCCCCAAAGGCCCAGTGCTTCCTAAAGCCTCCTCAGCCGGGGTGCCATCTTCCTGCCACCACCAGCCTTGATGGTGAGCATCGGGTAAGATGTGAGAGTCCCTTTCAGACACAGCCTTGGTAGTTCAGCAACACAGGAACAACTCCACTACCCCAGGCACGGTTATAAAACAGGGGGCTCACACTTAAGTATGTTCTGGGGCCTGGCAGTGAATGTAGATTGAGTGAAAGCAGTTGGGTGTAGGGCTATAAGGATTGGTGGAGACTGGCAAACTTGAGGGCACTGTGCTCCAACTGCTGGGGCTGACTGGCTGACAGGAGGAAGGGGACTTTGCCAAAGCCTTGGGCCTTGCTCCTTTCAAACTGAGGCTGAGGCAACCGGGTGGGGAGCACAGGGTAGAGCTGTAGCTCCTTCCTCTTCTTCCATCCCCGAGTGCAGGCACAGCCTCTTCCCCACCTCCTCCGGGAGGGAGGCCGCTACCATCTTTAGTCACTGTGTCCCCTGTAAAAAGGGCTGCCTCCACTTGGCTCCAGCCTGCTGTTGCCTTGCAAGAATGCTGACCCAGTGTTTCCAAAGAATGTCATTCTTTTTATAAGAGAAGCTAGAGATCTGCATTTTAATGTAAACTCTTCAAATTTTAAATACTGGTAATAGTAATTTTTTTGGAATATTTTCATTGATTTCAGAGAGGAAGGGAGTGGGAAAGATAGAAACATCAATGATGAGAATCATTGATTGGCTGCCTCCTGGATGCCCCCATCCTGGGGATCAAGCCCACATCCTGGGCATGTGCCCTGACTGGGAATGGAACCGTGACTTCCTGGTTCTTAGGTCGATGCTCAACCACTGAGCCACACCGGCTGAGCGGCAGTAGTAATTTTTCAACAATGCTCTGTGAACCCAACAACACATATCTGTAAGACAACCGTGGCCTGTAGCTGCCAGTTTGCACCGCTGGTATAAAAGGGATGAGCCAGTCAGTGCTGGGTCTCCTTGCTGGGCTGGCGGAGATATGCCTAGGTCAGTGGTCGGCAAACTGTGGCTCGCGAGCCACATGCGGCTCTTTGGCCCCTTGAGTGTGGCTCTTCCACAAAATACCAACTTCTGCGCATGGGCCACGAAGTTTCAATGTCTGGCCTGCCCAGAGCGGTGACTCCTTGGGCCTTATGGCAGGTGCCTTATTCTGGGAAGACAGCCAGCTCTGCTTGTCAGGATCACCTCGGTTTAAACTTCTCGGACGGGAACCGTGTGAGAGGGCATGAGTTGCAGGGGAAAGCAGGGTGCCTTGGCCTCCGCGGGTTATTTGCACAAACTTGGCAGCTCGAACTGATCCCTGAGAAGCACTTCCCCTCCCTCCTGCCAAAGCTCTCCGTCAGCCTGTGCCTCGGGAGCTGTCACAGCCTCATTACAGCTAATTCGTCTTCACTTAGCGCAGCAGAGGCTGGTTTATCAAACTGGGTGGGCGCAGAGGAAGCGTGATTAGCGACATTATGCTGTTTGCCATGACAGGCTCCGAAAACTTAGCTCATCTGTGTCCCAGGAGTCCCCAGATAAGACCGGAGTGTTTATGTTCTGCCTCAGAAATTCTCAGGATCGGAAGCCAGTGTGGCAGCTCCAGCCAGAGGAGCTTCCCTCGCCATGTTCTGAAGGGCGCCTGTTTCGCTCCGTCCCTCCCTCGCCCTCGCCCTCGCCTCCGCTGTGAAGGTGGGAGAGCTGGGGCAGCAGCTATCACGGGGGGCCTGGGGCGAGCAGGGTCCCTGGCCCCTCCAGCATCCTCTGGCCCAGTCGCTGTCCTGCTGGGAATACGCTGCCTCCTTTGCGTGGAATGCAGCTCTCCGGGATTTGGATTGTTTGCCTCTGCTGCTGTCTTCCTGGCTGATGTGTCAGGTTGCTAACAACACATCCCGAGTTCAGCCATCCCCTAGGCTCCTGGGGAAGAATGAGACAGAAAACCTCCCAAAGAAATCATCTCAAGAAACAAAATTCTACAAAGAAATCTACCAGCCCCGAGGCCCTGGGCTGAACATCTGGCCACCACCTACCAGCACGAACACTGTGATGTGCATGGCTTCACAGGGTCCAGAGGAAAGCGGGAGAGGTGCCGGGCTTGCAAAGCAGCTCTTAGAAAGAAAAGGGTCATGGCCAGAAAGGAAACGGGCTGGGTGAGGGTAGCAGGTCCCGAATGCCAGCTGTTGCCTGGCTCTGCTAAGGACAGGAGTGGGGGAGATGGTTACATAAGAAGTTGGGTGAGACTCGGGAGAGATGCCGTGGAGCCTCCAGACCCTTCTCCTTTAGCTGACTTAAAATGTTTGGAAATGCAGATGATGCTAATAACGATAGTGACCATGTTGGTGGCTAAGACCTGCCAATGATTGAGTCCTTTCTATTAGCCAGACAGGGAGCCACGTAGGGGAAAGCCATGACCCATCCAGAGGCCTTCATTGCGATTCTGGAAGCAACCGTCTCTGTGAACTTGGGCAAGTCCTTTCACTTTTCTGGGTCTTGGTTTCTAATCTATAAAAGAAAGAGACCAGATGGTATCTTCTCTAAGGGTTATTCCCAGAATAAAATGGAATATTTTACATTTTCCAGGTCAGCGATCAAGAGAATATGAACAACTGAGCGCCTCCTCTGGGCCAGAGACTAGACTAAGGGTGTAGTGTACCTCGTTAACCTTCAAAGTAACCCCCGAGGTAGGCAGTCTGCCAGCTGCAGAGCTGTGCAGACCAGCACTACTGCTCCCAGAGTCCACCAGCACCACCAGCACTCAGTGACGTTTATCCAACCGGGAGCCTTCCCAGCAGATGCTAAGGCTCCACAACAGGGTTAACACAACCTCTGCCCGTCAGACACACAGAGAGATGGGCCAGCCACAGAAGCAGCGAGTACCAGAGAACACTGCAAACAGATGGAATGGTAGCAAACACCTCCCCAGCTGATTCTCCTTAGCGAGAAGGAGGTATGATCAGCTTATAGACGGCCAAAGGAAGGTCTAAAGTCCTAACCTTTCTCTAGGGCTTTAGAGTTTGCAAGATACTTTGAGATATATCATTTTATTTCATTTTTCCTCCACTCTCTGGAATTAGTATGACTGCTCTTATTATTAAGTTATTGCTAATTATTAATGAACTAGGGGCCCAGTGTACGAATTCGTGCACCTCCCACTGTGACCCCTGGTCCCCTGTCTGCTGGCAGGCCCGCTCCAGCCACCACAGCTCCCATGCGCTGACTGCGCCGGCTCTGCTCGTACCTGCTGATGGCGTGTGCGATTGGGGCCAGCGCCTGAGTGGCGGCTGCTACCCCGATTGACCCTCAGGAGCAGGAGGAGGTAGAGAAGCCCTTAGGGGTGATTGGGGCCGGCAGCCGCTGCTCTCACCCACTGACAGCGCCGAGCGATCGGGGCTGGCACCAGGTGCTGGCAGCGGGTGCGAGTGCCGGGCGGGACCATGGTGCGTGGGAGCAAAGAACTTTCAGTAACCACCAGAGGCTCGCCCCAATGACAGCAACTGGCATCTCGCCTTGGTCTGGCGTCCCTGCTCACCCGCTCCACCATCCCACCGTGGCCAATGCCTGCCATGTTCTGTGCGCACCCCTTGGTGGTCAGTGCATGTCATAGCAACAGGTTGTTCAGTTGTTCCAGTTGTTCCGCCGTTCAGTCTATTTGCATATTAGGGTTTTATATGTATAGATAAATTGATAATCAGAGAAGTGGCTCATCGAGGGGGATTGGATGGTCCTTTGCATGCCAGACATCCACTGGCAGGCAGTAGATACTCAATGAAATAATGCAGTGCGGACGATAGCTAACATAGTTCCTTCAGGTCTGATTGTGCCTGGCCTCCCTCTGCCTTCAAGACTAGAGACTCTCATAGCTGGTGTTTCATCAGGTTTTACCAGGGAGGCTATCGGCCAAGCGGGGCTTCTTTTGGTGGAGGTTTAGAGGGAAGAGTCAAGGTTGCTACACATCTGCATGGTTACTTTAACCAAGGTCACCTGCGGGTGCCCCCACACCTCAGGGCTTGAGCTCAGGGCTGGCGGGTGGGAACTACAGGCTGGGCATGGCTGAGTCTCTCTGGAGTGTGTAGAGGACTAGGGGCCACAGAAAACAGGGGTCTCTTTCTATCAAGGCCCCTCACGCAGCTCAGGCATTTTGCTGGGACCCTCGCACGGCTCAGCTCCAGCTCCCTGGCAGCCGGGGCATCCCTCTTGATGATACCAGCTGCCATTTATTGAGCATCTGGCGGTACAGGCCCCTTCATTTTCATTTTCTAAGTTAATTTGACAACCACGTCAGTGAAGAGGGAGTTCCTGTGTCCATTTTACAGATGAGAAGACTGAGGCCCAGAGCGATCCCATGTCAAGGCCACACTGCCAGCCAGTGTTGGAGTTGAGACTGAAACCCAGGCTGCTGCCTGATTTAAAAAACCAGGCCACACTGACTCCTCCCCTTCAGTTCCCAGGATAGAAGGAAGCTGCTCCTCTTCATTTTCTGGTCATCACTGCTTAGAAAAACCTCAGATGTTGGGGACAGGGATGTGAAGGGGCGAGAGCATGCAGTGCCAGTGAGCACAGCTCTCAGGACTCTGTGCCCGTCATTGTGGTTGCCTATGACTTGCAACCTGTGGGACAGGAAGTTAGGGGCCCTGTCCATGGTCCCCAACCTGTCCTGGGTCAGGGAAGCGGCCTCCCTGCTCCCTCTGGCTGTGCCCATGTTGCCCGCCTCTGAGTGAGGTGCCAGGAGCTCAGGCCCATCGTGCTACCCCTGTCGGCGGGTCCACACCCCCTGGAAGGAAAGCAAATGCACAGACAGCAGGGGACGGTGAGCTGAACTGGCCGGAAGGGACGAGCCCCCAGGCAGCCCCTGGGCTGAGCCAGGGTGAGGTGAGACCCCCGTGGCTGCCCACACTCTGCTCAACCCCAAATCCAGCAGGTCCTGTCTTCAGAGCTCATCTCTCCCGGCAGCCTGTCGCCCTGGACACTCTGAGAGTGGCATTTTCTGTAAACACCCAGTTGCCTAATGGCGCTCAGGACTCTGAAGAAACTCAGGTGTGACCTGCACCCCAACTCTCCTCTTTATAAGGCTGTGAGGGGTTCCACTGGGGGCCCTGGTGGACCCCAGTCTGAGACCTAACGGCCTGGTGGGGCGAGGCGCTGGGCGTGGCCTTGGAGGAACCATTGTGGGGCTGAGATAAAGGCACCTGAGGCCTGGTTTCTGATCTTACTCCTCCTCCTCCCAGGTCGTCTCCAGACCCGGACTCTACTGCGGGCACAAGGAAAGGAGTCTGGGTTCTGAAGGCAGACAGACCTGTGTTCATAACCCACTGCACTGGGTGAGCTTGGGCAGGTTGCTCACCCTCTCTGTTCCTGTTTCTTCATCTTTAACGTGGAAATAATATCTCATAGGGCTGTTGTGCAGATTGAAGGAAATAATATTGCACAGTGCTTCACACCGTGACTGGGGTAGAGTAGGAGCTCAGCAGCTGTTACTTTTGTCATTAGAGTGGGAGTCACCCTCGCCACCTCCTGTCCCTACCAGCTGTGCCACTGACCTCTGTGAAAGGGGGCGATGGCCCCTTAGACCAAAGCCATCCTGTCTTTGAGGAAAGGTCCCGAACTCCAGCTGCCCTGGGCAGAACCACAGGAGTGAAGGGACAGTCTGTCTGGCCGACGGGCAAGAGAGGAAGGAAGCCAGTAGTTACACTGAGGCGACAGGGTCAGGAAGGCAGCCGAAGTCTGGCTCACATTCATATTTGGGAGGGAGACTGCAAGGATTAAAGAGCACATGAGACTTTTTTTTTTAATTTGCTATAGAAAATTTGAAACATCTATAACATTAGAAAGATTAGTGCAGTGGACCTCGGTGGATCATCACCCAGATTCAGCCATCATCACCTTGTGGCCAATTTTGTTTCATCTATACCCCCTCCATATTCTCTCCAAAGAAATCACAGGCATCATATAACTTTATCTGTAAATGTTTCAGTGAGTATCTCTAAACAATAGGGATTCTTTAAAATTTGACTAGAATGTCACTGCCACACCTAGACATTATTACCAGTAATTCTTTCATATCAACAAGCTACTCTTGAAATTTTCAATTGTCTTATGAATGTCAAAGACCTTTAAAAAGCTGGTCTCTATGAATCAGGGTTTAAATCAGATCCATACATTGCAATTGGCTGATATGGCTTTTAAGTTGCTTTTTTTATAAATCCCCTCCCTCCCTTCCACTCTTTTTGTTTGTTTGTTTCTGTGCAATTTATTTTTGGGAGAAACCAGGTCATTAGTCCTGAAGCGTTTTGCACATCTGGATTTTGCTGATTGTGTTTCTGTGAAGTTTGGCCTTCACTTTGTCTTTGGGGTCCCACACCAAATAGGTACTTGTGTTGGGGTCATCAGGTGAAACCTCGCCCCCTCCTTTCGCCTCTGTGGGAAGGATACGTGCCCAGTGCCAGCCTGGCAAAGCCGGAGGGAGGACTGGCTGACACAGGGAGGGGTCCGGCAGTGGGATGGGGGACGGTGGCTGTTACCCGGACTGGCTGCTCTCGTTTTTTATGAACAGGGACGTGTTTTCATAAAGCAGGGCAATTTTCGGCTAAATAGTGAGGATTGTTTTTCCTTCTTCTAGAGCAATAAGGTTCAGGATTTGTCTCCCTCTTGACTTTCAAGAGCATGTTTTCTCAATTCCTTCCTGAAATTAAAGTAAAGGTCAAGGAGGCTGTTCCGAGACCCAGTCCTCCCCCCACCGGCTCCTGCGGGCGGGCGAGTCTGGCAGTGAAGTGTGCCTGCCTCCTGGGCTAGTGACCTGGCCTGGTCCCAGGGCAAACCAAGCCGAATTTCGTGATTCCTTTCTTTCTGGGGGAAACCGAGGAGGGAGGGTAAGACAGGGGAAGGATAAAAGGAAACAGTACCAGTCCGTGGGCCCTGCTCTGAATTTAGATCTCCTGAGTAATTTCTCGCTGCTCGCTTATCCCCACTGTGTTCCCTTCCTCTGGGAGGGCCGGGGCCCCACACCCTCCACCCTGCTTCCCACCAGCCAACTTTCTGCTCCGCACACGTGTGAGCTGCCCCTTCCCTGGCACAGTGTTGAGAAGCGAGGGTTTTTAATCAAAAGGCAGTGCACGCAGAGAACAGTACCGCCACCACCCTGCTCGGCAGCACTCCCCCACCTCCTCCCCACTGAGTCACTCCAGCTAACAGTTAATTAATTTGTGACACTTTGACAGTTTGCAAGGAGACATTTTTATGGAGCCATCAAAATCCACAGGGATGGGCTGTCAGGCAGACACTCCTTCTTGCAGTCCCAGACCCTGCCTCACCTCACGGTAGACCCCAGGGGTCCTGAGGACATGAGGGAGGCCTGGGGTGAGGCCAGGAAACTCTGAAGTCCTTGGCAGTCGAGGCGGTCCACACTCCCAGGACCGCCTGGCTCCCTGGGGCGTGGCAGAATCAGCAGGTGTCCAGGATGAGAGCAGCAGAGGTGAGGAGGCCCCAGTCATGCTCACCGCTGGTCTCTCCCGGTTCCCAGACAAATCCTCAGGCAGGGGCCCCTTTCCCTGCCCTCCCTGGGCCATCCCCACCTGCCCCTGCAGCTCCTTAGATGAGCTGGGAGTCTGGTTATGCTCTATAGCTGCTGGTTGGTGGGGAGTGAGAAGATGGCTGTGGGCCACCTTGCCTGCTGCCTGCGACTTCTCCCCCACAGTGGGGTGCTAATCTAGAAGCTGTGACAGGAGCCCAGGAGCCATCCTCACCAGCTCTGTGCTTCCCATTCCAGGGAACTCAGCTTATCTCCCCACCTCCCCACACGCCAATACTCCCCTTCACACGTGTGCACTCTCTTTCTCTTTCCATACCTGCAACCCTGTGTGCCTTAGTGCTGGCCCCCCTGGAGAACTCCTGGAGGGACCCTAACAAGCAGGGCGTCCAACCCCAGCTTTCACCATGACTGGGACCTGGTGGTCCAGGTGGAGATCTCAGAGGAGGTTCTGGTTTCCTTTGAATGGATCCAGGGAGAGAAACAACAGCCAGGGTAGAAAAAGCCCGGGACTGGCTCCTTCACACTTGGGGGAGATACTAGCTCCCAGGGATGCCTCTCATTTATTGAGCACCTACCACTACCGTGCTGGGCAGTGAGAAGATCATGAGATGATAAGATAGGTATGATTCTCTTCTTTTTACTGAGGTGACATTGGTTAATAAAATTATATAGGTTCCAAGTATACAATTTTATATCATCTGTATATTGCATTGGGTGCTCACCACCCAAAGACAAGTCTCCTTCCATCACCATTTATCCTCCTCCTTTACCCTCTTCTACCTCCTCCCGCCCCCGCCCCTTTCCCATACTATTGTTGTATCTATGAGGTGTTTTCTGTGGTGTTTTTTTTTTTTTTTGCTTAATCACTTTACCCTTTTCACCAACCACCCTCCCCTCTAATAGCTATTAGTCTGTTCTCTGTATCTATGAGTCTGTTTCTATTTTGTTTGTTGTTGTTTTTTAGTTTATTTTGTTCATTTGATTCCACAGATAAGTGAAATCATATGGTACTAGAGGCCCGATGCACAAAATTCGTACAAGAGTAGGCCTTCCTTCCCCCAGCTGCCGGGACTGGCTTCCCTCTGGCACCTGGGACCAGGGCTTCCCTCGCAGCCCTGGCTTCATCTGGAAAGACATCCAGAAGAAAATCTGGTCTAATTAGCATATTACACTTTTATTATTATAGATTGGTCTTTCTCTGACTGGCTTACTTCACTTAATACAATGCTGTCCAGGTCCATCCAGTCAGTCTCAAAAAATGATAGTTCTTTCTTTTTTACAGCCAAATAACATGCCATCGTGTAAATGTGACATGCGTTTTTATCCACCCATCTACAGATGGGGACTTGGGTTGCTTCCAAAGCAATGGACATAGGGGTGCATATATTCTTTCCATTTAGTGTTTCAGGTTTCTTCAGAGAGATTCCCAGAAGTGAAATCGCTGGGTCATAAGGCAGTTCCATTTTTTATTTTTTGAGGAAACTTCATACTGCTTTCCACAGAGGCTGCATCAATCTGCATTCCCACCAGCAGTGCACCAGAGCTCCTTTTTCTCCACATCCTCGCCACTATTTGTTTGTTGATTTATTGGTGATGACCCATCTGACAGGTGTGAGGGGATACCTCATTGTGGTTTTAATTTGTATTTCTCTGATGATTTGTGACATGGAGCATCTATTCGTATATCGATTGGCCACCTGTATATTCTCTTTCAAAAAGTGTCTATTCAGGTCTTTGCCCATTTTTTAATTGTATTGTTTGTTTTTTTGGTGTTCAGTTGTAGAGTTCTTTAAAATTTTTGGATATTAACCCCTTATCATATGTCTCATTGGTGAATATGTTTTCCAATTTATTGGGTTGTCTTTTCATTCTGTTGATGGTTCCCTTTGCTGTACAAAAATTTTTTTATGTAGTCAACTTTCTTTTTTTGTTTATTTCCCTTGCTTAAGTAGATATCAGAAAATAATATTGGGCATATATGAAAGATGTCCAAAACTTACTGACTGCCTTTAATCCCTTTTGAGTTTATTCTTGTGTATGGTGTAAAAAGGTGGTCTAGTTTAATTTTATTCTTGTGTATGGTGTAAAAAGGTGGTCTAGTTTAATTTTTTTGCATGTATCTGTCAAATTTTCCCAAAAAACATTTATTGAATTCACTGTCTTTACCCCATTGCATGTTTTGCCTCTTTTGTCAAATATTAATTAACCATAAGGTGTGGGTTTATTTCTGGGACCTCTAAGCTGTTAGATTGATCTATGTGTCTGTTTTTATGCCAGTAACAGGCTGTTTTGATTACTATGGCTGTGTAGTATAATTTTATATCAGGTAGTGTGATTCTTAAACTTTGCTCTTCTTTCCCAAGATTGCTGTGGCTATTCAAGGTCTTTTGTGGTTCCATATAAATTTTTGGAATATTTGTACTAGTTCTGTGAAATACACCATTGCTATTTAGATACGAATTGCATTAAATCTGTAGATTGCTTTGGGTAGTATGGATAATGTTGATTCTTCCTATCCATGAACAGGGTATATGCTTCCACTTTTTTGTGTCTTCTTCAATTTCTTTCTTGTCTTATAATTTTCTGAATACAGGTTTTTTACATCCTTGGTTAAGTTTATTGCAGGTATTTTTTTTATGCAGTTGTAAATGTTTTCCTAGTTTGCATTTGTGATAATTTACTATGAGTGTCTAAAGAGCAACTGATTTCTGGATATTTATTTTACATATTGCTACTTTGCTGAATTCATTTATTAGTTCTAGTAGGGTTTTTGGTTTGTCTGCTTTGTTTGTTTGTTTTTGTAGAGTCGAGTATCATGTCATCTGCAAACAATGACAGTTTCACTTCTTCCTTTCTAATTTGGATGCTTTTTAAAATTTCTTCTTCTTGTCTGATTGCTGTGTCTAGGGCTTCTAGTACTATGTTGAATAAGAGTGGTGAAAGCAGACATACCTGTCTTGTTCCTGATCTTAAAGAAAACACTTGCAGTTTTTGCCCATTGAGTCTGATGTTGGCTGTGGGTTTGTCATATATAGCCTTTATTATGTTGATATATGTCCCCTATATTCCCACTTTGCTCAAAGTTTTTATCATACATGGGTGCTGGATTTTATCAAATGCTTTTTCTGCATCTATTGATGTGATCATGTGATTTTTATCCTCTATTTTGTTTATGGGGTATATCACCTTTATTGATTTGCGGATATTGTACCAACCTTGATCGAGAAAGAAATCTTTGAAACAAATGAAAATGAGAACACAACAACCCAAAATCTACAGGACAACCTTGGAATGAATCTTACTTGATTATGTTATATGATTTTTTAAATGTATTGCTGGATTTAGTTTGCTAATATTTTATTGAGGATTTTAGCATCTACATTTATCAGGGATATTGGCCTGTAATTTTTTTGTTTGTTTGTTTCATTTTTTTATCTGGTTTTGAAATTAAGATAATGCTGGCCTTGTAAAATAAGCCTGGGAGTCTTTGCTTCTCTTGAATTTTTTTGAAATAGTTTGAGAAGGATAGGTTTCAGTTCTTCTTTTAATGTTTGGTAAAATTTACATGTGAAGCCATCTGGTCCAGGATTTTTGTTTGTTGGGATTTTTTTTTTATTACTGCTTCAATTTCAGTAGTTGTAATGTATCTATTCAGATTTTCTGATTCTTCCTGATTGCTTTTTGGAAGATTGTATGTTTCTAAGAATTTATCCATTTCTTCCAGATTGTCCAATTTGTTATCATAATATTTTCTTACAATCCTTTGCATTTCTTTGGTGTCAGTTGTTACTTCTCTTTCATTTCTGATTTTATTTATTTGGGTCCTCCCTCTTTTTTTCTTGATAAGTTAAAAGTTTGTCAGTCTTGTTTATCTTTTCAAAGAATCAGCTCTTGGTTTCATTGATTTTATGTATAAATTTTTCAGACTCTATTTGGTTTATTTCTGCTATGATCTTTATTATTTTCTTTCTTTTACTCAGCTTGGGCTATGTTTGTGTTCTTTGTCTAGTTCCTTTAAATGTAAAGGTAGTTTGTTTATATGATATTTTTCTTGTTTCTTGAGGTAGGCCTGTGATGCTATGAATTTTCCTCTTGTACTGCTTTTACTATGCCCTGTAGATTTTAGGTTGTTGTGTTCTCATTTTCATTTGTTTCAAAGATTTCTTTCTTGATCTCATTTTTAACTCATTCATTGTTTAGTAGCATGTTATTTAGCCTCCATGTCTTTGTGTATTTTTCAGTTTTTTCTTGTGATTGATTTCTAGGTTCATACTATTATGGTCATAGGAGCTACTTGATATGATTTCATTCTTCTTAAATTTATTGAGACTTGCTTTGTGTCCTAACATGTGGTTATCCTAGAAAATATTCCATGGGTGGGTACTTGAAAAGAATGTATATTCTGCTGCTTTGGGGTTAATGCTCTGAAGATATCAATTAAATCCATCTGATGTAGTGTTTATGTAAGGCTACTGTGTTTTCTTTGTGTGTGTGTTTTTAAATTTTCTGTCTGGAAGATCTATCCATTGATATCAATTGGATGTTAAAATCCACAACTATAACTGTATTACTATCAATCTCTCCCTTTATATCCATCAATATTTACTTTATATATTTAGGTGCTTCTATGTTGAGTGAATAAATGTTTACAGGGGTTATATCCTTTTGTTGAATTGCTCCCTTTATAATTATTTAGTGTCCTTTATTTCTTACTATAGCCTTTATTTTAAAGTTCATTTTGTCTTTAGTCCATAGACAAAATGGACTTTAAAATAAAGGCTATAATAAGAGATAAAGCTTTTTTGTCACTTCCATTTGCATGAAATTTATTTTTCTACCCATTTCCTTTTTCCTTGTGTATCTTTAATTCTGAGGTGGGTCCCTTCTAGGTTTTGTTATCCATTCAGCTACCCTATGTTTTTTTATTGGAGCATTTAAGCCATTTACATTTAAAGTGATTATTGATAGGTATGTATTTATTGTCATTTTATTCTTTATAACTTTGTCCCTTAGTTGTTGTTTTTCTTTTTTCCTCCTCTTTCTCCTTCTCCTTCTTTTTCTATTTCTTCCTCAAAAAGAACCTTTAACATTTTTTTGCAATACTGGTTTGGTGTTAATAAAATTCTTTAGCTTTTTCTTGTCTGGGGAAGCTCTTTATTTCTCCATCAATTTTAAATGATAGCCTTGCTGGATAGAATAGTCTTGATTGTAGGTTCTTTCTTTTCATCACTTTGAATATTTCATGACAATCCTTTCTAGCCTGATATGTTTCTGTTGAGAAGTCAGCTGGAAGTCTTATGGGAGCTTCTTTGTAATTAACTGTCTTTCTCTTGCTGCTTTAAGATTCTCTATTTGTCTTTAACCTTTGCCATTTTAATTATGATGAGTCTTGGTGTGGACCTGTTTTAGTTCATCTTGTTAAGGATTCTTTTGGACTTGTGTGTCCTCTTTCTTCACCAGATTAGAGAAATTTTCAGCCATTATTTTTTCAAATAGGTTCTGAATCCCTTGCTATCTCCCTTCTTTTTCTGGTATCTCTATAATGTGGATATTGTTGCAAAAGTCCCTTAAACTATCCTCATCTTTTTAACTTCTTTTTTCTTTTTGCTGCTCTGATTGGGTGTTTTTCTACCTTGTCTTCCAAATCACTGATTCAGTCTTCTGCTTCATCCAACCTACTTTTAATTCCTTCCAGTGTATTCTTTTTAGTTTTTTTTTAATGTTTCTATTGATTTCAGAGAGAGGAAGGGGGAGAGGAAGATAGAAACATCAATGATGATATATAATCATTGATCAGCTGCCTTATGCACACCCCCTACTGGTGATCGAGTCTGCAACCGGGGTAATTGCACTGACCAGGAATTGAACTGTGACCTCCTGATTCATGGGTTGATGCACAACCACTGAGCCACACTGGCCAGGCCATTCAGTGTATTCTTGATGTCACATATTGTATTCCTCATTTCTGACTGATTCTTTTTCATGGTTTCTATGTCCTTTTTCTAGCTGTTGAAGTTCTTGTAAATTCTCACTAAGTTCCTTGAGCATCCTTATAACCATTTTTGGATGTATATATCTGGAAAACTGCTTGCTTCCATTTCATTTAGCTCTTTTTCTGGAGAGTTCTCCTGTTCCTTCATTTGAGGCCTGTTTCGTTGTCCCTATTTTTTTGGCTGCCTCTTTGTGTTTATTTCTATATATTATATAGATCTGCTATGTCTCCTAGTCTTGGTAGGGTAGCCACATGTAGTAGGTGTCTTTTGGGACTCAGTGGTACAGTCTCCTTGATTACCTGAGGTGGGTGCTCCAGAAATGTCCCTTTGTGGGTTATGTGAACCCTCCTATTGTAATTGAGTGTTGATTGCTATTGGCCCATTTGTGCATGGTGTCAACCCTCATGGTGGCTGACTGTGAGGATCCACCCCAACCACAGTGCACAAGCTGCTGTGCAGGTGCTGACCACATGAAATGGAATTTGCCTTACTTAGCAGGGTGGGAGCTGCCGAGATCTCCCTTTGGATATGCTACTTGTGAAGCTAATTGCATCCTGCTCTGATATTGACTGAAGCTGGCCACTGGGTGTGTTGGTTCTGGGGCCTTTTGGTGCAGGTCAATGTCAGATGCTACCTGTGACTGGCCCTGGGCAACTGGTTTACAGCTACAAAGCAATTCATGGTTTGTGGCTGCCTCTGCTGTGCCTTGGCGTGCATGGGAAGGACCAAGCTGCACACCAAGGCCAGCTTCCCTAGTACTGAGTCCAGGGGAAGGTCAGCAAAAGGCTGAAAGCGCCCTGAGATCTGCCTCCACCTGCTCCTACCTACCAGCTTCCGGTTAGGCCCAGTCACTGAAAGATCCTCTGGTGGCACTTGAGTTGCATGAGGTAGGTCCTCACTGAGTTACCATGTAGGGGCGAGTGGTGTTCACCAATTGAATACCACTTGGTGCCAGTACTGGGTCTGAGGCCACTCAGCAAAAGTTCCAGCATTTAGCAAGTCAACTGCTCCATGCTGTGTGCCCGCAGACCTTTGTGGTGGGGTGGGATCTCAGGAGTAGTCAACATGAGACCAAAGAAACCAAGATTTGGTCATGTCTAGGGAGAGCTCTGTACCAGTTGAGCATGTGGGGGAAAAAATGGCCCCTGTCCTAGAGCCACTAGAACTATAATTCTTATGCTGCTTCAGTTCACAGTTTGGCAAGAAGAACAGACACTAAACAAATAATAACCTAATTACACCTGTGATAAGTGCCCCCAAGGAGCACATGTGCTGTGAGAGCATTAAGCAAGAGGACAGCTCTGAGCTAGAGCATCAGGAAGGCTTCCCGGAGAAGGGGCAGACCTGAAGGGTGAGAAGGAGGAGGACATCAGTCAGGACTAAACCTGAGCCCTGGTGGAAGGAGAGGGCCTGGTCAGGAGGGGGTCATTGGGACCCAAGGGGAGGGGGCTGGGGTGCCTATGCTGGTAGGTTTGTGGCTTTGGTGACAGGAAGTTGAATGGGCATCCGAGGGAGCTTCTTGGCTGAGAGGTGGGAGGCAAGGCTCGGACTGCTTGGCTATATTAAACTTCAGCGAGTAGGGGGAAGCTCTGAGAAGGTGACTAGGTTATGAACCTCAGGTTGGGCCACTGAGGGCCCTCAAGACTGTGTCCATCCTCCTGGTTCCAGCTGGATGGTGCCAGACAAAGCCAGAGAATAAGAATGGAAGAGATTCATCCAAGCTGTTTTACACTTTCTGAGGAAACCCAGATAATTTCCCCACAAATAGCATAGCTCTGCTGCTGATCAGCTGCCCTGCAGAACGCCAGGCTGGCCTAGTGGGCTTACTATGCCTGGAGGGGGCATGAAGCGGGGATGGTGTTAGTCCTTCCCACTCACCCTCCTCAGCTCCCGCCACCCCCCCACTCAGGCCATTGGAAGGTAAGTTTTCCCACTAGTCCACGTCTGTCCATAGCAGCAAAGGGGAGGGTATCCCCACCATCCCCTGAAACTTTTGGAGCCAAGGAATTACTGGGAGCAGGGCCTTGCCTGTGCCTGAGCCAGACGTCTAGCTTCACCACCCCACTTGCCTGCGTGTCTGGGCTTGGGACACTGGGAAGTTGTTCAGGGCGAGGAGATGGAGGATGCATCCTAGAGGTGACAGTGTCCATTGCCCCACCCCTACTCCTCAGGCATCCCTATTCTCAGCCCAACAATTCCTCTCCATTCTTCCTCCTCCCACAGACCCTTCCCACCAACCCTGTCATTACCAGGCGCAGTGCTTGGAGGCCTTACCCTGGAGGTAAGATGGGACTGTCCCTGTCTGCCCACCACAGAGGCCTCCCCAAGGCTGCCCAGCCTAGAACTCTGGGAGCCTGAGGCCCGAGGTCTGCATTCCTCTGTCCCCCGCTGGGGCAGCCCTCCCCGGCAGTAAGTGAGGCATTGTTCAGTGACTGCTCCTTTTCCCTTTGGAATAGGAAGGAATATCATGCTTCTTCCCCTCCCTTTCCCCCTCCCACTCTTTCTTCCTAAAGCTGCAGGGGGAGCTGGGGAAGGGCCCACCCCCAAGTCACAGCCTGGACCTCTGACTAGAGGAGCAGGGGTGGCTTGAATTAGGGGGTCCTAGCAGGAGCCCTTACCCACTTAGTCCCAATTCCCATCCAAATGAGGTCTCTCCAACAAATGGCTTTTGAAATGCAAATGCTACCCCCCCTTCCTTTTTCACTGAAATGCTTCAAGTCTCAGAAAAGAAGAGAAAATGATGTGTTTAAGACAGCAGTGTCTCACCCGCCATCCAGCCTGATAAGGGATTGTTCAGTTTTAATTAGACAATTTGATTCCTTCAAATGCCAAACTTCCAGAGGAGGCAGCACACAGGAACCAGGTTGCTTGAGTTTATGCTGCACTGAGGGTGCCTCAGCCCCACCTCTGGGCCCTGCGCCCCAGAGTCTTGCTGGAGGATGGAATCAAATTGCAACCAGATTAATGGACTCCCCTCCTCTCTCCTCTGGGACCAGCCAGCTTTCCTCCAGGGCTCCAGGCTGCCCTAAGAGATGGGCCCTTTTGTCCCACCCCACCAGGCTGGGGCCCAAGGGTGACAATAGCCTCCAAGTTTTTCTGAAAGAAAGTGCCAGCCTTAGTGGTCAGCCTCGAACTGTGGAGCTTGAAAGGAGTTTTCGTCCAGCTACTCGGGACGAGCCGTTTCTGTTTGCAGGCTGGGTGTGACCGGGAGAGCAGCCCGCCTTCTCCTGCAACTTCTACTTCCCTACTCCATCCCAGCCCCAGAGCTAGCAAATTTTCAAGTTGGGCACACACAGAAAATTGGCCCATCTGTAAGGCACAAAGGGTAAATGGCAGAGAAGCTGAGGCCGGAAACGTAGCTCCACATTCCACATGCCCTGGTCTCCCCATGCTCCTCCTCGGTTCATTGCAAACACCTTGCTGAAAAGCTGCTGTGTAGGCTCTGAGGACACTGCGACCACAGCAGGCTGGAGGTGGGCCGGGTGTGAGGGAGGACTTGCTGGAGGGTACTGACCACTGAAGTGGATGATTCTGGAAGATCTTTCAGTAGACCCTTGCCCTTCTGAGCCAGGGCAGGGCAATGAGTACTGGAGGCAGGTGAGGGCCAGGTACTTGATGGCCTGAGGCTTGCAGGCCACCCAGAAATGGAGTTTCCCATATTCCTGGCTCCCTCCTGTTTCCCACACACCAGAGCAGCGGAGAAAGCAGAGCCTGGAGCCCATCTGTGAGCATGGCCTGGGGCGGGTGAGGTGGGAGCAGCAGCTGCCCGCTTTGCTGCATAGGGAAGATGAAGATGGGACCTTGGGGGAGAGGCAGCCCTTGCTAGAGTGAGCCTGGCATCTGCAGGCATCTGACAGCTCAGGCTGCCATAATGAAATGCCATAGGTCGGATGGCTTAAACAGCAGACATGTCTGGGGGCCTGGACGGCTGAGATCCTGATCTGTTTCTGGTGAGGACTCTTCCCGGCTTGTATGACTGTCTCTCGCTGTGTGCTCACATGCAGGGACAGGGAGAGCAAGCTCTCCTGCGTCTCTTCTTATGAGGACATGCATCTCATCACGAGGACTCCACCCTCATGACCTCATCTAGACATAACCACCTCCCAAAGGCCCCACCTCCAAATACCATCACCTTGGAAGAGAACAACTTAGAGCTCCAAAATATGAATTTGGGGGTGTGCACAGCAGCAGAATTAGATCATCCATTCCTCTCCCAGGAGATAGGACTGCATAGCTAAATTAGTAAATGCTAAGAAATGGCAGTGGCCATGTATACATTTGGCACTAGCTAAATGCTCAATGACTGGGGACTGTGATTTAGAGCTTTTCCACATGAAGCAGGAGCCACCTGGGAGGAAGATGAAGGCGGATGGTGTATGGAGGTTGGTATTTTCAAAACACCAAATCGAAATACTTGCTCTGACAACAACAACAAAGTAAAATACTGGGATCTTATTTATCTGAAAAGCCTTATGACAGTTAAGAAGAATTCATCTTGGGTTATACAGTCAGCCAATCTTCATTTAAAGCAAAAACAAAACCAGAAAAAAAACCCACAGGAAATTTGGGCAAATTTAGGTGCTGGCTGCTGCATGGCCTTGGCGCTCCCCACCTACACAAGAGGGGCCTTGACTTCACCTGGCTTCTGTGGAGCCAGGGCTGGGCCAGGTTACCTGGTGCTCTCCCCTGCTGCCAGAGGCAACATTCACCTGGATGGAGGAGCTTGAGGGGCAGGGCAAGGGCAGGTATCTGAGGGGAAATGCCAGTAATACAATGCCAGGAGGTCACTGTTTTTCATCCATCCCAAGTTGACACACGCCCACCAGCATTTTAATGTCTCTGGCATCAGAATTCATTTTACACTTGACCCCATCTGAGAGCTGTGTTGGGGTTTGATGGGATTTTTTATTTCCTAGTGGTACATGAAACAATGGTGTATACTACATTAAATTCTGTCTTTTAAAAAGTATTTATTTATTAAACTGATTGGGGTGACATTGGTCAACATGAACCTATAGGTTTCAGGTGTTACAAGATCTGTATTTTGCACTGTGTGCCCACCACCCAAAGTCAAATCTGCTGTCACCTTATATTAGGCCTCCTTCTCCCCTGCCCCCCCTCCCCCCGCCAACCCCCCGCCCGCCCCCTTCCCTCTGGCAATCACCACACTGCTGTTTGTGTTCATGCTTCTGTCTTGGAGCTTAGGAAATACAACAATTGGTATCACAGTTGCTGACTTTATAGCAGGTGGGCTGGGAGCGCTGTATCTTCCAGGCCAGCTGCCACCCCACCCCAACGGTCGCTCACCTTTATCCTGCACCCATGGTTCAGGAACAAACTTGCCTTTTTTCTTTTTTTTTTTTCTTTACTCCCTCCCAAGGGGAAATAAGCCTTATTACTTGTTTCTTTTCATCTTTTTGCTTGGTTTGGTTTTTAAAGTTAACATTCCTTGAAGATGGCATAAATGATTTCCATAGCACCTGGAAATCATGGTGCTTTGTGCGGAGTGCCTTGAAATACCGATAAATTTAATTCCATTGTGTGAAATAGGAACACTTTTGTTAGCAGGAAAGCCGACTCTATTATATGTGCATTATGTTTCAGTCACAACCGAAACACAGGCTGTCAAGCTCATCAGCCCTCCGACTGCCTCTGAGCCGCTGCCCCCGTTCCTCAGGGACAGCACCGCCGGCGCCCAGACCCAATGGGGAGAGGCAGAGTTATCCTCGGCAGCTCCCTCCCTGCTTGGCCCCAGTGCCCTCACCCCATCTACCCCGTGACCAAATGCCATGACTCTGCCTCTAGGTTGGCTCCTGAAGCGGAACACTTCTCTGCAATCTCATCCCCACTCTTTCACCTGGACCACCACCTCTCTTAGCTGAGTTATAGCCACACCTCCCTTCCCTCCACGCTCTCCTCTACATGCAGCAGCCCTGACCTCTAACGCACCGCACAGCCCTCTGCACCCGACCTTTCAGGCGCTCCCACGCTGACAAGGCCAGGTCTGGCCCATGAATGGCCCTCAGTGTAATTTCCCCCCGTGTCACTGTCAGACCCTGTGCAGCCAACAGAATTATCTGCCATTTGGCACTGTATTGTGTTCTCTGTGGCTGGAACATCTCCCCCACCCAGTTGCCTGGCTCAGTCCTCCTCCTACTTCATCTCAGATGACGCCTCTTTCAGGTCGTCTTTCCCCCCTGGGGTGGGGCGCCCGTTCCTCAGTGCACATGTGCAGACCTATCATTTCTTGCTGGGGTTCCTGCAACAGCCTCCCAGCTGGTGTCCTGCCACCTTACTTGGCCCACCCTTCCATTCTCTACACAGCAGTCAGCATCTTCTCTCTGATCATGTTGTTTCCGTTGCCATTAGGCTCAAGTCTAAACCACTTTAAGGCCCCTATAATATGACCTTAAAGCTCCCTATGATTCTGTATGATCTCACCTATTACAGCCTCCCCAGTTTAACTCATTCCAAGTCCCTCCATGCTTCAGCTAGTCCCAGTCTCTTTCTGGGCCTCCACCCTGACACCTGCTCTCTAGCTCTGTCCACTGACTCCTATGTCTGGACCCTCCCCTGACCCCCAACTCTTTACCTGGCTAATTCCTACACACCTTCAGGTGTCTGCTGAACATAACTTCCTCTGGAAAGCCTTTGTTAAATCTCTAAACTAGGCTAGGTGTCTCTCCCCCATTCCATTTCCTAGAGCTGACCACTCACAGATTTAATTGTGTGATTAATTGGCCATTGTTTCTTTTAGACCAGGGGTCCTCAAACTATGGCCCGCGGGCCACATGCGGCCTGCCAAAAACATTTATCTGGCCCGGTGTTTTTGCCGCTGCTGTGTGCATAGGAATTTGTTCATAGTTTTTTTTAAACTATAGTCCGGCCCTCCAACGGTCTGAGGGACAGTGAACTGGCCCCCTGTTTAAAAAGTTTGAGGACCCCTGTTTTAGACTGTGAGCTGGAAAGCCATGTACATTGTGCTCCTGCCTATGTCTCTAGCACTATGTAGGGCAATGCTCTGTAAATATTTACAGAAGCAAAGGTGAAGAAATGCATATTTCTATTCCTAACATTGGAAGCTGGGACTCTTAACTTGCCTTAGGTGTGTGCTGCATGGGCTGCACTTCATATATGTTTGTTGAATAAATGAATAATGAATAGTCAGCTCTTCTCAAGCTCATTTATGTTATTATACTTCTTCAAAAATTATACTTGCTCATTTATTTTACCATCTGCAAGAACTTGCTAGCAGAGTAGTGGCAGCAGGCCGCCATGTTTTAAGAAAATTGTTGGATACAAAACTTAACATTCTGAGGCTGGAGAGTTTCTCTATTAACTTCCAATGGTTGGTTTTAGCTCCAGAGTCCTCCCTGGGAGGCGGCCTGCTTTGAGAGGGCCTCCTGCTCACTCCCTGTGTCCATTTCTCCAGTCAGAGCCTGGCCACCCGGTGGCCCTGCTGCCCCAATGGATCCACTGAACCTGTCCTGGTACGATGACGACCTGGAGAGCCAGAACTGGAGCCGGCCCTTCAACGGGTCTGCAGGGAAGGCCGACAAGCCCCCCTACAACTACTATGCCACGCTGCTCACCCTGCTCATCTTCATCATCGTCTTTGGCAACGTGCTGGTGTGCATGGCCGTGTCCCGCGAGAAGGCACTGCAGACCACCACCAACTACCTGATCGTCAGCCTCGCCGTCGCTGACCTCCTCGTAGCCACGCTCGTCATGCCCTGGGTGGTCTACCTGGAGGTAGGTCTGGGCCCTGCCTCACTCAGCACCTTCTCCAGAGAACACCGTGCTGGGGCCGCCAGTCCAAGCTCCTCACTGCTTTCTACCCACAGGTTGCCTGGTGCTTTCTCAGATTGTCTCCTCTCCACTCTGGCCTCAGTTTTTCTCTCATGAAATGGGTAGATTGTCTTCTTAAAAATCCCAGTTACCAGTTGCAGAGTCCTTACTAAGTGCCAGACCTCGTGTTAAGTCCTTTGTATGCAGCATTTTCCAATAGTGTCCTCATTTCGCCCCCGAGAGACCAAAGTATTATCACCATTTCACAGAAGTCAGGTGGCCTCTTGGTGGGCCCAGCTGGCACTGTGTCTGGCCCCCAGAATGTTCATCGGCCCAGCTGGAAATGGAAGCCATTGAGGAGAACCCCCAAGGATAGACATGTTCCTGCTTCCAGGCCTGAACTCTCCATTCCTCTTTCCTGCTTCAAAAGTGGGGGCTGCTGCTCTCCTCCTCCCTTCTCTCTCCCCCAAGTTTAAGGCCTCTGGGACCTGTCTGCTGCCCCTTCCTCAGGAAGGACCAGTCACCACTGCTCGGCCGGGACAGAGCCCAGCTCTGTGCCTCAGGACAGTGAGTGGGCAGCCGGCTGTGGTCCAGGCACCGTGCCAGGCATGTTCAGCCCCAGACTCCACAAATACTCATGCTGGTCCTGGGAGCCGATGCTGCTCTTCTCACTTTAGAGAGGAAACAGAAGCTTTGAGAAGGTGCCTGTCTTCACCCAGATCACGCAGCAAAAGGAGAAGCACTGATAAGTCCCCAAGTGGACCCACCTCCCGGTAGATGCTTTCAGAGCTGCCGGGCAGATGTGGAAGGGCCTGGAGGCTGTGAGTGGGCACAAGCTGGGTCCTGCCCCTTTCTCCACCAGGGGTTCCGGTGGAGTGTGGGTGCATAAGAGTCTGACCAGGCGGTCAGGAAAGAGCCAGTGCTGGCCATTCACATGCCCGAGCTGTTTCCTTCCGGCCCTGGGCTAGAGAGGAGTTACCTGTGCTGGGGGCAAGCCCTTCTTTCAAAGAAAACATGAGCCCTTGGCAGATTTGAGGGAGAGGAGGACATCAGAAGAAGAAGCTGAGAGGGAGAGGGGAGGGAGGAGGCCGGTCAAAGCGCACTCCTCTCCCAGGGGCTCCCTGCGCTTCCTGTGGCCACCACACCATCATCCTCAGCACAGTCCCAACAGGCTGGAGCTTCCTAAAGGGCCTGAGGGAGTGCTAAGCAAGAGCCAAAAGGAATCAAATGAAAGACAAAACAACACAGAAAGATAGAGGTGCCACAGGCCAGGGTCATTCCTCCGCGACCCCAGTGTGTGAGGCCCCCAGACTCTGCTCATCGCGTCTGTAGCGAGTCCTGTCCCCGAGGAGCCCTCCTAACTTCACAGGCCTGTCCCCTCCTGCTCGCTCTCAGGGAGGCCTGGCCTCGGGCCACCCGGGAAAATGGCCTCCCTGTGTCAGTCTCCCTGTCTACAGAGGGGCGATAATAATAGTATCTTTCTCAGCACTGTTTGAGAATCGGATGAATTACTACAGAAAAGGTGCTTATCCTGGAAGCAGCACGTAACAAGCATTGTGTAAGAGTCAGCCAGGACAGTGGTATTCAAATGAAACGGCCATAGATATCAGCCCCTCCCCACAGAGGACCCACCGGTCCCAGGCGAGAGGCACCCTCTTCCCAGAGTGAGGTGTGCTCTGCCCGGGGCTGTGGGCGTGCGCGCTGGGGCTTCAGACCCACCACCCCACCACACTCTACGGTAGGGCCGAATCTCTGCATGGGCTGTCCTGGGGCTCCTGGCAATCTCTGAGTCCCTCGACAGATATTTTGAACGTGCCTGTTCACCACTGTTTAAGGGAAAGCGCGGTGTTTCAGGGGGCAGGGTGGGGAATGGCATCTCAGAGTCTCCTCCAAAACAAGAGCTGGACAGGGAGCCCTACTCACAGGACATGGTCTCAGCTACTTATTGTCCCTTGAGAATGTCCCAAGTCAAGTCTCACTCTATCCCAACATCCTGTCCAAGGATTCTTGCAACTACATACTGCACCCTCTGTTGTCTGGAACTTTCCATCTCGCCCCATTCCCAGTGGCAGTAAATGCCTCCAGCAGCCTGCCGTGTCAGCATGTGTCTGATGTGGAACTGCCTGTGCCTCGTCTGTGCCACTTGGCACGTGGAAAGCACCCTGGGGTTGGAGTGGGAGGAGGACTAGGCTTCATCCCCGACGCGGCCGCTTTCCTGGAGGGCTCCCGAGGGACGGGAGCAGCTGTCTGCCCTGTCCCCTCGCCTCAGCCTCTGAGGGGGGCTCCCGGTGCGTGTCCCAAGTAAGCAGGTGACATTGAGAAGGAAGCAGACTCAGATCGCAGGGTTGGTTAGTCACTCATCCAACATGTGTGAGCAATTCTATGTCCTACCCTTGCTTGGGGTCCAAAGCCCTGGCCTGCCATCAGCGAGGAGCATGAGGGCTGTTTCAGTGCAGTCTGGTGGACATGACAATAGAGTGTCCCCACAGGAGGTGTGGGAATGCCACAGGGGCATATATGACTTGGCGTGTGGGGACAAGGATGTGGTGCAGGAAGAAGGGATGCTGTCAGAGAATCATCCAGGGGAGGGAGCGGGACCTGCACTCCAGGCAGAGAAGGAAGTGTGCAGTGCTGTGCAGGGCGGTGCTGGAGGCTTTGAGGTGTGGCAGCCATGTCATTAGCTTCAGAGGCTTGCTGTCACCTGCCACAGGTAGGAGTGTGCGTGTTCGGAACAGTGCCTGACACATAGTGAGTGCCTCATATGTGCTAGTCATTAGGATTTAGCCAGCCAGCTCAAGGCCCGTCCCGCAGGTCTCAGCTTCCAGTGAGCAAGAACCAGTGAGTGGTGGCCAACGGTGCAGAGAGGGGACCTGGGGTCCGGTCCTCTGTCTCTACTAAATCACCAGGCGACTTTGGACGAGTCCATTTTCCTGTTGGACCCCAATCAGAACCTTTGCGACTAGAACCTTTCCTTCCACACTTGGTTGATTTAGTCCTTTTTACGTGATTGTCTTCTCCGTGGACAAGCCTGACGGGCCTCCCAACACAGCGTAGGAGAGAGCACAGGCTATGCCACCGAGGATCTGCCTCTGCTCCGGGCTCCGCACCCGAGTGGTGAACTCCGCCCAGCTCTCTCCTCCATGACTGGACGGAAGCTACCCCTTTCCTAGGAGCCTTAAGAACAATTCATGAGCAAAGTACATGCCCACAGTAGGTGTTCTAGAGACAATGGCTACCAACACATCCCCTGAGCGTCTGAGTCAGCTGCCCTGACTGCCTTCTCCGGCAGTTACTCCTGACACTGGGAGGAAGGCCGCCCTAGTTTCCTCCAGAGAGACCGGTGGGGGCGGGGAGCCCGAGCTTTTGGAGGCAGGGACTGGTCAGTCCTGTTCATCAGGGTCCCTGGAGACCAGAGTCCAGCACAGAGCCTGGCACACGCTAAGGGTCTACAGGAAAGAAGGAAGTGGATGTGGAAGGTCCAGACTAGGTCCCAGGGATGTGAAAACAGCCCCGAAATCCTAGTCCAAGAGAGGCTGCAGGTGGGGGGTGCGCACATGGACAGGGGGGCCTGCAACTCTCCCAGCGATGCCAAAAGGTAGGCTCCGTTTATGCCAGGGAAGACCTTCCATCCCCTCCTCCCCCTCAGGGCATTCAGCCCCTGCCCACCTGGTCAGCACTGCATCTGAGGCACAGGGACCCCTGTGCCCAGACCTGGGAGGGGCTCTGGAATGCGCCCTCCAAGAGCCTGAGAGAGGGCAGTGCCACCAGAGGCTTCCTGTCTCCACACTCACAGCAGCTGCACTGCCCGGCACCGAGCTTAAATGCCAGCATTTGGATTTCTGCCTGACAGCAGAGAAGAGGGCAGCACTGAGAAGGAGCAGGGTTATAATTAGCCTGCTGCTCTGTGAGCACAGCGTGGGTACTGCCCTGCCCGTGTCACCGTCACCTGAGCGGGCTTCCCTGCTCCTCTTTTCTCCTGTTGGTAGAGGCCAGGTACATCTCCTGTCCTGACTGTGCAGGGAGGGGGAGGCCCTAACCAGTTTTGCTCAGTGGATAGAGCGTCAGCCTTCGGACTGAAGAGCCCCAGGTTCCATTCCGGTCAAGGGCTTGTACCTTGGTTTCAGGCACATCCCCAGTAGGGGGTGTGCAGGAGGCAGCTGATCGATGTTTCTAACTCTCTATCCCTCTCCCTTCCTCTCTGTAAAAAAATCAATAAAATATATTTTTTTAAAAAGTTGAAGCACTACTGAGTGCTTGGTGCTTGGAGTCCAGGATGGGGAGCTCCTTTCCTTAGGTTGGTCATCTTTCTTCTAGCATAGTTCTTGGCACAAAGTGACTTTATGTGTCTAGGAGAGGGGCCAGGGCCAAGGGCCTTGGACATCATGGGCATGACTCCCTTTGTTGCCCCTCTTCCTGCCCACATCCCAGGCAGAGACTACAGAACCCCCAGCTGCTGTCTGTGCCGTGGAGAGCCGGCTACCGAGCTGGAGCGAATCTCCCTCTTCTGTCGCCATCATGTTGCTTTGTCCGCAGGTGGTGGGCGAGTGGAGATTCAGCAGGATTCACTGTGACATCTTTGTCACTCTGGACGTCATGATGTGCACAGCAAGCATCCTGAACCTGTGTGCCATCAGCATCGACAGGTGAGCCCAGGCCTTCCACCTTTCAGGCTGCCCCACCTCTCCTTCAGAGTCAGGCTCTGTCTATGATGCCATGTGGCTGGCTTTGTGCCTGTGAGTCAGTGTGTTTTTGTGCATGTGTGCCTATGTGTAGATGTGTGTGTATACACACAAGCACATATGTGTAGGTGCATGCGTGTGTGGCTAGGAAAGAACGTCTTATGGACAGTGATGCTGCTAAGACTACAGCCTGGTACATGGGAGGAAGCAGTTGATTCTGACTGGAGCCCCAGTTCTATCACTTTCTACTTGAGTGACCTTGGGCGGATTATAGAGGTTCTTGGGATGCTACTTTCATTGTCCAGACACAAGGATGACGACGCCTACCCACTGAAGGTCTGGTGTCTGCTTATGCATTGATGTCCAGCACAGGGCACGTGCCCAGGGGCCCAGGCTCTGCTCACCTTGCTGAGCTTATCTGTGGAGCCTTTCACTGATTCGTACACACAGGCCACGTGGGCTCCCAAAGGCCCCGCCCCTACTCCCTTTGGAAGATGAAACGAGCTAATTCCTCTACCCAGCACTTCCTGTACTGGGTAGAGGAATATGAGGGTTCATACATGATTCCTGTTGTTATTGTTTCTGCTGAATGGGCTTAACCCTTGCTCTAGGGCAGTGGTCGGCAAACTCATTAGTCAACAGAGCCAAATATCAACAGTACAACGATTGAAATTTCTTTTGAGAGCCAAATTTTTTAAACTTAAACTATATAGGTAGGTACATTGTTATTAGCTTAATTAGGGTACTCCTAAGGCTTAGGAAGAGCCACACTCAAGGGGCCAAAGAGCCACATGTGGCTCGTGAGCCGCAGTTTGCCGACCACGGCTCTAGGGTTCTGGCTACCAGTCCATCAACAAACACTTCCACCTCTAGTGGGCTCAGCACAGGTGGAGTAGGTGGGGTTTCAAAGACCCAGGCCATGAGATCCAAGTGGCGGGACTGGGGTAAAATATGGCCCAGGATTATTGGTAGCCAGTTAGTCATCAAGCAGTCAGTTGGGCAGCAACATTGTCCTCGCTGTCTGAACTGGGGACAAGAAGGAGGATTGATTTTAGAGCAAATAGGTGGGCTTCATGGAGGGGGACCAGTTGTCCACCCCTAAAGAGTGGGTGTCTCTGTTTGTGCATGTTGTGGAGTGAGGGGTCCCCCCCGCTGATTCCCTTGCAGGTACACGGCTGTGGCCATGCCCATGCTCTACAACACGCGCTACAGCTCCAAACGCCGAGTCACCGTCATGATTGCCATCGTCTGGGTCCTGTCCTTCACCATCTCCTGTCCGATGCTCTTTGGACTCAACAACACAGGTGAGCCCTGCCTCTGCCTGCCAAGGGCTCAGCTGGCCTCAGTGCAGGATCCTGTAGGAGCTGAGTCCCCAGCACAGACGTAATGGAGACCCATGGGGGCCTGATTGCCGCCCTGGACTAAGGCCAGGGTGGGCCTCCTGGGCCAAGCCTGACTCCATGTGCTTCCTGTTTGGGCCAGAAAGGAGTGACGAATGGTCTGGGGCACAATGGAGTTGGGTGAGGGGTGGGAATAATGATTCAGGAGGATGTCTGGCCATTTTCAACTTTGTTTATTAGACGTAAGCAGGACAGATAGCCTCACAGACTGCATGTGTGTTCCTGTTGCGTGTGTGCGCACACTTGGGGAGGCTACTGGGCCTCATCGCTCCTGGCGATGGTATTTGTGTAGTGAGGCTGCAGCCCCAGGGCCAGCTGAGCTCAGGCCAGGCCTCGGCCCCCTGGGGCAGGAAAGGTAGAAACAAGCTGGAGGCTGGCACACCATGGCCTGCCCTTCGCGAGGCAGCTGGAGCATCTCAGGCAGAAGAGGCACCGTGCCTGCCTGCTGGTGTGGCCTCGAGCTCACTGTCATCAGGGAGGCAAGAGCAATTCGGGGGTGCCTGTGGAGATCACTGCAGGGCAATAGTGCACAATGAAGCCGTGAAACGTTGGTACAAAGCTAACTCTTGGGGGAATTGCAAGAAGCGGGAACAGGCCTCAATATGCTCGGATTAATCTGGAGAGGCCCTGAGATAGCGGACAGACATCTACTAGACCTGGAGGGAGCTTGGGGACACAGGTGAGTTCAGCAAACAGAACCCAGTGACGTTGCCCCTAAAATTAAAAGGTTCCAGACCTCCCCCCAACCCCAGCATACAGGAAAGGCTAAAATAATAGCTTACTCTCTTAAAATGAATTTATTTGGGCATTTTCCCCAAACATCCTGGCTCCATTTGTGTGCTCATAGGTGGCAGAACTAATGCCGGTGTAGTAAGGGAATATTAATGGAAAAACTTGGAAGCGGTCGGTCACAGCTTAGCTTTTTGCTCACAGTTGTTTAATGCTCTGACTTAGGCTGTGCATTTACTTGCATCTAGCCCTTCCAGGCCACCGTAGAAGTCTAGTATAGTCTCTGCACCTGTGCCCTGCCCCTTTGGTGGAGGGGCCATGCTCTGGCCCCTGGGCCTGCTGACCCACCCTCCTGGTGCTCTCCCTCCTCCAGAACAGAGTGAGTGCATCATCGCCAACCCCGCCTTCGTGGTCTACTCCTCCGTCGTCTCCTTCTATGTGCCCTTCATCGTCACCCTGCTGGTCTACATCAAGATCTACATAGTCCTCCGGAGGCGCCGGAAGCGGGTCAACACCAAGCGCAGCAGCCGGGCTTTCAGGGCCACCCTGAAGGCCCCACTCAAGGTCCCAAGATCCCCCTCCCCTCCAAGGTCCCCACTTAACCATCACTGAGGTGGGTCATCTAGTGCTCAGTGGGGACCTGGGACACCGCAGCAGGAGGGAGTCCAGGATGGGGAGCTCCGAGCAGGCTTGGACCTCAAAGGCTTGGACCTCAGTGAAGGGACTTGGATCTCCAGGAGTGGGAGGTGGGAGGGTGGAGGGGATGACCTGGGAGAAGTCGTTGCTTGGAGATCCTTGTGTGAGCACAGCAGCCCTTGGCACCCTCCTGGGCTCCTCTCCTTCTCTTTTCTTCACTTCTCCTTTCCTCACTCTGATCCCTCTGTCTCCCTTTCCCTCCCTCGGATATCTCCATCCCATCTCCTTACTTCCCACACTCTCCTTCCTCCCTTCTGCACACAACTCCTCCTTCCTCCCCCGCTGTTGCCTACTTCTCCACTCTGTCTCCCTCTAACCGCCCTTCCCCCATTTCTTGTGACTTCTCTCTGCTCAGCCCTCCCCGAGGAAGACAGTATGTGGGCATGGAAGGAACAAGAGCTTCGGGGTTAGACACATCAGGTTCAAATCCTGGCACTGCCACTTTCGCTGAGTGACCTTGGGCAACTTGCTTAACTTCTCTAAGCCTCCGTTTCCTCATCTGTCAAGTGGGACTCATAATACCGACCTCACAGGGATGTCTTGAGGATTCAGTGTGAGAGAGATGTGAGCCTGCCTAGCATGGCGCCAGACCCTTGGCAGGTGCTCCGTAAAAGTCAGGGTCGTTTGTCCCCCGTCCTGCCCACCTCTTGCCTCCTGACTTCGATTGCTTCTTCAGGCCCCTAGCCTCCTGCTCCCTGCCCTCCGCTGAGCCCCTGTGCCCAGCCTGACTACCCAGCACTGGGTCTCTGTGCCCGCCCTCCTCCCTGTGATGACCAGTGTGCTGGCTCACTCCACAGGGCAGCTGCACTCACCCCGAGGACATGAAACTCTGCACCGTTATCATGAAGTCTAATGGCAGTTTCCCTGTGAACAGGCGAAGATTGGTAAGTGTTTAGGCCAGAGCCCACAGCCAGGTCTGCCCACCTCTAGGGAAACCCACCTGCCATGATTCTCAGAAACCTCCCCAACTGCTCAAAGGGATAAGCACCTCCTTGGCTCCCTCAAGGAAGGAGGCCCGACTCACCACACACACCTCACTACAGGCAGGGGCAGGGCAGCTCAAGTCTGCAAGGCCCAGAGAGGTCTCCTAACACAAGAAAATGTTTGGGAGAAAGGACTTGGCCTTAATAACAAGATAATAATAATAATAATAATGGCTATTGCCATTCATTGAACACCTACCATATTCCTATTATCTCATCAAATCCTCACAGCAACCCTGGGAGGTAAGTCTTATTGGTCACGTCCACCTTCGTTTTGCAGAAGAGGAAACAGAGGCTCAGAGAGGTTGGGTAACTCCCCCAAAGCCGAGTAGTTAGTGAGAGAGCACATAACCGAACCCAGACTCCTGTGACTCTGAAATCCACGCCTCTGCTGTGCTTTGCACTTGCGTGAGCTGCCCAGGTTCTGGGGCTGGAGGTTGGACGTGCGCTGGGGGAGGAGGTAGCCATAGGGCTGGTGTGAAGTGCAGACTCTAAGGAGAGCCCAAAGGTGCAGAATCACAGCAAATCCCAGTGGTAGTAGCATCAGGGTCCAAGCAGCAGGTGTCTCCTTCCCCGGGTGGTCCAGAGAACCCACTGAGGGCCACACGTGGAGTCCAGGCCAGGTGTCCTCAGGGAGCAGGGCCCCCACCATTTACCTGCACAGCAAGAGCAGGACTCAGAGGAGCCATGTAGGAGGCAGGTGCCAAAACAGGGACTCAGGATAGGGCTGAGGTAGTGTCCCAGGTATACCACCTGGGCACACAGTGAGGCTGCATTTCAGCAGTTCAGGCTGAGAACCTGAGGCCTAGAACAAGGGAACCTAAGGGAGAACCTGGGAGGCCCTCCAGACCAGCCCAGCAGAGAGGGTGTGGGGGCCCAAGAGAAATGGAGCCATGTGAGAGCTGCTGCAGGTGCTGCAGGTGAGCCTGCAGGGAGAACAGCAGTGCCCTCTATGCAGTTTGAGCATGAGCTCCTGGGGGCAGGCCCTGGACAGCAATTTATCCCCAGCAGCCAGCTCAGCACCCTGCACTTAGCTGGCGCTCAGTACATATTGCTCAGTGAATAAAAGAGAAGTGCCTGGGTAGTAACTCCACCCCAAATGGTTATGGGGTTACCGAGGACACATAAGGATTGCTCTGGGATAGGGGCCCAGATGACCGCACAGGCAGGGACTGCTGTGGGTCCTGGGTCCTGTACCCAGACAGCCCTGCCTCTGGGTGATTGTCCTTCTTGACTCTCTGTGACCTGTGGTGTTGGCAGACATCTGAAGAGGGAGGTAGGGAGGAGCCGGGAGGCCTGACGAGGCCAGGTGGGGCCAGGTAGGCCAGGTGCGGCTGGGTGGCTCCTGCTTGAGACTTGCCGAGCTTTACCTGAGCTCTCTGCCTGGTGCAGGAGGCTGCACGCCGAGCCCAGGAGCTGGAGATGGAGATGCTCTCCAGCACCAGCCCACCCGAGAGGACCCGGTACAGCCCCATCCCGCCCAGCCACCACCAGCTGACCCTCCCCGACGCGTCCCACCACAGCCTCCACGGCACTCCTGACAGCTCCGCCAAACCCGAGAAGAATGGGCATGCCAAAGACCACCCCAAGATTGCCAAGATCTTTGAGATCCAGTCCATGCCCAATGGCAAAACCCGGACCTCGCTTAAGACCCTGAGCCGCAGGAAGCTCTCGCAGCAGAAGGAGAGGAAAGCCACCCAGATGCTGGCCATCGTGCTTGGTGAGTCGGCCCTGCTGCCGGCCACACCCAGCTCTGCCCAGCCCTGGCCGAGGGAGGGGCTCCTTACTGCAGGTTCCATTACCTGCCACCCTCTTCCCAGCCAGCATTGGCGAGTCGTGGGACTGGCACTTTCTCAGGCCCAGGCCAAGCCTGTGCATGCACCCTATTAGGTAGACTCCATAATTATGCTCAGCTTACAGATGGGGCGATTGAGGTTCAGGATGGTCCTATAAGTTGACCAACGAGGACCCACAATTAAACTTAGGGAGTCTGACTCAAGAGCATGTGAACTTGACCAGTCTACCATCATAACCCAGAACCTCATAACCCCGGCAAGCCGCTTCCCCTCTAGTCCCATCAGTCGAGTAGATTACTTCTCAAGGCTGCGTGGTCATCAATGGTAGATGGTGGGGAAAGCTGTTTATAAACTGTGCAACAGAGCACACAGGCGTTATCATTATGATCTTTATTAATATTGCTATTCCCGAGGAATTAGGAAACTCAGGCCCCCTGAGCTTAACCAAGACTCGAAGGGACCAGAGTTGTAAATAATTTTAAAAAGGGATGTGAGAGCCCGATCTGAACAAGGGCATGGCTGTCAGCGGGTCCTGTCCGCAAGGCAATGCTTTCAAATGAAAGTCCCTTAGAAAACCAGATGCTAAAGGTCAGAAATCTGGGCGGGACTGATGTGGGTGGCTGGGAACAGGAAGGACTGATGTGACCCTGTCCTCCAGGTAGCACCCGGCTAGTGTGTGCCACCTCCACGCCCACCCGGCTAGTGTGTGACACCTCCACGCCCACCGACAGCTCTGTGATGTGCGTGGGGCAGGTGTAACTATCCTCGTTTCACAAATGAGGGCACAGGGTCACAGCAGGTCGATCATGCCACTGGGAGCGACTGATCAGGGTTCAAGCTGGACCCTCTGCTCCAGTCCACAGGGTCTCTGCCCGGCAGTCCTGCCCTCACAGGCACCTCTCCCTCTCAGGGACCCCAATGTCCCCGCAAAGTATCCTGAGCACACGAAGCCTTGACACCCAGGATCCCACCCAAGCAAGTCGGCAGAGTGGGTGGGACGGACATCGGTCTGGGCTGGGGCCTGCAGCATGCAATCCAGGGGCCCTCCCAGCCAGCTTCCCCCTGCCCTGGGCCAGCCTGACCCCACCCTCTCCCCCAGGCGTGTTCATCATCTGCTGGCTGCCCTTCTTCATCACACACATCCTGAACATTCACTGTGACTGCAACATCCCACCCGTCCTGTACAGCGCCTTCACGTGGCTGGGCTACGTCAACAGCGCCGTGAACCCCATCATCTACACGACCTTTAACATCGAGTTCCGCAAGGCCTTCATGAAGCTCCTGCACTGCTGACCCGCTGCCCACCTCCCTGCCAGGCGCCGGCCACAGTCCCTAGGAGCCCTGGGCGGGAGGGTGTGCGGTGGACTTCCCTTTGCCTGGCAGGCCCTGTAGTGTTAGCTTGACACCACGCCCCACACTGTCGGGATACCCTCACTCTGCCAGGGCAGTGTAGAGAGCCAGGCGTGGTGCCAGCCCTTGGGCTGGACCCGGTGGCTCAGGGGCAGCTCTCAGAGCTCCCCTCCCACTTCCAGACCCTTCTCTTTGGCACCAAAGACAGGGCAGCCCGCTCTGGCCTTTCTCGGGAGCTGGTGTTGCAGGGGCCAGAGTCAGGGTCTAGGCTGCGCCCTCTGCTGGGCTCAGCCTGGTCCCCACAGGTTTGTGCTGGAGGGGACGGTGGGGAGACATGGACGCTTCATAGCCCACGAGGCCCACACCAGGGCTCTTGCCAAGGCCCCAGCTAACCTCCTTCTGGGGACACCCATGTAAATACCAGACCACAGAATGAACCCCAGGGAAGACCAAGCCAAAGTCTTCACTCTCCCGCCCGACAGGAGCCTCTACTTCCCGCAGAGACCACCCCTCAGCTCACCCTGCCGCCTCCTGACAGACTCAGGTGAACTTCTTGTAGCAAATGTTCAGCCAGCCTGGGGCAGGGGGTGAAGATGGCTGGGGCCTGGATGGGGGTGTCTGAGGTTCTTTGGGGGCTGCCTCCTGCCATACTATGCCACAAATCCACCTTCCTTTTCCTTTGCCTCTTCTCTTTTCCCTCCCCCTTCCATCCCACTGCCTGGGCCTCCGAGGAGCCCTGCTGAGGGAGGAGCCCTGGCCTGGCCCTGCTGAGGGAGGATGGGAAGCTGCAGTTGGGGGAGCCCCTGGCCCCAGGCTCTGTAACATCACTACACATGCTCCACACCAATAAAACTTTGACAAGTCACCTGGCGGCCCCTTGGGGAGGGACACGGTGCCAATGGGCACGGCGCCACCTTGTCCTTCGCCTCAGAGGCAGCCAAGCCCCGTGTCTGTGTGGGGAGGGTGGAGAGGCACCCTGCACACCATCCAGGAAAGGGTAGGGGAAAGAAGAAAGGAAGAGGCCCCAGGAGGACCAGGGAGATGTGTGTGCCTGTGTCTCCCCTCCTCCCGCCTTCTCCTCTCAAGCCGCTGAGTGCTCTCCATCCTGCTACTGGGTGGCCCTGACCCTCAGCCGTCAACCAAGATGAAGGCAAGAACATTTCCTGTGGGAATCCCAAGCACACCGTGGGCTCCCCTAACTGCCAGAGTGACAGGGGCTGCCAGAGGGAAGCCAGGCTGTCCCCACATCCCGCTCCCCTGCTCCAGGGCCCAGCACCCCTGAAGGACCGATCCCCAGCCCTCTCGCCCCCCAGGGCAGAGGCTCCGTGGAGAAGGTGGCCTTCGTGGTGCCACTGTGCTGTGTCTGTCTGCCCCTTGCCCATCTTCTGTGTCACGTCAGGGCCCTGTTTAGGGCAAGTTCAGGAAGCAGGGAGGCCCTGAAGGGCGTGGCCTGGTCCCTCCCCTCTGCCTCCAACCCAATCACAGCTCCGAGCCTTCTGGGGCCATGACCCAGCAAGAGAAACAACCCCGTGAAGAAGAAATATTCTCAACTTCTTGAGAATAACAGCAGTAATGACAAACAAGGAGCCGGCACCCACGGCCCAGCTCGGGAGCTGTCAGGGCATAATTTGCATGCGAAATGCAGTATTTTTAGCACTGAAGTTCGGAGCACTTAAATTGCCCCGAACACTTAATGATGGACTGGGATCTTCTCCTTGAACCTGAACATGGCCCTGAGCTCTGGGAGAGGCTCCTGTCCCCAGGAGCACCCGATCCCAGAGGTGGGCAAAACAGTCCCTCATCTTGCTGGGGGTTCGATAACCCAGTGCCCACCTTCTGGGGGAGGCACCAGACCCCAAGGGGGCTAGAAGCGCCAAGGGCCTCTCAGCTGCTGACACCCACACCATAGCCAACACACCCACACCACACACTCACCCACACCACACACTCCGTCTGCAAAAGATCTTGACCTGGATGGAGATTAAAAGCTCATCTTGTCATTAGAAATCTTATGAGGTCATATGGGTTTATCAGATGTGGTTATTGGAAGAGATGACAAAGGGAGGGAGAGAGGAAAATGGGGAGGAAGGAAGGAAGGAAGGAAGGAAGGAAGGAAGGAAGGAAGGAAGGAAGGGAGAGAAGGAGGAAAGGATGGAGAGAAGGAGGAAAGGACTGAGAGAAGGAGAGGGGAGGGAGGCCGCCTCAGAGCAGCTCGGAGGGGCTGTGGCAGGGAGGAGAGGGGAATAGGGCAGGCATGGGCGGGAGGAGGGACGGGAAAGTGCCTACAGCTGTCATGCAGCTTCAAGTCTCTGCCAGACAGCAGATTGACAGCTAGAGTGGGCAGGGGGCGGGCTGGGCCCCACCCCTTCCCCCCTCAGTTCTTCAGGGGCAAAGGAATGAGTGTGGGGCCCAGGAACGCCAAGGTGGAAGGGGGTGGCCCAGGTTCTGGCTCTTCCCCAGGAGGCCCTGACATGGCCCCTTTGCCTTGACAGCAAGGGCGGAAAGGGAGCCGGAGGCTGGGCTGGCTACCGACCTCTGACTCTCTCTTCTCTCTGCTTTCCCCTGTGCCTATCTTTTTTATAGAATGACTTTTAGTCAAAGAAGCATCCATCTGCCTTGATAGCAGGTGCAGGCCCCCCACCTCCCCAAGAGCACGGCAAGCAGGCGCTCCTAAGGAGCAGGCCTCTCTGCTCAGATGCGGTGGGGCATCCGCGTGTGTCCTCTCAGGTGCCCGAACGTGGCTGCGAGTCTTCAAAGCTTCGGCCCTTGTTCTTCCCCTGGGGGGTCCTGAGGAGTCTGGTGGCCATGGGCTGGTGAGATGTCCTGGGCATTGAGAAGGCAAATAGTGCAAGAAAAACTCTATCCCTTCATCCATCCGTCCATCCACCCAGCTGTTGTCTTAGCGAATGTTTATTGAGCCACTGTTGTGCTCCAGGCCCTGAGCAAGGTGCTGAGAATAAAATGGTGAAGAAGGTCGACAGGGTCCCTGCCTTCTCGAAGCTCACGGGACAGTGGACAATGGGCGTGAATCACGAGGTAATGGCCAGAGCTCCACATCCCGGGGCAGAGCTCTGGCTGGGTGTGGAGACCCAGCACCAGGGCACCGTTTACCGAGTGGCGACGATGCCGTGGGATGCAGCAGCCCCGGTGGGCCTTGGCCTGGAGCAAGGAGGTAGGGAATTGGAGGACTTCCTGAATGGCAGATCAGGAGGCCCCCGAGAGAAGCGACTGCTGACCCTGCTTTTGGGGGCCTGCGGACAGGGGCAGCCAATTGCCAGCAACCAGGATGTGAGGACTGGCCGGCCTTGGGGACATTGGAAATGTGTCCCCCTCTCTGATCCCTTCCCACACCACCCCTGTCCCAGGGATGCCTTGCCCAGCCTGTGGCCCACCGCTGCCCTGCCCTTCCAGCCCTAGGGCCCAGGCTGTGTCTGTGGCTTTGACTCCCATCTAGGCAGGGCCATAGGGGGCCTGGCCCCACGTGACCCCTGTCCTCACACCCCCAGGGGACGGTCCATATACTCCTGGGATAGAGGGTGGTGGCCTGGATGGCAGGCTGGCCTTTGAACCCAGTCTTCTGACTATTGTCTTACATTGTCCGTTCCACCCACTTCCTGACCAGCCCTGAGCAAAGTGGGAGGAGGCTTGTATGGACAGAGCATTTTTTAAAAGGGAGGTAGAGAAAGAAACCCATTCCGGACTAGGCTTTCAGGGGCCATCCTTGGGGTGCCTGTGACTAGCTGCTACAGCAAATGAGTGTGTGTGGGGGGGTGCTTGGCAGGGGCACAGCGTCTAGTGTGGCTTCAGCAGCCAGAGGCGAGTCAGGGCACCCGTTCCTGAAGGTCTCTGCCAACCAGCTGCCCTGGCTCTGGTCCTGGGGTTCCGGGGAAGCAGAAGCTGGCGGCGAGAGAGCAGACCATCTTCCGAGGGGGGTCCCACCCTGGCTTTTTAGGGATCTGGGTCAGGGAGAAGGGGGTGTGTGATAAGAACACTTTCCCACTCCCTCTCCTACCCCAGCTCTGCCGTAAAGCTGGTGTGAGCTGCGGGCAGAGCATGCGGCCTAGAGGGTGGCGGGAGAGGCCTCACGTCCACCAGCAATGCTGCAGGGCCCCAGCCCTTGTGTGGGCTTTCTCCCGTCTGCACCCCTGGCTTCTGTCCCGAGACCTGGAGGTGTGTGTGGGGCCGGAGCGAGGGAGGCAGCCTACCTGGCATCTGGGGGCAGCTGCTGCTGGTGAAGTGAGGGACGGGGAGGGGCTGGGATTTGGTAGGAACAAGGCTCTGGCAGCAGACCTTCTGGGTTTTTCTGATGAGGCTCAACTCCAAACATTCCGCCCTGTCCGCTCCGTGAGAGCGTGGTCTGCGGAGGCCGGGCTCCGGGCCCCGTCCAGGGCTGGGAAAGCCTGGGGTGGGCAAGAGAGGGCAGAAACTGCTGGGAGGAGACACGTGCCGGGTCTAGTGCTGCTCTGTGACCCTGAGCCCGAAACGCCGACCTGACCCAGCCCTGCTCCGCACCCAAGCACAGGGTCCACCCCTCCCACAGCCTCTGTATGCGGTGGACAACAGGAGGTTTACAGTGTGAGTACTTGAAACACAGGGTTTATTCTTGTATTATTATTTACTAATTATTGTATTATTTCCCATAGAAACAATTGTACGCCTATTTTTGCCCACGCCTGTATTATCTTCCGGCCCTCCTGCTGGCAGGCTGAGCCCTCACTGCTCTGCCCGGCTGAAGGCTGTAGGGACCAACACCAGCCCTGGCCCCGCCCTCCGTGGTGGATGCAGACATGGTTCCCCTGCTTTGCTGACACTAAGCCCACTGGCTGGCTCCAGAGCTCAGGGTAATCCCATCTACGGATGGTCATTGAGGCTACGTGGCAGCGGGCACGGCCCACAGTGGGGCTCCCCGCCCTGCAGCTGGCCTGATGCGCCTTGAGGTGTGTCCCAGGCGGTGTCAGTGCGTCTTGGTTCCTCCCCGGGGTGGGCCAGCAACGGAAAATAGCAGTGGCTCCTCTGAGCATCCGCCAAAAGGCTCCCAAAGGCTGGCTTGTCGGCGGCCCCCTCCAAGAGAAAAGTTCCTCTGACTTGGGAGAAACTGAAAGAAGCGTACATGTTGAGTGCTCGCTAACTGCTCCCCCTTCCGACCCACAAGGCATCTGATTCTCCTGTGACCACCACCAGTGAGATAAGCAGCTGGCTGTGGCTGTGCACCAGGCTCAGAAAGTTCCAGCAACTTGAGGTCACCACTAGCAGGTAGCACAGCAGGATTGGCATCCAGGTCCACCTGTCTTCAAAGCCCATATCTCCCCACTTCCCAGGCCCCCAGAGCTTCCCTCCCCAGCCTCAGTCCAGCTTAGCCACTACCCTCTGTCCCTTACTTTACAGCAACAACCCCGCAGCCGTAATCGGAGTCAGTAGGCCTGGATGGCACGCCTAGAGGGCTGGGATGCAGAAATAAACACGGGCAGGGATGCGCTCATCCCGAGAGGGAAGGCGCTCTCTGCACCTCCCTGTGGGGGGTGGGGGGGGCGTAGATACAGAGTGACCCTCTCTAGCCAGCAGTCAGCGAAGGCTTCCTGGGTGGGGATAGGCAGGTTGGATCTTGAAGAGTATGGACTGCACTGTGGATGCTTACATTTAACTCACTGAAGTGGAAAATATGCTCCTTCAGTTGCACCAGCCACATTTCAAATGCTCACAACAGCACGTGGACCTGGTAGCTGTTCTCTTGAACAGCCTCAGACAGAGAGCGTTTGCATCCTCCCAGGAAGTTCTGTGGGGCAGGCTGGTCTAGAAGAACTCCTAGGCTAGGAGTTTAGGTACCTTCCCCTAATGGGAGGGAGAGAGGGTGAGGAGCAGGCTGGCGGAGGGCGAGGGAATGCTCAGTTTGGGCCACGGCGAGCTTACAAGGTTAATGGCACATCCAAGTGGAGATTGAGGCGTTCCTACCCTCCTCAACCCCTATCTCCCCAAACAGGGTTTGCAATTCAACTGGACACCCTCTCCTGGGGAATTTCAAGGGCCTCACTAACATCCAATCCTAAACATCCCTAGGAAACTGCCAGAAGGCAGCCGTTGAAGTGGGTGCAGGGTGGATGCTACGTGTGTCTGTGTCTGGACTCAAGGTGGATGCTGGGTCTGCCTGGAAAGGAGTGGCTGGAAAGAGACAAGAAGGTGCTAGCAGGCGATGAAGGGCTGTGCTGGCCGGAGCCCGTCTAAAACCCCCAGCTCCGTTATCTCTTGGAGGAAGGAAGTAGAGGAAGCAGGGGTCTTAGGACCTCAACCTGGACCCTGGGATCCTCAGAGTTGAAATGATTCCTAGAGATAGTCTGGTCCGAATCTCATGAGATCCCTGCCATCCATAGGGCAGTAAGTGCAAAAGGATCACCTAACTCTTCTAACTCCTTTCTTTCAAGGTTTTTCCTCAAACCCTTTCCAATAGAGTAAGACAGACACCATTGTTCCTCTGCGGCTCTCTCCTGACCACTCCCGGGGATCAATCTGGGCTCCCCTGGCGTGAATATGTAGCCCACATCCCTTCTCTGGTTCACTCCCAGCCCTCGACTTGGAGCCAGACCCAGACCTCAGGGCACAAGAGGCAAACAGTACTGAGCCCCGCCCTTCCCTCTTCCACTCCAGCACGTTCTAGGAAAGACAGCACTCCGGAGACATTTTTAACTACAAGTCGTGCCTCAGGCTTAGTCTCAGGGAGAACTAGGAGATGGGCCAAGAGGCTAGCAAGGAGCAGGAGGATGGAACCATCTACTCAGTGCCCGCTGCCGCCGTCCTCAGGACTCCCCACTCATCCTACAAGGAGAGGAAAAGGCTGCAGGCCGGTGTCTGTCTTCCTGGATCCCTAAGGAATGGCACAGAGAGAAGCCACAGGACGCCCCCTGGTGGGTGTTCTCAGCCCTGGCTGCTCTCCAGCTAACGCCTGGATGCTGTCCCGGAGACTCTGGGTAGCGCCAGATATTTAATAAGCCGCTCTAACAACCCCCTCACACACTTCCCCCGGGAGATTCTAGTGTGCTAGGGCACACCCAGCTCAGAGCTGCCGGGGTCTCTGTGGGGCTCTAGGCTGCAGCATGGTGGGGTGAAGTGTCCGGGCCCGTGAGCTGGCGCCACAATCCAGAGACCACAGGATGGGAGACGAGATGCTCCCAGCTCTGCTGAAGATGACGCATGAGCTTGGCATGTACATGGGCAACAGGGGTCTGCTTTGCCGCCCTCATACCACACTGAGGTAAGCCTGCCAGCTAAGGGCGCTGCATGCAGCCGGGGAGGGTGGCACGCAAAGGTGGGCCTGCCAACTGGCTGAGGATGGAGCTGGCCATTAGTTGGGGCAGAAGGTTCCTTTTCTCTGACAACCACAAAACACCCTTGAGTGGAGGGGCTGCTCCAGCAGTGTGGAAAGGTCGAGAGGGCAGGTGGGACCCCTAGGTCACCTGTCCTGCCCCCACCACAGCCCCCCTCCACCCGCTTCCAAGGGTTGCCAGCCCTGGCAGAGCCAGAGAGGGAGCAGATGCCAGCCGACCGCTGAGCCAGGGTTCGGTCACACAAGGCTAGTGTGAGCAGCCCCAGCCCTGTCCCAACCTGCCCCATAACCAGCAGGCCAGGCCCGGCCAGCTGAGGTGGCCACGCTGTGGTCACAGGAGAGCTCTTCGCTGCTGCTGCATAGGAAAGGCCTGCCCGGCGAGCGCCATGGAACCCAGATAACCTCCTCCTCCCAGGCACCCCCTCCTCCTGCCCCCTGGGCCTCCTTGTGTGAACTCATACACACGGATCTTACACACACACACACACACACGTACACCCCATCTAACACTATTGGTCCCTATACAGCCAGGCTCCACAGGCCAGTCTATCTCTAAGGGGGAGACTCAAATCACAGCTTTATTGACTTCAGGGTTTGAACTTAGCCACACAAGTGGACACAGCGAAGGGTGGTCAGGGAGACCAGGAACTGAGCGTCACACACAGGATCCCCCTTGGGAAGTTGGAGCACCACCTTCCTTCCCTCCAAGAGCCTGTGTGGGAGACGCAGGCACTGGGACCAGGCCACCGCGAAGGTGAGGTCAGTGCAGCAGCAGGGCTGGCTGGGCGGTACATGATGAGCAGAATGTCCTCTGAACTCTTAGCTCCCGCCCTTGTACGAAGTGCAGGTGTCTGGATCTCCTGGCCCGACCCAGGTAAGGGGGCCAAGTCACACAGACCTGAGCTGGGGGAGCACTTCTGTCTCCTCTGTGCCTTTGTCCTCAGAGCGGGTTCTTGGGATGCAAAGGGCCGTGTGAGCCCAGGGGCACCTGGCTAAAGGTGGCAGGAGTCTTGGGAATGAGCAGGGAACTCACTTTGGGGGCTGAGTCCAGGTTCAGAAGGAGGAGGAGGCTGGGTCTGCTGGACTCGCACTTGGGGGAGGTGTTGAAGGACCTCTCCAAGCCAGGGCCCCTCCCTGGCTGCAACCTCAGTGTGCCTCTTCCTGTCCCTCCATCACGCAGGGGACTAGGTGGCAAGTACAGGGAAGGGGCCCTGCCAGAAGCCCAGTGCACTTCACCAACCCCTCGTCCTCATGGTGAGGAGAGCCCAGGAGCCTATACTTCAGTCTGGTCTCCAGGCTCAGCACTGCCCACAACGGCCAGCGAGGGCTCCTTGCCCTCCAGGAAGGCGGCGACGCTCTGCTTTTGGCTCCGGAGGGCCAGCTGCAGGGGTGTGCAGCCCTCCCCAGCCTGGACGTCCAGCTGGGCACCAGCTCTGACCAGCACTTTGAGGATAGCCATGTTGCCCTTCAGGGCGGCCAGGTGGGCAGGGGTCCAGCCTCCCTTGCTGTGGGCATGGACGTCTGCGTGGTGCTCCAGGAGGTGGGTGACGCTCAGGAAGCTGCCCCTCTGCACCGCCAGGTGGAGGGGTGTCCAGCCTGACTGCTCGGCAGCATTGGGGTCAGCCCCGCATTGCAGCAGCACTGCCACTACCTCCTCCTCCCCGTGGCGGGCAGCCAGGTGCAGGGGGGTCCAGTTCATGCTGCCGGGAGCCCCTAAGTCTGCATGGCTCTCAGCCAGCAGATGGATGATCTCCAGGTGGCCCTTGTAGGCTGCTAGATGCAGGGGTGTCCAGCCCTGCTGGGTCGGCAGCTCGAGGCTGGCCCCATACCTGAGCAGCATCTTGCAGATAAGGTACCTGCCCCTGGCGGCTGCGGTGTGCAGTGGGCTGTAGCCATCCCGGTCAAGGGCATCAGGGGCCGCCCCACTCTTCAGCAGGTGTTGGATGGCCCTGACTTTGCCTCGCTCCACGGCCAGGTGCAGTGGTGTCCGCAGGTTTCTCTGCTGAGCATCTAACTCAGCCCCCTGGCCTGTCAGCAGCTTGACCAGGGTGACATGGCCAAAGTAGGCGGCCACGTGGAGAGGGGTCTTGCCCTCGGCCTCACGCAGGTTGGGGTCAGCTTGACGGGAGACCAGAAGTCGTGCCACATTTTCAAAGTTGTTCTGTGCAGCCAGGTGGAATGGGGTCCACCCCTCATGCTCCTGGGCATCCACGCGGGCCCCGCGGTCCAGGAGCAGGCGGGCGGTTCGGTCGTCCCCATTCTGGGCTGTGAAGTGCAGCGGAGTCCAGCCGTCCTCATCGGCCAGGTTGGCGTCGGCCCCGTGGTCCAGGAGCAGGGCGCACAGCTCAGGCTGCTGGTCCTGGGTGGCGATGAGCAGGGGCGTGTAGCCGCAGGCCGTTTGGCAGTCCACGTCGACCTCATGGGCCAGCAGCAGCCTCACCTGCTCCACGCTGCCCTGCGCCACCAGGAAGTGGAGGGGGGTGACCTTGTTCTCGTAGATGCGCAGCTCCTCATCGCTGGGGACCAGGCTCTCACTGTCCGAGAGCTGCAGGACCCGCTTCAAGTCGCCTCCTGACTCTGCTGGGAGAGAGGTGGGGTTGAAAAGGACCTTGACCTGCCCAGAGGTCCTCTCGGCCACCCCCCTGCCTCCTGAAGTACCGCCTGGGGGACAGCGGCTAGAGAAGCGGCTTTCCTGACACCCAGGTCTCTGTGCAGGGTCCACTGTTCTTCCCCTGAGAACGGGAGGCAAGGCCTGGGTGCAAATCCTGACCCACCCCTCAGCATCACGTGCCCTGAGCCAACTCTGACTCTGAGCCTCCAGGTCCTGATCCTTAAAGGGGACACAAACAATGCCCACCTCATACTACCATTGTGAAGACAGATTGCCCTCCCCCCACTCCCCAGGCGCCCCGAGATTCTGATTTCATTCGTCTAGGTCAGTGGTTGGCAAACCGCGGCTCGCGAGCCACATGCGGCTCTTTGGCCCCTGAGTGTGGCCACGAAGTTTCAATCGCACTGTACGTGCGCGCCCCCTGTGGTATTTTGTGGAAGGGCCACACTCAAGGGGCTGCAGTTTGCCGACCACTGGTCTAGGTGGCCCAGGCATTGGCATTTTTTTTCATTCTCTAATTCCTGGGGGGTGGGGGGTGAGAGGGGGCCTGGGAGGCTGGGAAAATGGTGTGGTTTTCTCTGGCTCCCGATGTGCATGCATTCTGGACTCACCGCTGTCTGTAAGCTCCTGGCTGACCTCCTCACTGACCTGGGGAGGGAGAACCAGAGACACAGGGTGGATCAGCAGGGCCGTTCTGGTCCATGCCGTCCGCCACTCCTTCCTTCTCCCCAGTACTGTCCTCCAGGGGTAGGACTCATCCCCCAGGTCCTCAGAGACCCCCCTCCTAGCCACTCCCACCTCCAGCTGTGTCTAAAGGAAAACCTGATCAGGGAGACTCTGCTAGAAAAAGGTGGCCCAGGGCGTTGGCTTCCCCTTGGGCCACATGGCAAGCAGGGTGGCTGTGTGGGTTCAGCCGGGAGCCTACACCAACCATGGCTGACTCGCAAGTCAGGGAATGGACAGAACAGTGATGGTGCCGATGTCCACGGTGGGGAAGCCTGGGCGAGCTGAGGTCTCCCCCTGCAGGACAGGCCTCTGCTTCATCCCACACATTTGAGAGAGGCCACGACCACCACTAACCCTAGAGAACCTTGGCATACTTAGGGAAACGGGACCCCTGGCACAATGAGGGCTGGGTCCTCACTTCCTCTTCAGCCAGGCGGCCTTGTGAGGGCCAACACTATGCACGCACCCCCATGC
>NW_005871165.1:1208765-1210349 GCF_000147115.1 Myotis lucifugus
TGAGGGTCCCACTGCGTCTGCTACTGAGTATGATTTCTTTTGTGTGAGATGTCCCAGATGACATCCCGAAGCTGCAGATGAGAAAGTGTCTGGTCAGGGGCCCCAAGGGCCGCACAATCCCAGGCAAATCCTCTCCAGCCAGAGTCCCTCTCCATGCCTCCCCCTCCCACGGGGGCAGAGAGGGCAGACCTCATTCCTGCCCCACCCTGCCCTTTGGGCCCTGGATCCAGGGAAGGCTGTAACAAGCTACTTCCTGGGTATGGAGATGGGGCCAGCCCCCCTCTCACCTGTACACATCGTATTTGGGTCCTGGGGCCATGTTACTCTGCAGGAACATCTCAGGGGGCATGTAGCTGAGGGTGCCCCGCAGAGCCGACCTCTCGATGTACTGCGTCCGGGTTGACTGTTCCATCCATTTAGACAAGCCAAAGTCTGAAATCTGGGAGGAAGCCCAGGGTGGGGACAGGGGCAACAGTCTTGCCTCCATAGAACTCTTTCTCTCCCCTTCCCAGCCCAGCTCTCCCACAGTGATCTGGAGGACCTTATCTTTTCAGAGCCTGTTTCCTCATCTATAAGCCTGAAATAATATGAGTCCTTAACTCAGTGCTATTATGAGCACTAAATGAGTACATAAGCAAAAAGCACTTGGAGCAATGCCTGGCATAGTAAGTACTTGGGAGGTGCTGCCTTTATCCAGAGGGACTATGGACAAAGTTGCTCTTTGGTGAGCTTCTGTCCATTCCATCTCCACAGATCCTGAAGCATTTACACCACAGATATGTACCCCCTCTTTACTTCCATCCATTAATTCATTCATATGCTGAGTGAGCAGTCACTGAGTGCCAATTTGGCTGGGTACTGAGGTTGAGGCAGCAGATAGAAAAGATGAGAGCCTCACACCCACTCCTGTCCCAAGTGGTTATTCAGAAAGGGGTATAGTCACTAATGAAGTTGTCATATCCTATATAATAAAGAGCTAATATGCAAATGGTCATCACACCCTTGCGCCCTAGCGCAGGAACTGCTCAGACACCCAACACTGGGGAGAGAGGAACGGGAACCAGCCAGGCTGCAGGCCGGGAGAGGGACAAGCCATCTGCCTGGTGGTTCTGGGTGCCAGCACCTGCGGCCCAGGAGAGAGACAAGCTGCCTGCCTCGCGGTCCCGGGCGCCTGCGGCTGTGGCCTGGGTGAAGCCACCCGCTCACGGTCCCCTGCGGCTGTGGCCGGCCTAGGTGAAGCCTGCCCGGGTCCTGGGTGCCTATGGCCAGCCAGAGGGAGGGAAGCACAGGTCCGGGTGCCTGCGACTGGCCAGAAGAGGGAATCCTGGGTCCCGGGTGTGGGGCAAGGCAGAGGCGGTTAGGGGTGATCTGGCCAGCAGTGGAGCAGTTAGGGACAATCAGGCCGGTAGGGGAGCAGTTAGGGGCAATCAGGCAGGCAGGCAGAGGTGGTTAGGGGTGATCAGGCAGGCAGAGGTGGTTAGGGGCAATCAGGCAGGCAGGCAGAAGGGTTAGGGGTGATCAGGCAGGCAGGCAGGCAGGCGAGCTGTTAGGAGCCAGCTGTCCCAGATTGCAAGAGGCAGTTGG
>NW_005871165.1:1211718-1213850 GCF_000147115.1 Myotis lucifugus
CCATCACTGCTCTAGACGGCCAGCAGGAAAAAAGACAGGAAGTGAAGGAGTTTGCAATGTAGCCCTGGCCAGTGTTGCTCAATAATTACAGCATCAGAATGTGCACCAAAGGGTTGTGGATTCGACTTCCGCTCAAGGGCACCTACCTGGGTTACAGGTTTGATCCCCAGCCCCGGCCGTGTCTCTCTGGCATGGATGTTTCTCACTTTCTCTTTCCCCTTTCTCTCTCCTTCCCTCCCTCCCTTCCACCCTCTCTAAAAATCAATGGAAAAAATATCCTCAGATGAGGATTAACAACAACAAAAAAGTAGATTGCAAGCCCCTGGAGGACCAATATCATGCCTCCTGCTTCCATTTTAAAATGTTTTTATTGCCATTTTGATTATGAAAGTAATACATACACCCTGTAGAAAATCTAGATAATACAGAGAGTTATAAAGAAAAAAATTAAATTGTTAGTACTCTAACCTTCCAAATTTGGCCTCTGTCAATACTTTAGTATATTCTTTACAACACATTTCCAAGGTCTCTGTCTCCCTTCCTCCCTCCTTTCACTCCTTCCTCCTCTTTCTCCCTTTCCACCACATGGTGTGGGCTGGTTCTCGTAGCCTGAGCACTTCCCTACATCGTTATTCTCTCTGCAGCCACTGAAGCAAGAACTTCAATGGCTGCCTGGTATCCCATGTTAGGAGAAACTGTAATATGATGCGTGTAGGTGCTCCCCAGAGCACATTACCATGCACAGCACACATATTCTTTGTTGAATGTAACAGAAGTCAGACGTAAGGGAAGGCCTTAGAAAACAAGCATTTGCAAACCCTGTCACTCTTTTCACCGAATGTGTCCACAGAGCAGTGAACATACAAATTGCTACGAACTATTTGGGGATTTGCAGGATGAGGATAAGGGAGAAAAGGCATTTAGGTTGCTTCTTCAAATGAGACAATTCACATCAGAGCTGTGGCGTATTTGCAGAGCTGTGTTGGCACTGCAGTCAGAAGCTGCTGGCAAATGTGCTCACGGGGCCCCCGGGGGAAAGCCAGCCAAACACTCCTGAACTCCAGGAAGAGGCACCTGCTCTTCCTCGAATCTGGGCTGGCTGGCCAGTCCCGGTTCTCCCGTTCTCCTCTCTACTTCCCTGTGGTTCCAGAGAGCTCCCCTTCACCTCTGTGATATTTTACCTGTCAATCCTTGCGTCCTCTGAGTTCACAGGAACTGAGACATCTGTCATGAAGTGGGAAAAAGCAAGGGATCCGAGGGCACTGTGCCCTGATTCAAATCCCAGTTTCACCACTTGCTCTCTGCATGCCCTGGGCAGGCAAGCTCTGCACATCAGTGTCTGGACTGTGAACTGGAACAGCAGGAATTGCATAATTCCCCTGGACACCGGACTTCTTGAAAGCCTTGGCCCTGCCTGTGGTCTTGCTCTTTTCCTTATCTCCCACCGGCCTCTTTCATCTGGTTTCTGGTCTTAGGACTTCACTGAACAGCTGTTGCTATGGTTACCAATGCTCCACATTGTTCTAAACTATGAACAATGTTCAGTTATCTGTTTGTGGGTCAGATCTCTCAATCTCTTTTTCTCAAAATATTAACTTACTTCAGCTGTGTGCCAACATTCTGCAGGATTTCTGCCTCTTGTTCCGGTCTCCTCTTCCTACTTCTTGATCATTACACCCAGTCCCAGGCCCTCTCCCTTCTTCTTCTCACTCTGTACTCTCCCTCTAGGCCCCGCCCCAGTCCCTCTCCCTTCTTCTTCTCACTCTGTATTCTGTCTCTAGGCAATCTTAGCATCTCTAATTGAGTATTTGACACTTACCATGACCAGAGCTGAACTCTTGCTCCTCCCACATCTCTATGGATGGGGTCTCCACCTTCTAGTCCTCAATATCTTGGTGTCATCCTTGAATCCTCTCTTTCTTTCCTTCCCACACAGTCCCTCAGCACATCCTTTAAAATATATCAAGAATCTGATCATTCTCACCACCTCTACCCATTGGATCCTGGCCCAAGCCCCCTAACTGGCCTCTCTGCTTCTCTCCCTTACCCTCCCCCATCTATTCTCAACCCAGCAGCCAGAGAGATATTTCAAATGGCAGTCGGAGCATGTCACTACTCTGCTCAGGACCTTC
>NW_005871165.1:1214400-1227668 GCF_000147115.1 Myotis lucifugus
CCTGGTCTCATCTCCTACTAATCACTCCCTTCCTGACTCTGCTCTTGCCAAATTGACCTCTTGCTGCTCCTCCACCACGTCAAGCATGTTCCCGTTTCAGGACCTTTGCACTTGCTGTTCCCTCTGCCTAGAATACCTCTCCTTAACATGGCTTGCTCCTTCTTTGCTTCAAATCTCTACTCAAATAGTACCTAATTAGTAAGGGTTTCAAGTCTGTATAAAATAGCAACCCTACCCCAACTCTGGCAATCCTTATCCCCCATACACAGATGGCCAACAAATTAATGTTCCTAGATTAAATGTTTTCTTGGAAGATCAGATTACTCAACTCTCCTTAGGTATTTTAAACAAGATAATATCAGGTGGCTATAAGCGCCATAGATCAAATTATTTATTGATTTGCTTGTTCACTTATTTATTATCTTCCTCCATTAGAATATAAACTCCATGAAGGGAGAGATTTTGGTTTCTTCACTCAGTACTTAACATGAATGAATGTCATCCATGTCCTAGCTTCAATTACGCTTAACAAATGACTCACACACTTTAATATCGTTAGCTCAGACCTTTACTCTGAAGGCTACCAGACGACTCTTCTCGACATGTACAAAACAGAACTCATGCTCTTCCTCTCCAAACCCGGGCCTCTTCTCATGTTTCCCTTGTTTACTGTCAACAATATAGTCCAACAAATACTTACTGAACACCAACAATGTGGCAGGCACTGGGGAGAGAGTGGGGAACAGGATAGACACAGACTCTCACAGAACAGACATGCTAGTGGACCCTTGTTCCTTTGGGCAAGCCAGACATCAAGTTAACCTTCACACTCCCTTCCACGTTGTGACCCCTATAGCCAACCCGGCACCACCTTGGGTGGATTTTTACCTCCTAAATATTGCATAATCTCTCCCTTTCACTCAATCACAACACAGCAGTGTTTATTTTGGCAGCGGAGGGACAGACAAGGCCCAGGCGTGCTATTGTTGGTCTCATTGTCTGAACAATGAGAAGAGTCTCCTAATTGGACCAGCATCCACTCTAACCTTCCAATCCACTCTTCACACTGCAATCCTGATCAATTCCTCCCTGTCACCACCAACCCCACCTGATTGCAAAGCCTTCAGAGCTCTCCACTGCTCCCTCTCTCTCAACTCCAGCCACTTTTCCATCCTTTACTCAGTGTTCCCCTCCTGCCACGGGCCCTTTGCACACGTTGTTGCTTCTTCCTGGAAAGTTTTCTCCTCTTCACCTACTTACTCATACTCATCCTTCACATATCAGCTCAAGTGTAACCTCCTCAGGAAAGCCTTTTTCTGATCTCAGTCAAGCGCTATGAATAAGCTCTCATAGAACCATACATCTCTCTTTCCTTGTAATACTTCTCACAGCAGCACACACTTAGTTTACATGTCGGTTAACCGATTAATGTCTTTGTCCCTCCAGGCTGTTCTCTAGGAGAACTGGGCTGTATCTGTTGTATTCATCATTATACCATAGGGTCTAGCACAGTGCCTGACATAAAGTAGGGCAATAAGCATTCACCAAGAGGATGAATGAATGAGATGAAAGGAGGATCCAGTGAAGTAATACAGGTAAAACTCCTAGGATAGTACTCCCTGCATGGCAGGCATTAAGTACCATCAAATCCTCACCCCGTTCCACCCAGGGAGTTCCTGGGACTTAGGAGGAAACTGGCAGAAGCTATTGTCAGTGTCTAACACTGCAGTCTGCCAATGCCATCTGTTCGCTTTTGTTCTTTACTTCAAAGGCTGTAGATGATTTGGACAAATCCTGGAATAATCTCTCTCTACCCCAAAGCAACAGGCGGGTGTTAAGGGGGGAAGGTGGGTGAGTCTGGAGCTATCTCACTTGAAGCAGGTGGGGGTCTGGGAATTAGGAAGGGACAGGCTTGAATGTGTGGGACCTGAGGCTATGTCTTGGGAGCTTGTACAAAGAACAGGACAAAGAGCATCCAAATACCATGCCAACAAGAGTGCTCCCTCCCAGGCCCTCTAGTTGAAGGCCCAGGAGCCTTGGGAGAAAGACATGGGTTTCATGCTCAAACTTCGCATCCCAGCGTCTCTTTCATGGCTGCACAGGGGACAAGTGCGCAGCCAGGACCAGCAAATCAGGTGGGAATGAGACTGGAACCCATCTCCGGAGAAGGCAGAGATGGTGGAAACAGTGGGAAGAGGTGCAGGTGGTGAGAGTGGGGGGGAGCCTGAGACAAAGGTGAGGACAGACGTGGCAGCATTCCAGGCTGACCTCCCAGCAGGACCTATGAGAGCCAGCAAGTGACCTGGGCGGGTCGCCATCCCCCAGGCCTCCTCTATCCTACACTCCTGGGCAGGGCCACCGGACGGCCATGGGAGAGGACTGCTTCCCTAGGTCACTGAGCATCACGGAGCCGGGCAGGGCACAGCCTCCCAGCCAGCCCAGCCCTGCCGCCCTGAGGTGCTGAGGGTGGTAGGAGGGTGGCCGAGGGCCACTGAGAGCAGCCCTCGCCACCCTGACACCCAGAAGGAAGAAGGTGCCAGGAAGAAGGAGGCAGGACCAGTTTGGAGGGTAATTCCTGCTCCTCTGCGACCTCTGGATTGCACCAGCAGGTGTGGTGCTAGCTGCATGCAGTCACAGGACAAACGCGTGCTGAGCCTGAGGAACCTGGCCGCTGGCTGGAGTTTGGAAAGGCCGAGGGGGCAATCCCGCCTCACCCAGATGGTCCCTGCCGGAGCCCCTGCCCTCAGTTCCTCCTCCCAAAAGAGAGAGCGGGCCGACAGGTACCTGCTGGCCTCTGGCAGGAGGCCGGGGGAGCACTTGATGGCGTACTGGGTCTTCCAGCGCCTGTGCCGCGCCTGGAACACCTGGCTGAAACCCCCGCTGGCCACCAGGCGCCAGTCGCCCTCGAAGTCGTCGCGGGTGAAGACGGCGAGGCTGCCCAGCCGCTGCTCCACGCCCAGGGCCATGGGGCCGGTGCGCTGCACTCCGCAGGCCTGGCTCCTGCGCTCGCTGCTCCGGTGGGTCGAGGCTGGGACTGGGAGGAGAGCCGCCTCCCTCCTTCCTCACGAGGAGGAGCCAGCCTGTCTGCAAGGGCGGGGAAAACCCAGACCTGAGCCCTGAGCCCCAGGCAGTGGTGACCCGGGCCTGGGAAGAGGGTACGTCCCTCTGAGCACCCCCAAGAGGCCCCTTGCAGTCAGCACCCTTCCTCAGGCTCCGCCTGTGAGTCCCCTGTCCACCCCCATCCCCTCTGTGAGCTACGGGGGGTGCTGGAAGAGGAGGGGTCCTGAAATTGGGAGCAGGAGTCTGGCAGAGATTCAGATCCAGCTCTAAGGGCAACTCATACTGAGGGATTATGAGGGTTCAGGACTATGCCAGGGGTCCCCATTTCTGAGTGTGGATGCTTGCCCCCCCCATTTCTCCCCCCAGCAAGTATGGAGTAAAAAAGTTACAATGGGGATTTTTCTGTTCTGAATCTGTGGTCCTCACTGGCTTAGATGCTTCCTTTGTTGTTGCTGGGTTTTATTTGTTTGTTTGTTAACCAGAGTTGGTGCATTAAAGGATCATCAAGAAGGGGTCACCAAGAACAGTGGGGTGAGAGGCAGGGTGCCTGTCTGCAGGGAGCTCCCCCAACCGGCCCTGCTATCAACCCCAACCTCAGAGGAAGGGGTGCTTGTTCTGGGTTTGCCCAATGGGGAGGTGTGACTCCTTGGCCCAGGTAGTGGGCTGGCTGGCTGCCTGGGACCAGGATGAGGCTCAGGGAACAGCGGGAGCCCGGATTCCTGCCCTACTCCCAGGTCACAGAGAGGGTGTGCTGGCGGCTTCCATGGATGAAAGCTGACAAGGAGAGTAAGGACCAGAGACCGTTGTCGAGGGGACCGATGTGGCCACTATTGAGCATTAACTTGGTCCAGGAATCAGTAGCTATCTTGCCTATGGTACAGGCTTTACAGATGTGACCTCCCTGTTTACAGATGTGGGAACTGGGCTAGAAAACAGTAAGTAGTGCATGGCCACATACTAGTAAGTGGTAGTTGAGTTTCAAACCCAGGTTTGTTTGATTCCTATAGAAAGAGTTAGGCATAGGGAGCAAGGGGTAGCCTTTTAAGAATGGGGGTGGTGTGGAGGATAGAATCATGCTCCCTGAAAGAGGGTGGAGGTGATAGAGCCTGAATCTGAGCAGGAGTCATACCCCCACAATATCAGAGGGAGGACCCCCAGCTTGCTTTGGCTGCAGCAAGGCAGGGCACTTATTGCTCCTCGAGCAGCCCTGCCTGCCCTGACTGTTGTCACCCTTCCCACTCCCCCAGAGGTTTGGAAGATGATAGAGGACATTACTGACGGGGAGATGAGGAGATCTGCCGGGGTTGGGTGGGAGTGAGCATGGAGATTGGGGAGGTATATTCTACAACTCGACAACGGTAGAGGCGGAGAGACAGACAGGGCCCAGGCATGCTATTGTTGGTCCACCTGTTAAAATAGACAAGCTATGAGTTCAAGCAACCCTGAGGCTTCTGAAGAATGTGGAAAAATAGATATATTCACATTCCTGTAGAAACTGGAGTCATTAGACTGGACTCATTCTTTTTTCTCTATCTCTCCTAAGTGGGCCAGGACTAAAGCCTGGTAGTCTTTGGACAAGCTCTGGGAGAAGTTGTAGGGAGAGGGGACCTTCCGAGTGTGAGATCACAGAGGCAAAAGCTTTCTAGATCCCTCATTAATAAACGCCTGATGCTCAGGGATTTGGGAAAGAGGAAGTTCAACCTAGAGGCTGCCAATTTCTTTCCAGGGCTGGGAGTGCAGAGGTTCCTAGGCACTGCCCGGCTGGGAAGTCCACGGCCAGTGAGTAGGGAGGAGAGAGCTGGAGAGGTGGGCTCCACCTTCCACCGCCACTCCTACAGGTGAAGGGGGTGGGTATGGATGAACGGGACTGAAGGAGGTGGGCATAGTCTGACCACAAACCAAAACCACCAGAAGGGGAGAGAAACATGCTCTGGCCACAGGATTTTGCCTCAAGATGCTCTGAGTCTTTTCTGTTGACCTCTATCAATGAATTTTATTTTTGTCAGCTGGGGGATGGAAATGTTCTGGACTTGGACTTAATAAATGTGTGTGCGTGCGTGCATGCGTGCATGTATGCGTGTGTGTGTGTGTGTGTGTGTGTGTGTGTGTGTGATTGTTTGGGAGGGACCCTAAAATTTTCAACCTGCTGCCCCCAAACCAGTGCTGGTAGAGCAGTTCTGCAATACTTTGGAAGATGCTAAAACCTAATGTGAGCCTTTCCCCTAATGAGAATGACCAAGTCCTTGCATACAGGGCAGTTTCCCAGCTTGTCTCCATTCTCCACTCTGCAAACATGTCACAGGACACCTGGACAAGCCCTAGCAGGTCCCGTCCTCTGGTAGCCTACAGGGAGGACAAGGTTACTCAGAAGGAAGGAATGTGTGCAGAAACCTGGAACATCTAGGAAGCAAGACTCCCAGGGGGGGAGGGATGGCAGGAGGCAGGGGGCGGGGCTTAAATGCAAAGCAGGTGAGTCAGTCGGGCTTTTCCCTAACACTCCTCAACTGTGGGGCCTGGTCACATCGCCAGATCTCTATGGGCATCTCCATCTGCAAAATGGGATGATGATATAAAACCCATTTCAAAGGGTTGCTGTAGGGATTAACCTTTAAAAATATACCTACATGAATACTCATAAATAAAAAAATAAACCAACCTAAACCTCACGTATTATCTGAAAATTAACTCAAGATGAATCATGGACTTTAATGTAAAATGTAAAACTATAAAATTTTTAGGGAAATATATGGAAGAAAATCTTCTGGACCTACTGTTAGGGAAAAGTTCTTAGACTTAATGCTAAAAACATAGTCCGTAAGGAAAAAATTGATAAAAATGACTGACTCATTTATTCTGTGGCAGATCCTGTGAAGAGGATGAAAAGCCAAACTCAGACAGAGAGAAAATATTCACAAACCACATATTTGACGCCAGTTTTCTAGAATATTTAAAGAAGTCACCAAATTAATGGTAAAAAAGAACAACTATCCAATTAGAAAATTATGTAGACAGTTCACTGAAGAGGATATACAAGCAGCAAATGAGTGTAGAAAAAAGATGTTACATAGCATTAGCCATTGAGGAAATGCAAATGGAAACTACAATGAGATTTCACTACACACCTACCAGAATGGCGGCGGCGGGGTGCGGGGGTGGGGGGAGGCATGGGAGGATAGTGACAGGGCCAAATGCTGGTGAGGATGCAGAGAAACTGGGTTATTCATGTACCGCTGGTGGGAATGTAAACTGGTTCAGCCCCTTTAGAGAAACAGCCTGGCAATTCTTATAAAACCAAACATACCATTACCTTACCACCCAGTGACCACACTCCTGGGCATCTAATCTAGAGAAATGAAAACCTACGTTCACACAGAAACCTTACCTTCCATGCTCACAGCAGTTTTATTTGTAACTGAAATCTGAAAGCAGCTTAGATGCCTTTCAACAAGTGAAAGGTCAAACAAGCGGTGGGACATGTATACGACAAGACACTGCTCCGCAAGGTGCGTGCAACCACTCGGATGAATCTCCAGAAACTTACATGGAGTGAAAAAAGCCAAATCAAGAGTCTACCGCCTATGTGATTTCATTTACATGACACTCTTGAAGTGACAAGTTTATAAAGATAAAGAACACTTTAGTTTTGCCAGAGGTGGGGAGTGGCTGTGGCTATAAAAGGGCCCTTGTGATGGAACTGCTCTGTGGTGGCGGTCACAGGAATGTACGCGCGATAAAACTGCACGAGTGCGTGTAAAACTGGAGAAATATGAATAAAGTCCGTTGATTGTATCACTGTCGACTCCCTGGCTGTGATATTGTGACATATAAGATGTTATCATTGGGGGGAACTGGGTGAGGGGTACAGGTGTCTCTGTATTATTTCTTACAATTACATGTTTATTATAATTACCTCAGAACAAAAATAGTTTTTTTTAAATGCATGTGAAGTCCTCTTTCTCCTCCTCTAATTTTCTTCTCACCTTCTCTTTCCACCTCCTGCTCTTCTTCCTCTTCCTTCCCCTCCTCCTCCTCCTAATTCTATTTCTTATTCTTCCCCCTTCCCTTCTTCTCCTTCTTGTTTTTGTTATTTCCAGGCAATATTGCATTCCTAGAAGCAAAATCTTTCCATAAGAGGCAGAAGGGAGTAATCTAGCTTGCAGCACAGAGGCCTCGAGGAGAATGCCTGGCCCATCCAGAGAAAGCCAGTAAAAAGATCAACTTGCCATTCTTAGAATCATATCACTGCTCTATCATTCCAGTGTCACACCGAGGCTCATGGCATTGTGTGCTGGCAGCTGAGAAGTGCAGACATACAGATGTGGGCTAGGCATGCATACAGGTGTGAGCTGGGCAGGCATACAGGTGTGGGCTGGGCAGGCATACAGCTGTGGGCTGGGCAGGCATATAGGTGTGGGCTGGGCAGGCATACAGGTGTGGGCTGAGCTGCAAAGCTGAGGTGCTAGGTATGGCTTCACTGCAGCCTCAGGGTAGCCCTGAGGAGCCTGCTGCTGGGCTGATGCCCCCAGAGGGTGAGTGCCTGGCATAGTCGTTTGTTTCTACCTGGCAGATGGACTTGGTTCTGAATACTCCAGAAAAATAGGCCCTTTCAGGGTCAAGGTGAAGTGAAAATGGAGTGTATCAAGAATGGAGTAAGAGCATTTCTGAATTTGACCAGTTATGCATTCTCCACTCTGATACACAACACTGACTCCCCTCTGAAGGGCTTTTGATAAAATCTATCTTAAGTATCAAGAAGCCAGAAATGGAAGCTGTGTTTCAGGAGAGACCATTCTCATCGTCAGGATTATGGCCACAGGTCCTTTGTAGACGTGGCTGCTTGTGATCTGGAACTGGGTCCATAGCAACCTAAGAACCAACTGTCCCAGGATTCCTCCATGTCTCTTTGTCAACAGCTTAGAAAGAAAGCTTGGCCGTGGGCAGGGCTTTAGAGAACCTGTCATACCCTGGGCCTCCTGAGGCCTAGGGTTCATCAATGAATCCAAGAAGTCATGGCCAACACCTTCTCTGGAAGTGACACCGGTACTGCAAATGTAAATGCGATCCCTTTGAATTGAAAGCTCATTAGAAAGAGAGATGTGAAGAAATACGCTGTGACTCCCTTGAGTGTGGACCTGGCAGGAAAATAGCCCACATGTCAACCTTGAGAATGGTCAGAGCTGAGCATCTGGGCCAAGCCAGCCTCCCTCTTCCTCTGGGCCCGTCCTGGATGGGCCTGAGCCAGGAACAGCTGGGACAGGGAAGGACCTAAAATCTAAAAGGCAGTTTTCTTGGGTCGTGCGACAGGAAGCACTGGAAGCTTGCTAGCTGTGAGAAAAAAGAAAGGGACTTCTACAATGTGACTGGTTTCATGCTTCTTGTATTTCGTTTCTCTTTTTTCCTTACTGTTTAGTCAAGGTCTTTCTTCCTGTCTACGTTTCAGGGGTGGGGAATTAGCCAGGCTACTTTGGGCACACTAAGAGAAACCAAGACAAGGTTTTGGTTCACCATCTGGTGGTTGTGAAGAACACATTTTTAAAAATCAAGGCCCATTCCCCACCCTAGATCAATTCAGTTCCTGGGAATGGAGCCCAAGCATCAGCATAGGACACAACTCTTAAGTCTAAAAACCTCAAAGAGACTAGTAGAATGTAGGCTCCTGGACAGGAATCATAGTCTGTGGTGTTCATTGCTGCATCCTCAACACTTGACACATAGGAGGGAGCTCATGTCATATTTGATAATGAATGAATGAATGAACAAATAAATGAGGGAAGGTGAAACTCAAGGGGTAGAGGCTGATTTTTGCAGTCCCTCCCACCTTTCTGCAGGTTCTTCTTTAGTCTCCTCCCCTTCTGAGTTCCTCCCCTTATAGTTTCCGCTTCCACCCCAGGGCCAGGCTGCTAAGACCTCTAGACCTGTGGTTCTCAACCTTCCTAATGCCGCGACCCTTTAATACAGTTCCTCATATTGTGGTGACCCCCAATTTCATTGTTACAAATTGAACATAATTAAAGCATAGTGATTCATCACAAAAACAATATGTAATTATATATGTGTTTTCCGATGGTCTTAGGAGACCCCTGTGTAAGGGTCATTCGACCCCCAAAGGGGTGGCGACTCACAGGTTGAGAACCGCTGCTCTAGACAGTTAAGCTTTCTGGAAGTTAAGCTTCAGGGACTTCCGAAGACCCATATTCCCTTGGGATAAACCTGTCATTTGCTGAGTCTGCTTGTGCCCACTCCATTGGCAGTGATCAACCTGCATTATCTCGTTTAATCTAATCCTTGGAGGCAGTTACTATTATTATTCCCTTTTTTACCGACCTCGAGGAGCTAAGTCACTTAGCTCGTAATTAAATGCTCCAGGACTCGAAGCTGGCTTGGCTCTTGCAGAGGCACAAGCTCTCAGCATTGAAATATGGCCCCTCAGACTGTGAGGTTCATCCAGGTGTGGTGGTGGGCCTCGACTCTAGAGGAGGCAGGGGGGTCCCCTGGACTATGGACCAGCCTACATGTTTGGTGACATGACCCATCCTCCATCGGCCCGGCAGGTGGGTGTGAGGGTGGGTGGGCTGGTGCTGAGGCGGACCTTTGACTAATACTACACTCATCACGACCTTGCTCGAGGCTGAAAGGTATCTTTGGAAGCTGTGCCTGTGGAAAGTGTATTAGCTCAATCAAATTTGACTTCTGGAGAAACCTCAAGATTAGTCACAGTAGACATGTCTCTCTGTCTTTGCTTTTTTGGCTGGAAAGAAAAGTCCTTTTCACCAGTAAGAGGGGAACCATATGTGCTGGTAACAGTGCATCTGAGTGTGGAAACTTGACACACAGCCTGTCAAGCAGCTGGAGTTTCCGGCCAGGGAAAGCGGTCCCTTTCCAACTCTGAGTTGTCTGCTCTCTTCCTCAGGGATGACCTTGGAGAGAGAGGAGTGATGGTTGGTCCTGGGACCTGAATCAGGAGCAACTTGGAGTGGAGGGAGGTGAGGTACTGCGGACGAGAGCTGAAGCTTTGTCCCCTTTCTAGGTATCCAGTGGTGGCGGGCATGGAGTGCAAGGGCTGCTTTTCCTAGAAAGTGTTACTGGTTCAGACAATAGCCTGTGGGTGTTTCCAGATGATGGCATTGAGTGGTGTGAAAACAGAGAACCAAAGGAGGCTGTGAATGTCCTTCGTCTTTAAACATAAAAGAGAAGTGGGGGGGGGGAGGAGAGGAAGGGGAGAGAGAGAGAGAGAGAGAGAGAGAGAGAGAGAGAGAGAGAGAGAGAGAGATTTGCTGGCCATGTGAGAGAGAATCTGGTCTGGTCGCAGAGAATGGAGCTGTTCGCAGGTCAGTCCAGACAAAACACGTGAAGGAGGGAATTAGCACTTTTTCCTGCCCCAGCCTCTGGTGTACTCTGGGTTTCAATCACTTCTCCCCATCCTCCCTCCCTACCCACAACCCATGCCCATCTCTGCTGTGTCTTCCTTCCAACGTGAGGAAGGGACAGCTCAGATACCAGCCCTCCCAGGGCAGCCTCTCTGACCTGTGTCCTTGCTGGGCTAGCAGCCCCGTCTCTGCCCTGCAAGCACTGTGCTGGGCCCATGGATAAGTGGCTCTGTGTCTGCCCCTCTGTCCTGGCCAGGCATGCTTTGAAAGAAGAGACTGTCTTCTGTGTGTGCCCAGCACTTACCCCAGTGCCTGGCACATAGTGGGCACTTAATAAATGGAAGCTGTTACTCATTGTATTTTAGCCCAAACCATTACCATCATTGGGGAATGGGGGGAGCATGGAGAGTTTAAAATGGGTGAGAGTAAACAGACTTCATCCCGGGCTAGAGCTGGTGAAAGTCGCTTAAATGTCTTTCTCTGCTAAATGTTAATCATTCAAACAACAAAAGTTTATTGAACACCCATTTTGTGGCAGCACTTTTCTAGATATTTGGTCAAGTCAGTGATCAGAATAAACAAAAATCACGGAATTCACACGTTGGTGGAAAATGCAAACAATAAGCAATATATCCTGATATGTGACTTATATAGTATAATTATATGTTAGAACTAGAGGCCCGGTGCACAACATTCGTGCACTCTGGGGGGTCCCTCAGCCCAGCCTGTGCCCTCTTGCAGTTCGGGACCCCTCAGGGATGTTCGCCTGCTAGCTAAGAACATCCCTCTCCCAGTCCAGGGATCTCGAAGTCCAGGACCCTTCCTCCTTACCACCCACCTGCAGCAGAGGTGGGAGAGGCTCCCACCACCACCGCTGCGCTTGCCAGCCGTGAGCCGGGCTTCTGGCTGAGCGCACTGATCACCAGGAGGCAGCTCCTGCATTGAGCGTCTGCCCCCTGGTGGTCAGTGCGCGTCATAGCGACTGGTTGTTCCACTGTTCAGTCAATTTGCATATTAGAGTTTTATTATATAGGACTAGAGGCCCGGTGCACAAAAATTTGTGCACTCGGGGGTCCCTCAGCCCAGCCTGTGCCCTCTCGCAGTCTGGGACCCCTCGGGGGATGTCCACCTGCTGGCTTAGGCCTGCTCCCCGGGGGATTGTGCCTAAGCTGGCAGTGATACATCCCTTGGGGGATGTCCACTTGTCAGCGGGCCGAAGCTGCAGTTGAACTGAAAGGGCGAGGGCTAGGCCCTCCACCTTGCCCCAGGGTAAGGGCTACGTCCTCCATCTTACCTTGGCCACGTGCGTCTTCCCGGAAGTCTAAGACTCTGCTAGCCACACCCAGGAACAAGACATCGACTTGCGCCTGGCCAATCGGCAGAGCACAGTCCTTTCTCCTCCCCTTACTCCAACCCCCTCCCCACTGAAAGATATATAAGATATGCTTAAACTCTTAGTCGGGGCTCACAACCGCTACTCTGTGCTCAGAGTGAGGCTGCGAGTCCCAGCATGCTAGCATCAATAAACCCTTTGCTTTTTGCATGAGAAGCGTCTCTTGGTTCTTTGTGACAGCGGCTTGCGTCCAGGGCGTTACAGAACATCCACAGAGCTGCTGAGGAGGCAGGAGAGGCTCCCACCATCGCCAATGTGATGCCTTCAGCCTGGCTTGTGGCTGAGCAGAGCTCCCCCTGTGGGAGTGCACTGACTACCAGGGGGCAGCTCCTGCATTGAGCATCTGCCCCCTGGCAGTCAGTGTGTATCATAGTGACCAGTCATTCCCAGTCGTTCTGCTGTTAGGGTCAATTTGCACATTACCGCCCTAACGGGTTTGGCTCAGTGGATAGAGCATCGGCCTGCGGACTGAAGGGTCCCAGGTTCGAAACCGGTCAAGGGCATGTACCTTGGTTGCGGGCACATCCCCAGTAGGGGGTGTGCAGGAGGCAGCTGATCAAAGTTTCGCTCTCATCGATGTTTCTAACTCTCTATCCCTCTCCCTTCCTCTCTGTAAAAAATCAATAAAATATATTTGGGAAAAAAAATTGCATGTGCACATTACCCTTTTATTATATAGGATAGAAGCCTGGTGCACGGGTGGGAGCCAGCTGGTTTGCCCTGAAGGGTGTCCCAGATCAGGGTGGGCAGGGGACCCCCAGCTCCCTACGATGGCCCACACCGCCCATGCAGCCTCAGTCCGCAGCTGCAGCCTCCCCCAATCATGGGCTCCACCCCTGCCCGGGCCTTACGCCTCTGGCCGAGGCATTAGGCCCGGGCAGTGGGGACCCCCAGCTGCAGCCGCCCCTGCCCCGGCCTAACGCCTCCTCTGGCCAAGGCGTTAGGCCCAGGCAGGGGACCCCCCCAGCTGCAGCCACCCCCCGATCGTGAGCTCCGCCCCTTCCCGAGCCTAATGCCTTTGGTTGAGGCGTTAGGCAAGGGCAGCGGGGAGCCCAAGCTGCAGCCTCCCCCCTATAGTGGGCTCCACCCCTGCCCAGACCTCACGCCTCTGGCGAGGCGTTAGGCCCAGGCAGGGGACCCCCAAGCTGCAGCCGCCCCCCGATCGTGGACTCCGCCCCTGCCCGGGCCTAACGCCTCTGGCGGAGGCATTAGGCCTGGGCAGTGGGGACCCCAGCTGCAGCCGCCCCGATCGTGGGCTCCACCCCTGCCAGGCTGCAGCCGCCCCCCGATCATGCGCTCTGCCCCTGCCCGGGCCTTTCGCCTCTGGCCGAGGCGGTAGGTCCCGGGCAGCGGGGACCCCAGCTGCAGCCGCCTCTTGCCCCGGCCTTTCGCCTCTGGCTGAGGCGTTAGGCTCCAGGCAGGGAACACCCCAAGCTGCAGCCGCCCCC
>NW_005871165.1:1227813-1271736 GCF_000147115.1 Myotis lucifugus
GTCGAGAGTGCGTCCTGACGCGAGAGAAGCCCGCTTCCCGCAGGCCCGCCCCTGCCCGCGGAGGCGCTCCGCACCCCCTGCCACCGGTTACCAGGTCCTGCCGCCAGGAGCGGGCTCCCCCCAAGCTCCCTCTCGCTGCCATCGCCCCTGACACCCGCAGCGGGCCTTGGGCCAGTGGGAGCGGGTGATCATGCCAGGAAAGCAATGGCCAGGGAAGGGCCTTCACAATCAGCCCCCCATCCCCTGGTGAACTTCGGTGCTGGGGTCCTAACCTCAGGGAAAAATTCCTACCTGGGGAAACAACCTTTCTCGGAGAGGTGACCTTGGTTAAAACACATAGCGCCAAGAAGGGGAGCAAACATATTAAGAACAGTATGCCATATACGCCAGGTCCCTTGAGACAGCAAGAATGGACCAGCTCCCGGCAGCAAAGGCGGCCCTGGGGGCCGCCTTTGCCCTGCCCCCCAGCTCTTAGCTCCCCCCTGGGTTTTCCGATCACTGTCAGTGCCAGGGGGCTTCTTCTGTGCTTTCCTTTTTGCCTTCCTGCATTGTGCCTACATATGCAAATAAACCGCCATCTTTGTTGACAGTTAACCGCCATCTTGGCTGGTGATTAATTTGCATATCTCGCTAATTAGCCAATGGGAAGGGTAGCGGTCGTACGCCAATTACCATGTTTCTCTTTTATTAGTGTAGATGATACTATGTTGTGGAAAGAAAGGAGCACTTAACATTTAAACTGATACTTTCAAGGTAAATAGAACGTAAGCAAGATAAAGGAGACAGGGGCTGGGTGTGGAGTATGACAAGGGCTCTTTGGGTACTAGTGACATCTCACATAACTGGAAACCCAGTGACAGCCTGAGTCACAGCTGGATCTGGGGCTCAATGGTCTCCTTAATTCCATCTGTTGGTTCTGCCTTTTTCTATTTTGACTCCGTTCTCAGTGAAGCCCTCCTCAAAGATGGCAACATCACCAGTGTGGCTCCCAATTCATGTCTCTCCTCTGAATAATTTCAGAGGAAAAAAAAAGGTTCCTCTGCTTTGCTCTGACACGAGTCTGGGTTGAGCTCAGATTGGCACTGGTCAGGCCACATGTCCGCCTCTGAGCCAACCACCCCGGTGAAAGGGAGGGGCAGTCCTGTGATTGGCATGTCTTGGAGTTCATGCTCCTCTCTGGAACCAGGGGTAGAATCAGCTGCACCTGAATCATGTGGTCTTAATCGGGGGGATGAGTGCAGGTTGCCTCCTGCACCGGGATCCCCAAGAAAAACTGAGGTGTCACAACCAGAACAGGGGAAATGGGTGCTGGACAAGCAAACACCAATTGTCCAGTTTACAAGGAAATAGAAGTCAAAGGTCCGGACCTGGAGAGGTGAGCTGGTCTGCCTGAGTTGGTGGTAGGGCGGGGCAGGGCTGGGACCGGTCTTGGGCCCTGCTGGTTGAAGAGTGCCCTTCGGAAAGAACCCGTGGAGCCACGACCTCTAGCCTCCTGTGGAAGCACAAATGACCTTTCTCCGTCAGGACTCAGATAGTGGTTTTCTTTCATCAGTGACTCCGGAGACAGCAGCTAACAGTCCAGCTATTTGAAAGTCCTTATTTCAAAACACGATTCCCATTTCAGTTCCTGATCTGAATTTATTATGACTTCACTCGATCTGAGAAAAAGAAAAAACACACATATTTCTTTAATGCTCCAGAGCCTGGGAGGTGTGGTGCACCCAGGACGAGGGCCTGCCTCTGGCAGCTCTTTAATGCAGGCAGGGTCCCCAGCAGACATCCCCGGGAAAGGTGAGCCCAGGCCTAACTGTGGTTGTGAGAGGTGATGCACGGGTGCTCTGAGGGTTACTGCTCTGCTGGTTGGACAAACAAGGCTGGTGACTTCCAACCTGCCCCTGGGAGGAAAGTCCCAGCCGAGCTCAGGAGGAATGAAGACCATTTAGGAGAGGCCGTGTCCTCAGACCCCATCCCTCCACTTATAAACTCTGTAATGCCGACAGACGGCAAGACTCCCCAGGTGCTTCCCGGCCCTCGCAGGCACCCGGCACCTGCATACCTGCCCTTCGGAGTGGTGACCCCGTTAATCCGAGGGCCGGGTCTGAGGCCTCTGGCCTCAGTGGAGGCTCCTGAATCCCTGATGTGGGTGCATAGATCAGCGGCCCAAGACCATGTTAGCTCCAAGTGGAAGTTTTCTGGTGTCTGATTTGTTTTTCACCCTGATCACATCCTACTACTGCTATAATAGGAGTCGGGGAGGCAGTATCCATTTCACCATAGTCTTGTTTGTGTGTTAATCCTCATCCAAGGATATTTTTTTCCATTGCTTTTAAAAAATTTTTTTAAAAATATATTTCTTTATTGATTTCAGAGAAGAAGGAAGAGGGAGAGAGAGATAGAAACATCAATGATGGGAGAGAATTATTGATCGGCTGCCTCCTGCACGCCCCCTACTGGGGATTGAGCCCGCAACCCAAGTATGTGTCCTTGGCCAGAATCAAACCTGGGACCATTCAGTCTGCAGGCTGATGCTCTATCCACTGAGCCAAACAGGCTAGGGCACCATTGCTTTTTTAGAGAGAGAGTGCAAGGGAGTGAGGGCAGAGAGAGAGAAACAGCAATGAGATAGAGACACATCGAATTGGTTGCCTCTTGCACCCGCCCTGAACAGGGACCAGGGATGGAATCCCACAACAGAGGTACGTGCCCTTGACCAGGAATCGAACCGGAGACCCATTGGTGCATGGGCCTGATGCTCTAACCCAGCGGTTCTCAACCTGTGGGTCGCGATCCCTTTGGGGGTCGAACGACCCTTTCACAGGGGTCACCTAAGACCATTGGAAAACACATATATAATTACATATTGTTTTTGTGATTAATCGCTATGCTTTAATTATGTTCAATTTGTAACAATGAAAATACATCCTGCATATCAGATATTTACATTACGATGCATAACAGTAGCAAAATTACAGTTATGAAGTAGCAACGAAAATAATTTTATGGTTAAGGGTCATCACAGCATGAGGAACTGTATTAAAGGGTCGCGGCATTAGAAAGGTTGAGAACCACTGCTCTAACCACTTGCAGCACTGGCCAGGGCCCCACAGTCATTGTATATTGTCTAATACAGTGTTTGGCACACAGGAGGTGCTTGGTAAATATTTGAGTAAACAAGGGGCTTTTCAGGATCAAGCTGTCATTGAAGTGACCTTGGCTGAGGAGCTGCTTAATGTAACAGACCCTGGGCTCCCCTCCCCCTCCGTCCCGAGGGAGGACAGCAGGGTCTGGAAACCCGAGCACCTCCGATTTCACAGAGAAAATGACCTGTCCGCACACTCACCTCCATCCAGGCCTGGGATGTGCCTCGCTGATCAGATGGGAGGGTAATCCCTGGCAGCGGGGAGATTTAGCTGTTATCTCACAGGCTGCTGCTGGATTAGCAAGGCTTTCAGATAAAACCTTAAAGGGGGTAGAGTTTCATTTTTCCCTTCACGCTCAGGGAGCCGGTGAGAAGAACGGGCTACTTCACTGTGCAACTGTTTGGGCCAGAATGTAAATGGCAGGAGAGGCGGGGCTGGGCAGTGGGCGGTGGGGTGCGGGGAAGGGCTGGATTCTGGTCCTGGCTCAGCCATGGTTCCTCCGGCTTCTCCGATGGAAATAATAATGCTGATCTGACGGCGTTGTGCTCAGGAAACGAGTGCGTTGACATGAAAGCCCTTTGAAGAAGGGCTTCTGTGGGAGGCTATTACCTGGCTGCCGGAGACAGGCTGCAAGGCAGGGCTGTGCCGGAAACACCACACTGTCTGTCTGGTGGGCCTTGGAACGAGACCCTTTGCCCCACATTTGCTCGGGAGAAGCATGAAGGGGACCATCCCATGCATGTCCTGTGGATGCTATGTGGGGCAGCCATGTAAATTCTAGCTGTAGAGAAGACATGAAGACACAGAGAGGAAGTGTTTCCCAGCGCAGGCGCCGCCGTGGACGCAGAGGAAGGGTGAGCCGTGTGGTGAAGAGGCTCATGCCGAGGGCAAGAGTGTCCAGATGGCCTCGGCGAAGATCTTCCAACAGTTGCTTCCCCCTCCTTCCTCAGTTTCCTCATGTGTAAAGGGAGTAAAGGGAGAATAATAGCAGTACCCACTTCATTGGCGGGGGCTGAAACCTGTAAGTCTGTAATAAAAGGCACAGCCACATTGATTGTGTCGGGGCTCTGAGGATGTGTAGGATGTAAAGAAAGGGAAGGCAGGAAGGACAGCAGAGCTGGAGCACCAGGTGGGAGTGAGCAGACGCATGGGGAGCTGGCCTTAGAAAAGGGGGCTCGGTGGGAGCCGCCACTCACAGGTGGGCCTCAGGCTTCCTTGAGGTGCTGGAGCGCTGCGGAGACCCTGAAGACAGGGGCCCCAGGGTCAGTGCTGAAGACTGGCTAGCTCAGGTGCGGCAGAATGTGACCCTGAAACCAAGCTGACTAAGGTGAGGCTCCGAGAGATCACACTGGATGGGTGATGGGCAAAGGCGTGTGGGCTTTGTTCATATTTGAGGGGTAATCACAGATATGCTCACATAAAATTATACCTAAAACTTATGGACCATAGCTCTTACTCCTCCTCAGTACAAGGAATGAACATAATTCTTACGGTAGTTTAAGATAATGTGAGTGTTTGATCAGCAACATTTTAGAAAATTCAAAAAGCGCTATGCTCTCACTATGCCTTTACCCGTCGACACCACACACTCACACATTCACACACACAATACACCACGTGCGTGCGCACCAGCAGAGGAGTCTGCCCTTTATCCTGATGGCAATTGTGAAAAGGTGCCCGAGAAGGGGCGCGACATAATGGAAGTGGAGTTTAAGAGGATTATTCCGCTTCAGTATGCAGGATGGCTTAGACTTCGGAGCGAGACAGGGAGATCTGCCCAGAGGCTATTACTATAATGCAAGTTAGCCTAATCCGGTGCCTGTCTTTTTCTTATTTCCCCTGATATTGATAACGCAGTGCCAAGTTCCATGAACAGGGGTCTGAATCCTTCATGCTCTCCTGCGCATGCCCCCCACCACACCAGGCCTCCCACCGCCACATTCTACAGCCCAGCTCTCCACTGCTGGCGGTCTATATCCCGGATGGCATTGAACTTGGGAGCCCACTTCTCTATCCCCCATCTTTTGGCAGAGTCAGATCCTTCCAATCCTGATAAAAATCCCCATGTTTAATAACTCTGGGAAGAGCACACAGGGATGGCCACCCGGGGCATTGATGAGGCAGCCGACTCCACTCTAAGGACCACAGTAGCCACCGTTTCCTGGGCTACGAGTGCCCAGAAGGAAGCTGAGAGCTTTACAGAAATCATCCTATTTAATCCTTAGGACAAACTCATGAAGTCAGTATTGTACTTGTCCACCTCCACCTTGTATAGACCAGGCAATGAAGGGGCTCAGTGACATACAAGGTGGAGCTGGGCTTTGAGCCACTGCACTTACTGCCTCCCAGTGGCTGCCTTGAGAACTGACGGTAGTTCTCTGCCCCCTTGGTTCAGAGGCTTCTGCCCCTGGGAGACAGCTCACCTGCCTTTCAGTCTTGATTTCCTTATGTATAAATTGGAGGTGGGGTGTGCAGACTACACATTTTTAAGCATTGCATTATATTTAACAAATAAAATCAGATGGATTCCAATAAAACAGATACTGAAATTGGATGGTCCCTAAATTATTTTCATCTTGGGCATGCTAGAAGCCTTCGTCCTCAACACCCACTCCAATATTTCTCATTATCTGTGCTTTGATCTAGCCTAATTCCCGTTGCACATGAACTCACCTGTTTTTAAGTGGAAATTCATCTGCAAGTGCATGTGTGTGTCTGCATGGACTCGAGGCTCGAGGGGGAAGTGAGGGATCTAAATGAGTAGATGGAGCTACTGAAGATTAAAGGGCAAATGTGAAGCCATAGACAGACATGTGACAAGGGGCATGCTGCTCAGGCCGAGCTGAATGGGTTCGTCCGGCAGACGGCACCTCACACGGAGCACCTCCCTTCAACCCACTGCGATGGGAGCCCAGGTGCTGCTTGCACTGCTGGCTGAGCATCCAGAGCAGGGGTCCTCAAACTGTGGCCCGCGGGCCACATGCAAATACAAATATTGTATTTGTTCCCATTTTGTTTTTTTACTTCAAAATAAGATATGTGCAGTGTGCATAGGAATTTGTTCATAGTTTTTTTTTAAACTATAGTCCAGCCCTCCAACGGTCTGAGGGACAGTGAACTGGCCCCCTGTTTAAAAAGTTTGAGGACCCCTGATCCAGAGGAATCTGAGCATGGCCCAGCGCAAAACCAGCCCCAGGGGCAGAATGCCTCCAGGGAGAACCCATTCTTCATTTGGCAGTTTTGAAACTGAGATAAAATTTGAGGTCTTGTTTTTAAAAAAGTCACCCACAGGCTTCAGATGACAGAAGCCCGGCACCTCCCTGACACGAGCAGCCAGCAGCGGTAGGCCTGGAGCGGCCGGAGGTGATGAGGTGCCTGTCAGCTGTCTTGCTGTTAACATGCCTCCTTTCCAGGACACTCAGGGGTGGGGGACCTCCGCCCCGGGGCCTGCTGAGAAAGAGCTACAGATGTCCTGATGTATGTGTACTGGAGATGCAGTCCTGGGAATCAACAGGTTTTCCTGGTTTTAAATTGAGGACTAACAGCTGACATCTGTTTGGGGAGAGGACTTTGGGGCATGGACGTTAGCAACTACGGCCCTTCAGTGTTTGGCCCCCAGTCCACTGCCCATGAGGCCTTGCTGATGTAAATGCCCCCCGCCCCCCCCCCACCCCTTCACAGGGTCCCTGGCCAGGCACACTGCCACCCACTGGTGAGCCCTGGGTGTGCTCAAACCTCAACCCGCCTGGTCTGGTACCTCAGAGGGAGGAGGGGAAGGCAGGTGGTAGGCAGCTGGGTCTTGAAGGATCCCTATGTTTGCCACCAGGTACAGGAAAGAGGGAAAGGCAGACGGAACAGCCAGGTAAGCGCTTGCCTGCATTAAAAGGATGAGCAGAAATGTGAGGGTGGGAGGGGGCAGATAGTGAGTTCATGGTAATTTCTTGCCTAAAAATAATAGTCACTTAAGTAAATGCCTTCTATTTTTCCAGTGACCGATGCCAGGGGAGTCATATGTTATGTCCAATCCACAGAACTCCATAGGTATCTTACAAATGCTCCCACTTTGTCAGAAAGGAAACGGAGGCGCAGGAAATCGGATCCCTCTTCCTAATGCCACGTGTAGGAAATGGAGGAATGTTTTACGTGCAGAAGTTACACACAGGCTGGGCCACAGTCTGGCTCCCCTGCCTATTGGTCCTGTGAATCTGGGCGAGTGAAGCTGAGATGACACCTACCTCTCAGGGTCTCTCTGTGGCAGGACCACTAGGCACATGTGACTGTGCCCCGTGCAGAGCCCATGCTCAGGGCGTGGGCAGGACTCAGCCTCTCTCTGCAGGCCTGCAGGCTGCAGCCCCTGAGGACCGAGAGCCCCTGGTATTGGGGAAGGGGGTGAGTGGGGAGTGAACTAAGAGTAAATGACGGGGCCCTCTAGAGAGCCTGCATTTTCCAGGCGTTTAGGAAGTGGGACTGTATTTTGGAAAAGATCGTGGAAGATTGAATGTCATCTGGCCTTGTCCTCACAGATCCTGGGAAATTGCTGACAGCAGTGTCCTGGCCCAGGGTAGCATGTCCTGCCCCTTCCTGCTACTTTCTCCCAACATCGACCCTCAGTCCTGCCTGCTGTCCTCTAAACTGCCATGCCACATTGCCCGGGCGGCTGGTCACCACCGTTCCCTCGCGCCTCTGCGGGGCTTCCGGGTGGCTATCAGCTTCCATCTCGGTCACATCCTCCTTAAGGTGGGCAATGCCAGCGCCTCTGCTTGTGGAACCAGCACTGCTCTCCCAGAATAAGCCGTGACCCGAGGGTGGGAAGGACGGTGCAGTGGCTCCTGGCACGAAGCGGTGAGCCCGTCTTCAATGCGGAAGTGGCTTTTCCATGCCGCCAGGAGTCCTGTATGTCCCATGGGTTAGCGGTAACAAGACTTGGAGGGCCGGCCCCGCACTGGAGAAGGCGAACGGCGGGATGTAAACCATCTTTCCACCTGCGAGGAGGGAGCTCCCGGTGCAGCCAGACCCTCCTCCGCAGCAGAGAACATTGCTGCTGCAAAGATAGTAACAGAATTCGACATTCCCCACTCTCCGGGGAAGAGATTAGATGTGTAATAGCCATTTTCAAGAGCCGGGGAGGAGGAGTGCAGCTAAAGAGGGGGAGGAGGGGCCGGGATTTCCAGTAGAGGCGACAGCCTGCTGGTTATGCACACGGGCACCTTTCCATTTTTAAAGCTCCACAGGATTCTCTCCCCAAACAGCACATTTTGCAGCCTTCAATTTCCTTCTCTGTGCTCTGTTAGCATCAAGCCGTCTCCCTGTGCCATTCAGTTCCCTCTTCAAGTGCGTGTGTCTGCGTGATGGGACTGAGTGGGCAGCTCCTGGCCTCTCCTGTGGCCTGTCACTTGCCTGCCACGCAGGGCCAGTGTGACGGCGCTATCACAGCCCCGCCAGCTTGCTCCAGCCCCACGTGGTTCCCTGGGCCCACAGGGAGGGTCTCGGGGCTATTGATTTCACTCCAGCCCCCCAAGTGCCAGTGACCTATCTTGGCTTCAGGAGCAAAGTTTTTCATGGAAGCTAAGAGCCACCTGATTTGTGAAAAACCGTTTCTTGGGTATGATGAACAAAATCTAGGAGGAAGATTTCCTTTCCTGCAGGGTCCAGAAATGGTCCAGCTCCGATTCCTTAAAGGACCTGTGTTTTACCCCTTCCCAGGCCACTCAAATGTAATCCAGCTGACATCATAGTCAACTCCCTTGACCTCAAGATGGAGCCTGACAATGTCCTATCTGTGTAGCACTTTGTAATTCCCAAAGTTCCTTTACTTCTAAAGTGTCGTTTAATCTTCACAGCAATACAGGAGATAGGCTGGACCTGTATTATTCTAGTTTTAACAGAAGCAGCTACCAAAGCTCAGAGTGGTTAAGTGACTTGCCCAAAGTCACACAGCTGCCAGGAAGTAGGGTAGGACCATAAGTCTTTGGGACTTTGGTCTGGGACTCTTGGTGTTCACTGTACCATACAGGTCCCGCCTCCTTCCCTACAGCGCTCAGGTACGTGTACTGAGAAGTGGAAGAGTCGTGTCACTTACTGGACTTTTCACTTAGGGACTTGGGGTGCAGAGGTGGCCCCAGCAGTCTGAGAGTGGACCTAGGGCAGAGGCAGGGGAGCAGGGGCTTCTGGGCATGGGGTGAGAGTGCAGGTGGGTTAGGGAAATGAGTTTGCATCTGTGAGTTAGTGACACACAGGATGGGGTGCGCACAGTCGGGCTGGAGGAGGGCACCAGGCGGCACTTCCAGGAACGACCCAGACGGGGAGGGGGAGGCTGGCAGAACACAGCTCCCATCTAGAACCGTCACTTACACGATGCCTGGCCTTTCGCTTGCTGGAGCCCAGCCTCTGCAGAACAGGCCGCTGGGCAGCTGGCCTCGTGCCCACTCTCCTGTTACCAATGAAAACCGCAGGCACAGACTCGGAAAGTCAGTATTTGGTTCTCGAGTGGCTATTTTAGGATTTTATTAACCAGGAGCAACCCAGGGCGTGCAGTTGTGGGTTTGCACAGACACGTGTCTCAAGAATCCTGGATGTGCTTCACGGTGGAGTTGAGAATTTCTAGTCCATGAAGCTCTCTCAGCTGAGCAGCAAACCTGTCGTAATGAGAACACAAGCTCCAGGACCTGTGTGCGGACTGCTGAGCCCAGGCCGCCCCTCACTAGCCCTGGCGGGGAGGGGGCAAGGGGCCGAGGCTGGGGCCCTGGAGCCCTCAGGGAGGCCCGCAGACACTGCCAACACTCTCGCTGAGTGGCGGGTGTGACAGCTGATCCAATGGCACCTGCTCTCGGGAACTTTGAGCTCACACTAGCTAACGTGCCATACTTTCTGTGGAAGAAAGGCTCTCTATTCCTCCCGTTTGAACAACCAGACAGAACTTGAAAGGACCTTGGATGCCATCCAAGCCAACCCTCTCATTCCACGGAGGAGGAGTCAGAGGCCTGAGGGTGCACCCTCCCTGCCAAGGGAGGCACCCCCTCTATGCCGGGGCTCAGGGCTCTGTCATGCAGCCACGGTGGGACCTGCTGGGAGCGTGAATGACTAGGAGTTTAAACGTTTAAACGCATCAGAAAGAACAGAGTATGAGGTAAACAGGAGCAGTGGACGCGGTTAGAGCAGAGCTGGCTTGCCCTGGCTTGTCCACGTCTCATGCTGGTTTGCTCCAGCAGGAGAATGTTATGAGCACTGGACCTTCTCCCATATGCTCAGGCCCTGGGCAGACAAGAATGAGGGGAGGGCTAACTCTTTTTGGAAAAGTAGAGGGGAAAGAAGGAGGGAGAGAGGAGAGATGGTGACAGGGAGAGGAAGGAGGAGTGGAAAGAGGAAGATGGAGAATGAGGGAGTGGAATCAGAGAGGACAATGGAAGGAAGCAGGCACCTGCATAGGGCCCTGTCAGATAAAAGTCTTCCCTCTCTGGGTGGAGCCTGAGGGCCCCCAGTTCCCTCAGGGAAGGCTTCTTCCAAGAGGCAGCTATCAGGGCCCAACCCTGTCTGCAGGGAAGGAACCAGGGCTCCTGGGGCAGAGCCCAGCCATGCAGGCGCCTGCTCGTTCTGAAACATGACCAAGGGCCCCGCACACCTGGGCTCGGCCGTGCACAGCTTCCCCAGAGCGATCCCTGCGTTCAGCGACACAGCCCTCTCCCCCACATCGCGGGCTGCGAGCTTCAACAGGACTTGCACGATGTCCGTCTTCAGCAGGGAGGACGCCACCTGGGGCACCTCCATGCAGTTCCCCAGGCAGAGGGCGGCGTTGCCCACCAGAATCTCATCCTCCGAGCCGAGCAGCGTCATGAGAACACTGAAGTCTGCAGGAGGAGAACAGGCATCGGTCCCTCCAAATCCCAAGCAGGAGGCTGGCAGAGGGATGGACGGCGCGAGGAGGTGTCAGTGGACGCTGAGGTGCCCAGAAGCTCTGAGAAAGGGCATGTCACTCCCTCATTTAGCAAAAGTGTACTGAGTGCCATCGGCTCCTTGCGGTGTGTGTCTCTGACATATTGCAGAGGCCTTGGGCAGCGTCTGGCACAACACTGATGGGAGTGGGTGAATGCTGCGTGGCAGGCACGCAGGGCTGTCTTCTCTAAAGTCTCCAGCCTTAACCTCTACTCTCCACCTGACAGCCCCGAGTGGGAGGCCACCGGCCTGCATCCTGGGCTGCAGGGCAAGCAATAGGGCCCAGAAGAAAGGTTCCTGCCTGCATGGAGGGGCCCTGGTGAGTCCCCTCCTGGCACATTCCAGGGGAGGGGTAAGGAGAACAGCAGCAGGCTGCCTGGCCTGGGAACCCTGCTACCAATGACTGTAGCCGATCTCAGTTACCAGAGCAAAGCTGGGCTCAGACTCCGGTGACTGTCCTTGCTCACTAAAAGTTGAACCTGTTTCTCCCCCTCCCCTGGTGAAAGAGGAGAACCCATGTTAGGTCGGTCGGTCTAAGCAGAATGCTTTAGAAACAATTTCATTTTAACTTGGCGACAGGCGGTAGCTCCCAGCTTCAACCCTGTTACCTGAGTCTGCAGCCTGGGCCTGCTACCTGTGCGCAGCCCAAGGCTAATTCAATGCTTTCCGAGCTGGAGGTGAGATGACATCTGACAGTGTAAGCACAGCTGAAGGCCGGGGAGAGGTAGCGGCTTTCCACTAAGTCCTTCCTTTCTGCTCAGCTGCGGTTCCCTTTGCAGCTTCAAGGATGACTAACCTCTGGGGTGTGGGCTCCGCTTAACGAAAGCATCACTTACTCTTGTCCAGTCTTATCACTTCCTCTCGTGCTTCATGGCAACTGTTGGTGCAGATGGCGAGGGTCTTCACGGCATAACGCGAGGCGGTCTGGCCTCCCGCCTAGATTGCGAATGAAATTAGAAAAATACCATCAATCCTGCAACTGTTCTTGGCAGAAACCACAGTGAGCAGCTGTGACTTGCTCGTGGCGTCCTAACGTCTAAAAGAGAGGCCCACTGAGAACGGGCGCACTTCCAGAGGAGCGTGGCCCTGCGGAGGGAGTGGCACTCACCCCCTCCCCAGCACAGCCCACACCAGGGGGTGCAGGCCTGACATGTACACCTGAGGAATCGCCTGGCAAGGCTTTGTGAGAGTGGCTGAGAAGGACCCGCTCACTGCAGGATTTGAGAACAAGGGCTGACTTGCCAAGGTTGCCAGGCCTGCACAGAGAACATCAGGGACCTACATCATTTTACGAGGTGACAACTGTCAAATCATAACCTAAAGCACGGTGCATATATGCATGCATAATACCACGGGTGTGCATGCAATCGGCAGCCTCTGGCAGGTTTGCAAGAGTTGTCCAGAGTGAATGACAGTCATCATGCGAGTGGCAGCCGAAACTCAGACTACCCTGTCCTGCCCTCTCAATACTGTCCCTGACCCAGCGCGGCAGCCCCACAGCAAGCATGCTTCCTGGCTCTGTAAGCCCCGAGTTTTATGAGGAAGTCTCCCACGGGGTCACCACACTCACGGGTGAGTGACCCTCCTGGGCATAGCTATCGCGGGAGGGATCAGAGATGGCAGCTACATGCGTCCCCTCGCCCTTCCGGGTGAGTCTGGTTACCTGTTGTACCCACTCGCTCAGACTCACTGCACTCATATCACAGGGAAACCTGAACAGCCTTTCGTTACATCCTTTTGTAACTGCACCCTGCGTATCTCACAGTGGAGTTACATCCTCCATCCTCCAGACAACTGGATAAAGCGCCGGGAGCGGGAAAACTCGAGCAGAGTAAGAGGCTGAGAAACCTTGGTGAGAGTTACTCAGACCATCGTTTTCCGGGACAGAGGCCATGCATGTGTAAGACAGGCTCGGACACAGGGTTTCTATATGTACTTAATGGACAGTTTACCTATTTAATTTATTTACTTACTTACTTAGAGGAACACAAGGAGGGAGGGGGAGAGAGAGAATTTGTCGTTCCACCTGTTTCTGCATTCATTGGTTGATTCTTGTACGTGACCCCAACAGAGATGGAACCCACAGCCTCGGCATATCTGGATGATGCTCTAATCAACTGAGCCACCCAGTCGGGGAACAGTTTACTTATCTATTCTCCACTCTTTTGTTGATGCTCAGAGCACAGTCTGGGTGGACACACAGAAGAGAATCCCCATTCAAGGTTGAAATCTAGCAGGGGTGCAATAGCGGCACCTCACTTCTGTTCCCCAAATAAAATAAGACGTTCCTGGAAGCTCCAGAGATTGTGAGCAATGACGGCATTTTACCTTCAGGAACTTAATCATTTTCTTCACCACTCCTGCTCTCAGGGCCTCCGCGACGATTTCCACGGAGGAAGGAAGGGTGCGGCTGAGAACGCCAGCAGCTCTCTAGGGAAGCAGAAAGTGAAGGGTAACTCAAAGTTCCTTTCAGACATGCTGAGGACCTTTACAAGTGAACCAGGGGGAGGTGAAACAACCATTAACATTGGAAGCCAAATTTGCACCTTGATCTTAAAAATATGTCATGGCCAAGTAGCAAGCACTGTTGTTTTTAATGCAGCTGCCAGGTAGGCCATTCAAAGGGCTGCGAACATTGTCCCTGGAGCATCGTGGCTCCGCTCATTTCTGCTTCACACAGGCCACCCAGTTCTCCTTTTGTAAGCCCTGGCCATACCGCGGTGCTGGTACCAGGCCCGAGGCAGCCTTCCTGGATTGATCCTCTGGGTCTTTTAGCTTTTCCTTTATTTGTTCTGAATCTGTCTTTTTGTTCTATTCTCTGGGAGACTTCCCATTCTAATTCTTTAAAATAGAAAGCTATTACTACAATTTGGCTATAATACTACTTTGAATTTTTCTGAGGATACAGATAATAGTTACTACTTTTTTGCTTTTTCCTACACCATCTCTGTGTTTGTTTGTTTTTCTGGTCAATTTTTCTGTTTATTGTGGTTTTTCTATTTATGTGTATGGCTTTCCTGAAATGTCTGGGGACCCTTAGCTGCCGATCACACTTATCAAAAAGATAACACGGTATGTTTGGGCCTGCTCCGTTTATGGGAAGCTGGTGAGAAAGTGGCAGGTGGCACCCCCAGATACTAGACAGCACACACGTCTTCTCCGGTCTCCCGGTACCTCTGAAGAAACGTGCTCAGATTCTGTGCCCGGGGGACAGACGGGGGCTGCCGAGTGCAGTCCCCTAGGCTCCCACTGCTGCCCTGTTGCACCTGGCATTTGGAAGGTGCCATCTCCTCCAGGGTCCCTTCCCAGCGCTGTGCCCCTCAGTCTGTGCTCTACACCCAAGTTTCTCCAGCTCTGCCTCTCCTGACCCACTGGTGTCCTCTTGCCTGTTCACTTTGTTGATGTGGGTTTCTCCTTCCCCCTATGCCTGTAGTCTCGTTTTAAGAGGTCTCAGAGGGAGAAGGCATAGACTGTGTTAGCACGACATCAGTCTTGCTTCCCTCGGGGGCTGGAATGTCTCCACAGCTGGCAGCACAGGTCTCTTTCCAGGCTCGAGACAGTAGAGAGCACCCTAAGGAAGGACCGATTCTCTTGCTGAAGCTGCTGCCCCTAACTGTGGCACATGCAGAGTCCTGGGAAAGTCTGGCCAAGAGAGTCCTGAATGGTTAGCAAAAAGCTAGTGCTGGCCTAGCTTTAGGTTTAGACTAGAGGTGGGGACTATACAGCCTGTGGGCCATGGAAGGCCCACAGAATCATGTTGCTTGGTCCTGCCAAGGCATTAGGGGTGAGTTAATTAAATGTCTGACCAAATATAGCAGGCTAATTTTTAAGTTGATAATTTGGTATGGCCCAAGAATGATGTTATAAATATCCAAATGGCCCTTGGCAGAAAAAAGGTTCCCCATCCCAGATTTAGACCATCCAGAAAATCCAATACCCAACAACAATGGTGCTCACCACTCTGGGGGTCATGGATCCTTTCTGAGGATCTGATGGAAGTTGTGCTGCCCCCCACCCATGAAAATGCACATACACTTAGAATTTTCTATACAATCGCAGTGGGTTCCAAGGAACTGCAGACTTACCACGCGTTCCTGGAGCCCAGGTTAAAAACCCGCTACAATGCCGGAACTGACCTCAGGGAAGTGTGGGCATGCCAGCTCCAAATAGGATGCTCTGGGTCTACTCAGAACCTTCACCCCCATCCTGAAACCGGCCTCCAGTCTGTGACCTTTGAAGGGCTGGCTTCCCAGGGTGCCCTGAATGTGACTCCAGTGATTTTTCTAGGCTTTGGGGCCCTACTAGGCGGGAAAGTTGGGGTAATTCTTAATGTGCATTTATACCACATCCTGGGATTCTGGCAAATAGCCTCTTGAACCACATCAGTATCCCCTGACACACTGTGCTCCCCGTCCGCCTTCTCGGTTTTCTTATCCAAATGGAAACGGAGTTTAAAAGCCATTCCAGCATCTACCTCCAAGGGGGCTAAGGCCAGCATGCTTAAACAGCCTCCGGGATCACTGGCTTGAAAACCTGGGTTTGGTTCTGTTGATCATGGAAAAGAGATTCTACATAAAATTGCATGACCCATTCCATTTGCACAAGGATATCTTGAAATAGGACAAATCAGATAAGTTCCAAACCAGACACCAAAGGGCTCCTGGACTCTAGGCGGCTCCACAGATGGGTGCTGGGCAGTGGTCACCAAATCCCATGAAGCTGAAGGCAAGTCTGAGGATTGTGTGATTATGGGCACGATTCTGAGGAGCGTGCCCTCCCCATCCCTCAGAGCTGGCAGAATATCAAAGGTGTGATGCCTTTGAAAGGGTAAGATGCACTGACATTACAACAACACGAAGGAGAACAAAGGATGCTGTTCTGGCTCTCCTGATCTTACTGTCAGGATTCCTCCATCCTGGCTGTTCAGTAGCAACATGCACCTCCTGCTCACCTCCGCGGCCCAGACCTGCAGCCATGGGGACAGAGACAGGGCTGTGAATGCTCTGGTCATCAGAGTCGTTGATGGAGCTCCCTCTGAGCCCTGATGAGAGCTGACCACCCTCCTGTTCACCACCACATTCCCTCACAACACCTACTGCTCTCCTCTCACTACAGGGCACCATACCTTAAGGGTAGGAACCACATTTTATCTGACTTTGTAAATGCAGGACCTAGCAGTGTGCTCATCCTGCACACTCAATTTTTTCTGAATGAGCACCTGATCAAGTGACTCATGTATCCCTCAGTGAAGCAGAGAGAGCGTCCCCCAGCATTTCCCAGTCCCACTGCCCGTGCTGGCTCTAGGGGTTTCTAGCTCTTGGTGAAAATGAGAACAGTCTATGCAACAGAATGTGTTTAGGTTGTTCCAGGGCTCAAGTTAGGGAGAAAAGAATACTGTACCTCAGAGACAAAGGGGGACTGAAGACACAAGTTCATCATGAGTCCCAGGAGTGCATATATGACGTCTCTGGACAGATCTACATCCTCCTCACACCTGGCCTTTGAAAACAAAACAAGGTAACCCATGACCTTTCTGTCATGCAGCTTTTATACACACACACACACACACACACACACACACACATACTAGTATACTAGAGACTTGGTGCATGAATTCATGCATGGCTGGGGTCCCTTGGCCTGGCCGGCAATCAGGCTGATCGGGGCCGGTAGGCCGGAGGCGGGCGGGGTGTGGGTTGGGGAGGGACCACAGGAGGGTGGCTGGCTGCGGGAGGTTGGTTGTGGGAGCGCACTGACCTGTGTTGAACATCTGCCCCCTTGTGGTCAGTGTGCATCATAGCGACCAGTCGCTGGTCGTTTGGTCAACTGGTCGTAACAGTCACTTAGGCTTTTATATATATAAATATATATTTCTATATTTAGTTGATTTTAGAGAGAGAGGAAGGGAGAGGGAGAGGAAGAAGGAGAGGGACAGGGAGAGAGACACATCTATCTGATGCCTCCCGTATACACCCTTACTGGGGATCAAACCTGCCACCTTTTGGTGTATGGGACAATGCTCCAACCAACTGAGCCATACCAGCCAGGGCTGCCTTGTAGTTTTTGAAGTCATCTTCCCTTGGCAATGGTCTCAGCATTACTGACACTGCTTACACTGCCAATGTCATGAACCTACGTGATGCTGGAAGATTAGAGACCAGTCTATGAGTTAGTGTAGTGTGGAACACTCCCAAGGAGTCTCTTGTGCCTCTGCCATGTGACCCTGGTTCAACCTGGTCCTGTGTTTACACTGAAGACTGAGCTGCTCAAATGGGTGGTCAAGCCAACTCCGCCAGCAAACCCTTCAAGGCTCTCCAGGGTGAATGAGACATGATGTGGAGGCTTGCTGAGGTCGGCCGCCCATAAAATCTGTGGTTATAGAAGGAAGAAGCCACTGGCTCCAGCCCTCTCAAACAGAATTTTTAGAAGATTTAGATAATGAAGAAGAAGCCAACACCCCCAAAGCAGATGGAAGACCAGCCTTAAGGAGAAAAGCTAAAATACCATGAGGCCCAAGCAAGCATCCCCAAATTCCTCAGAGGCAGACATCTGTCTTCTGGTGGCAGCGTCAGTACTGAGGTTCCCCATGATGGCAACACACTGGCTGAGAGCTGAGGTGTTGACTTCCTTGGGGTCTCGCTTCTAAAAGAGAATCATGAGAAAGCAAATGTGCAGAGAGCAGGCAGATGATGCCAGCGTCATCCCCAGAGGCACCCCTCGTGCACCAAAACGCCTGGGAACCAGAGAGTGCAGCGTCACACTGGCATCAATGGGGTCATGCTGGCACCAGGGTGGAGGCACATGGGTTAACCCCAAAGCACGTGGCCTGGAACAGAGAGGCCTTGGGCTCATCTCAGGGATACCACCAACCAGCCTGGACAGCAGAGCTTCCACTTCCACGTCTGAAAGACTGGGCCGTGGACGTGCTCAGGTCCCCTGAGACGTGGCTCCCCAGGGACAGGGACTAGTCCCAGCATGCTCTCCTCGAACTCCCCCACCCCCTTGCTCTTCCCTGCCTCCCCAGCTCAGATCGCCACGCTCGCCCTCCTGACCTGGACAACTTTCATTCAGGGTGGCACACAGTCCTTATGACCAGACTTGGGATCACAGGGGACTGATTAACCTGAACACTCTCTTGCCTTCACCCCAGACGCAGAGGCCATGTCCAGCTCTTCCTCCCCCGCGATGAGCCTGCATGTGCCCTCTCCACCTGGCCCAGCTAGCGCTGTTTTAATAAGAACTGTGTAAATTCCAGCTGTGAATAAATGATTCCTGAACCTGAGAGTCAACAGGCGCTCTGGAGTGTGACTGTGTTTAAACTGCTCATGCCCCTGAGAGTCAGAGATGATGAAACCAAGACCTGCTCACCAGCACGGCTCTGAGAGCCGGGAGAACACCTGCGAGGTTGGCCCGGAACCAGACTTGGAATCTGTTGGGAGAACACCAGCCGTGATTTAGCTCCACACTGTACAAGCTATAGGAGAAATGCAGTCTCAGGGGACGGGGTGAACAGACACAACCTCTGGGCCCCTGTGTTTGCCATGTGCCTGGATGACTCATTCGGAAACAGAAGAGAATGCCCCAGGTATATGACGCGACTTTCATCTCTCCAAGTCTGAAGAATTGCCTTTGATGTTAAACATCAGGTCTCAGATGGCAGCACTGATGCAGAAAGTGCTGGAATCCCTAGGCTCTGCTGAACTGACCTCCCAACCCCCTGCCCTCCCCTCGCTCCGAGTCTGCGCTGTGTGCTGTGTAAACAGGAAGTGCAGTGCAAGCATGGTTCCTCGGCACAGCCATAAGGAGACCTAGCTACACATGTGCCTCCAGTGCTACATGTGCCTCCAGTGCTACACGTGTCTCCATATGCTGTGCACTATTTCTACATGCTACACACGTGTCTCCACATGCTACACACATCTCTGCACACTACACACACGTCTCCACATGCTTCATACCTCTACATGCTACAAACCTCTACACACACCCACACGCTACACACATCTCCATATGCTACGCATATCTCCACATTACAAACACATATCCATGTGTTACATGTCTCCACATGTTATACACATCACATGGCACACACGTCCCTACATGCTACACTCATGTCTCCACATGCTACACATGCATCTCCACACACCAGAGCAGCTACTGAGTCCCCAGCCTGTGCCGAGGGCCTGTCCAGGAGCAAAGCAGCACTCTCTCATGATCATTTCTAAGCACGATGTTCTAAAGGTGGTGAGGAAATTAAACAAAAAACAAGAGACACTGAAAAAAACAACAACACTTAAGAATTATGAAAAATGTAAGACCTTTACTGAATTCCCCAGTAGCTAAGCCAAAAAAAGCAGGGGGGATGGTTACCCATAATGCCACTGGCAACCCAAGAGGAGGCTCCATTTTACTGTGCACTCTCTCCCTCACTCACATCTATTCAGTACACATTCGTTAGGCAGTTCCCATTAGGTGCTGATTAAGGGGAAGAAGCTTCTCCAACACACAGTAGGCTTGTCTAATGTGTTTTAAGTACGTTACTGCTTCCAACCCCGTTGAGGACTGGGTCCCCTGCCCCGAGGGGCTGGAGCAGCAGTGCTGACCACGGCCCAGGAAGGCATCAGCCCTCCTACTCAGTGAGCCTGCGATGCCCACTGGCCAGCCTCCCTGTATGCTGCACATTCTAAACTATCAGACAGTCAGCAACAGTTAAGGAGAGATGTCAACTTCTGTAAATAAATGTTACCTTTCTTCCAGCGCCAAGTCTGTGAGCAGTCCCATGGCTGAGGTGGCCCTCTCGTCTGAGAAGTCAAGAAATGACACCAGGGCTTCTAATAATCTGCAAAAAATCCAGTACAACCTCAGAGTGGGCTGTCCTCCAACTGACAGCATTTCCATCAGGGACACCTTGCAAGGCCAGGAAGGAGCCAGATGCAGGTGAGGTAGCTGGAGTGGCCCTGCCATGCCCCCTAGGAAGCCCAGCTCCTGGCCATCCATGACACAGACTCTCCTGCAGAGTGGCTCTACCACCATGTGCAGTCCCAGGGTTGAGCAGTTTTAACCCAAGTTCACTGATTATCAGACGACTACAGGAAGGAATTGCTGGAGCTTCTGCCATGTGACTCTGGCTTGGCCAAGTTCAATCACATAAATGACATCTAAATGGCATGCTACTAATCTGCTAATGACTAAAGTAGGAGGGCTCCCTAATAAGGTGGGGGATGGAATAAAGACTTCACAAGATTTTGACAGGCTGCTGAATATATCAGACAAAATTTAATTCAGTGAAACTCAAACTCCTCCACTTAGAGCTGGAAATTCTGCATAAGTAACAGAATTGGTAGACGTGGTTTATAACTAGTTCATATGAACAAGATTCAAGGGTTATTGGGTAACTGCAAACCCATTATGAGCAAAGAGACTGGTGGAGTTGCCAAAAAAAGCTAATGCAACCCCAGGTTGCCCTGACAGACTGACCAGCCCAGGACGAAGCAGGGGCCACTTGTGCAACCAGCAGGCCCATACTCAGCACCCACAGTGCGCTCAGTGCTGTGCTCAGTCCAGGGAGGGCAGGACTAAGCACTTGGGTGATATGCCAGAAACAAATTCATGTCAAGTGGGCACAGAGTCCACCTGGTGGGAGGTGTGGGAGGATGGCGATGAAGGCTTCAAAGAGCAGATGATATGTTAGCTCTCACTTGAAAGTGTAGTGCTGGCTTTTTGTTCCGTTGTTCATTCAATCGACACCTGCTGGGCACTGTCCAAGGAGCTTGCAGGCCAGTGTCAGGCACACGGGGAGCAGAGCATTCCAGGCACAGCACACAGCATTCACCAAGACGACGTGGCATCAGACAGCAGGGCACATTTGGGGGCTGCCAGCAGGTCCTCACAGCGAGTGCTTAGTGTGTGAGGAGAGGACAGGGAATGGCGAGGCTAGAGATCTGGACAGGGCCAGCCTGTCATAGTGGCCTTCTGTGGCCTGCTGGAAAGTCTGCACTCTGCCCTGCAGGACGAGGTGTCCCCAGTGTGGCGGATAGAGGACTTACTTGGTAGTGGGGTGTGTGTGTGGGGGGGGGGGGGCGGATTCTTGAGCCCACCTCAGCCTAGTGCAGTGATGGCGAACCTATGACACGTGTGTCAGAGGTGACACGAGAACTCATTTTTTCGGTTGATTTTTCTTTGTTAAATGGCATTTAAATATATAAAATAAATATCAAAAATGTAAGTCTTTGTTTTACTATGGTTGCAAATATCAAAAAATTTCTATATGTGACATGGCACCAGAGTTAAGTTAGGGTTTTTCAAAATGCTGACACGCCGAGCTCAAAAGGTTCGCCATCACTGGCCTAGTGGAAGGAGGCTGCACTTAAACCAAGTCCCCAGGTGACTCCTGGGTACCATACTTCTCAGCAGCTGGAGAACTAGTCTTATAGGCATGGTCATGCTAGTATTTTCAGTAGGAAACTAACAGGACAGATGTGCACGTTAGACAAATCCCTTTGGTGGCAGGGTGGAGGCTGGATTGGGGCAGGTAGTATAGGAAGCAGGGAGTCCATTGGGGGGAAATGGATTATCGAGACTAAAGAGTGAACCAAGGCAGAGGCAGAATAAGATGTACAGTAGAGGAGAGAGGTGTTCACAGTGACCTAGGAAGAGTGGCTGGAGAGGGACATTGGGAGGGAGCCTGAGGAAATGAATGCAGGAGATGCTGAGAAGGTAGGACTGACAATACACCATCGTCTTACAGATGTAGGGAGCCATCCAGGGAGCCCTCAGGATGCTGGCTTAGGCAGCTGGGGGATGGAAATGCCACCCCTGAAGACAGAAAATGCAGGCAGAGGGTCTGGTTTGCAAAACCACTTCTGAATGATTAAGTTTGTGATACTCATGGTACTGAGATGGAGACGCCCAGGGGCAGAGGGGGTTTTCTTCCAGCACTTTTGAGAGAGAGCGACTTACGGGTGATAATTAAGGGCACCGGTGAGAGGAGGGCCAAGGGTAGGGTCCTGGGGTCCCTGACTTGGAGGGTGACAGCATAAAGGGAGCTCAAAAAGGAAACTGAGAAGGAAAAAGCCAAGGGGTAGGAGGAGGCCAGGAAGATAACATCGATAGGACCAAATGGGCAGTGACGGGAAGAAAGTGCAGAAAGGAGCCCATCGGGTGGGGTCTGTAGGAAGGTGAGCTCCAGCGCCCACATCTGTGCTACTGCCTTTACTCAGCGGCTTGTCTAGGCAGGGTCTGGAAGTCAAGTCCAGAGGGAAACCAGGATGCTTAACATGGAAAAGACCAGGCTCCTTCACGCCCTGCAAAGTGGGAGAGATGACGTGTTCTGTAGGCCTTTGATAGACTGACGGAGGCTTCAGTATCGGCAGCAGCGTTGTCCCAGACTAGAACGGGGCAGGAGGTTTGTGCTCAGTGAAAGGAGGTAATTTTCCATCAGCAGAACACCCTGTGGGAGGTGGGCGCCACATCCTTTTGTTAGTTGGGAGAAGACCTCAGTCCACCAGCTGTGATAGTGTCCATCCTAATCAAACTAACTCGAAGCTGGAATCTTCCCTGGAGGGCAGCGTGCACACCACGCACGAGAGGACATCTGTGCTGGGCGGGGCTGGGCTGAATAGTTGACAACACCCCAGGCAACTTCAAGTTTCTGCAACTCCCCAACGCCCTCGGGAGTGAATTCAGTGTTCCTCTGTCACAAATCACTTATTTTACAGTTAGTTCCGATTCTTCCTCCGCCAATTAAAATCTGTTCTCCTCGCTCTTGAAGACGATGCTGATGAAGCTGAGCAGCACAGAGGAGGAGCTGAGCTGGCAGCCTAAGATCATCTTGATTTTAGTCCCGGGAGCCATGAACAACGAGGCTTCTCGCTGTGTGAGAGTGCACATCCTAACTGGACGGAAGAGAGCAGCTGCCCCTTCCCACCCTCCTCATCTCCTTCACTGTTGGCGCTTTCTGCTTTGCTGGCAAGCAGCTGTCCCTGTAGATGGACCACACATCAGGAAATGATCCAATGCACAGTAAATGCACTTTCGCATCCGTTTAGGACCTGAGCATGGGTCCTGGAGAGAGCAAATGAGTATCAAGTTATTGTTGAGTCCGCACCACGTGTCAGGCATGACACTGGCCACGTCCCTCACTGTGGTTGAAGCTGTTTGCTGGCGAACCCCACGGAGACCCCGCCATCGCCTTCTACCCTGCCTGACTCGACTGCGGAAGCCGGAACCATTTTCCAATCACAGGTGGCATGTGACCAAAGAGAAACAGAAGCAGTTGTTTCTCTTGATAAAGGGACAGACCCAGCTGGTGTTAAACTGTCCTAAAGCGGGAGGTGATGCTTGGAGTGGCAGCAGCCTGTGTGACCATGAGGGACGGGTCAAGAGAAGGACAGAGCCCTTGACTCTGACACCTTGAAGCCATTCCACCAGCCAATGCCACCTCTGGTCTCTGCTGTTACGTGAGAAAAGAAGACCAGCTCCTCTTGGTCATGTGTTCTGTCGAATGCAACAGAAAATGTTTAACTGGCATCCACGCATCACCACTCTTAAGCTTCACCAAAAGTCTGTGAAGCAGGGGAGGCACCAGGCTCATCAAGGCTAAGTAACTTTCCTGGGTCACATAGCAGACAGAGACAAGCAAGGGTTTGGGCTCATGACTGCTGGCACCTAAAACCTAGCTCTTTCCACAAAGTGGCACTGGCCCTCCCAGTTCCCGTCACTGTCCACTTGTTCCGTCAATGCACCGTATAGGAAAAAGCACCTGGCAGGAATGTGCGTGAGCCCTCCCTGCGAGGTCGCAGGGCCTGCACGCAGCCCGGCCTGCTGCAAACTGTCTGGTTTCACTGCAGAGAGCACATTCCTCGCTTTCTGGTCTAGTCGGGGTGGGCGTTAATGAGAACAGCAGGCATTGAGGTAATAAGCTAAGGCTTTCTGGCTATTTAAAGAGAGCAGGCAGACTCCCGGGATGATCATAAATGCCACTCTCCAAGACACTGGAAAAATTCAAATTAAAACCCAAGCAATTCAAAGATAGCTTAGGGGAGGGAAGCTTACGATACTATAGCTACACTTACGCAAGGAGACCAAAACAAAATAAAACATGTGATGAAGGGACTGAGGAAAGACTGCAGATTGAGGAAAAGTCTGATGGCACCTGTCCTGTCAGAGATGTGAGAGGGAGACGGGCTGCCTTCACTGGGCAGGTGATGCTCTGAGACGCGGGCGGACCTTCCTTACCGGGTCAGGTCCAGGTGGCTGATGACCAGGCTCCGGCCGGTCTTCGTCTGGGCGAGCTGCAGCAGCAGGGCCAGGCTCTGCTGCCGGATGGGCAGGACCCCGGAGGCCAAGAGGGAGGGCAGCAGCCTGCCTGAGCCAGGGTGCGCCACGAGCTGGCGCTCATTTTCCTCTGCAAGACACAGGGGCATTCGCCTTGTGCACCGCGGGCAGCGATTACAGTTCTGTCCCCACCTCCAATCCTTCTCCACTCATCTGAGAGCTGGGATAGTGAAGTGTAAGGGCACGGACTCTAGAAGCAGACTGCTGGTCTCAATGACCAGGTGGATGACCTCAGCCGATCTAGTAACTCCTGTGCAACTGCTCCCTCCTCAGTGAACTGAGGAAGGTGACGGCTAACAGAGGGTTAAGTGAGTTACTACGTGATGGCGCTTCCAGCAGGGACTGGCACACATACATTAGTATCATTCTTGTCAAAGGCTCCTTGGTATGTCATGTGGAAATGTGAGGAAAGGGGAAGAAAGTAGCTGAACTGTTTTTAGCTGCATATAATGGCCAGAGTCCTTGCGGGAAAACTAGACTGTCCCATGAGAACGCTCAAGAGTAAAGCGTGCCCCCTCCCCGCACGGGAAGCCACTCCAGGCAGTGGCCCTGGGTCTTCCCCTCTCGCTGGGTCACTTCTAACTGGGCGTGTGAATGTGAGGGCATCAGGGGTGCAGGTGGAGGATGAGGCTAAGCGCTGAAACAGACCCGTTTGTTCAGCTCATGTATTTTTTCTTATTCCAGAAAAGGAGCTCACTGTGAACAACTGAAAAAACTATCAGAAGGAGAAGAGCTGAAAACGAAAGTCCCCGTCTCCTGTGCTCCTCCGGTAAGCCCTCCCCGAAAGGAGCTGCTCCGCACCCCTGCATGAATCCTGTTCCCAGTGTGACCCCCCAACACTGCACCTGGCTTTTCCCTCCCACTCGGCAATGTGCACACACAGGCCCATGTCCTGGCCTGTAAGCAGTCCCTCGGTCATGATACTAGTTTGAGTATCATGCCCTTCAGTAAAAGAGGCCCCTGCTTCTCTAGTTTTCTAGAACCTATGATTCCTCCACTCTAATAAATCAAGAAAAAAAATTACATGATCTCATATTCAGCAGTTTACAAACTACATTCACAAGCTCTATTGCTGGCTCCTCACAGAAGCCTGTGAAAAAGGGACACAGCTACCACTATTCTAATTTTCAGAGTTTATGTCCCAGGTCAGATCTTTTCCTATAAAAATACAATCTTTTATAAAATAATGGAAATGATTCAATTTTTTATTTGCATCAAGGTCACAAAAGTGATCAGATTCTATAGACGTATTAAACCCCAGAAGATGCTGCTATGTAAAACGCTGAGTCCGGAAGGCAAGCGAACTCCTCACACACGTCACTGTCCTGCTATTGCACACGGATCAGTGTCACAGATGTGGCAGATGTGGCAGATGTGGCAGATGACCGCTGTTGGGGAGCACACAGGACTTGGTTGGAAAGTTGTAAGGAGGACATTCTGAGAAAAGGGAGTGTGTGGAAGGGGAATTCCTACTTTGGGGAGACAGGGGAATATCGAAGGCAAGGCACCCCTAATTAGTCCTTGACCTTTCCAAACAAGTCTGCATGTGCAGACCCCTGGGTGTTTACTGGAATCCTTATGCTTAACCCCTGGATGCCCTTGCCTAGAGGACAGTGTAAACACGTGTCCTCCCAAGATTACTCACCTCACTGATTGTATCTAAAGATAAAAATTCCAATGAAGGCCTAATGAGGCAGACAATAGAGGCTCCTCTGGCTACTAAAGCCTGGGGCCCCTGAGCCCTCTCTTACATAGTCAACCTGTGTCTGAGTAATATGTTCACCCGTCATTCAGGGGCTGCTGGTCAGCCCTGGCAGACTGTAAAGCTCGTGATGCTAAACTGGGTCCTGTGGTCAGCAAAAACCCCAGTTGAGACCACTCATCACGCTGACAGTGGCCTCGGCCATGCGGATGGTGCTGCAAGGGTGCCAGGGACATAAGTGGGTGCAGGCCTTGATTCTGACCCATATGCTTTTTTCTGAGGGAAGGTCCAGACATCGAGTCTCCAGGGCCCGGCCTCTGGGGGAACGAACTTGTCTGCCCACGCAGCTCCTGCATTAATGGGCATTAAGGGTGATGAAGTGCCCTGACCGGTTTGGCTCAGTGGATAGAACGTCGGCCTGCAGACTGAAGAGTCCCAGATTCGATTCCCGTCAAGGGCATGTACCTTGGTTGCGGGCACATCCCCAGTAGGGGGTGTGCAGGAGGCAGCTGATAGATGTTTCTCTCTCATCAATGTTTCTAACTCTCTATCCCTTTCCCTTCCTCTCTATAAAAAATCAATAAAATATTTTTTTTAAAAAGGGTGATGAGGTGTGATAGGCCAGGCTTACCGTTCCCCCTGCACACGGCTTGCCAGAGCCTGAGAACAGACACACACAGGGTCTCTGCCACTGCATCTTTTCCTGCCATGGAAAAGCACCTGGAATGGACAAGGGGGAACAATAAAAAAACTGGAACTCAGTCTTCATCTTCCTTTCAGCTGGTTTCGTTGTACCAACAGACCTACAATATGGGGTGAGAAGTGGTTCTATAATCCAGAGCTGCAGGTCACCAGGACCAAAGGACTGCGAGGCACTGGACTGAGAGCTCCAGACAAGGATGCAGGCTGAGGAGGCCACTCTGGGGGCGGGGAGGGGAGGCAGCGAGGGTCTGAGCCAGGGGCCAAGGGCCATGGTCACACACGACCTGTGCACGGTGGCCAGCACACCACTTAGGGTACATGGGCCTCCTCATGCAGGCAAACATGTGCTGGCGACTCCAACCCACAGTAGCATCCTAAACCTCAGGAATTACACTAGAATAACTGAAATGCAAAATAAAATAAAAATAAATTTAGCAAACAGCCTCCTATCATATGGGTCTTTCTTCAGATGAAATTATAGATGGGAGCAGCCAGGACTCAGCTGACCTCATTTCCTGATATGATCAGCAAAATTCCCGAAGGAAACGAACAGCAATCTTGCAGCTGATGGGAAGCCAGCAGCACTGTCGTGTCTCGGACTTTGAAGTGCTTGGAGAAGCCCTGGGAGGTTCTGGGGCCTTCTCTGCAGTCACTGTGGCATAACTAACACTACCCAAGGCTCCGGCTCCAGGGTGCACACAGCACCTCTGCACTGGCCAGGGGCCACCGATAGTGACTGCGCGGGGCTCATCCAGTGAGGTCTCTGCCCGTGTCATTAGTGTCTGCTTCCATGAGAAATGCTGGTCTTTCCTTGCGTTGACACTGGCTGTCTTTACAAACATGCCTACCTTCTTATGACTTCATTCTCACTGATGATACTGAATCCATTGTGTGTTCTGAATAAAGTTCGCTCTGTGCCTAAAACAATGTCAGAGGAGCCCATGTCAGACTCCTGAACTGCCTGCTGTCCAGCTGTCACCACCCCGGCTGAGAAGAGGAGCTTTGGGACCACTGCGTACAGGGACTGGGACCACTGTGTACAGGGCCTGGGACCACTGCTTACAGGGCCTGGGAGTGCTGCGTACAGGGCCTGGGACGGCTGCGTATAGGCAGGGACTGGGACTGCTGCGTACAGGGACTGATGATACAGGGCCTGGGAGTGCTGCGTACAGGGCCTGGGAGTGCTGCGTACAGGGCCTGGGACGGCTGCGTATAGGCAGGGACTGGGACTGCTGCGTACAGGGACTGATGAAAGAGAACAGTGTGGTGCTCATCAGTAGGGGAGCTGATGGTGGCTTTGAAACTGTTTACAGCTCCTAAGCAACCATTAAGTGCAACTGGGGTGAACCTTACCATTTATCCATTTCTCTATGGTTGGGGAGATGTGTGGGGGTCAGACAGGGTGGTTGGGGTATATATGGGGTATTGTGTGGGATATGCAAAGGGTGTGTGGATATGTGTAGGAAGTGTGGAGCATGTGCGAGGGGTGAATAGATGCAGTATATGTTATGTGGATATAAGTATATGGTGTGATGTGTTGTGTATACATGCTGTGTTGTGTGTTGATGTCAGTAAGTGTGCACAGAATGAAGGCATGCTGTGTGTGTGTTTTGTGTTGTACTGTATGTGTGTGGTGTTTATTGTATGGATGTTGAGTGTATGCATGCCCTGAGGAGAGGCTGGGGTGAGGGTATATTTCTTGTGCACCCCCTTTCCCACCTACGTTATTGTAGGTCTTCGATCAATATTCGTGGAAGGAAGGGAGTCTCTGACCTCTAAACTCCGCCCCTTCACACTGACAACATTCATGAGGCCACACGTCTCTGGCTTACAGTCCTCCATCAGCTCAGTCAGGATCTCAATGCCTCCTGTGTAGAACAAGGGGTTCTGGTCGGGCTTGGAGAGAGTCCCCAGGAGATGCCTGGTCGTCACGGCTGTGCTCTTTCCTGAGTCCAGCAGTTGCTGGGCTTCCTTCTCCTGGAGGTCTGCCTTCTCCCGAAGATCCACTTGATCCACGTAATCTAGCAAACAAGAAGGGAAACAAAACAACCCTGGCACCGATGCTCCCACACAAGGAGCGACCTCTGTGAGGATGGGGCGTTGAGAGGCACATGCATTAAAATAACTCTAACTCATCTTCAGCAAGGAGAATTTTAGGAAAAGTGTATAGTCTGTACCCAGAACTTTAAAATATTGGGGATGCAACAACAGAATTCCCTATCCAAAAGGCTCTAAAGGGTGGTGTGTACAAAGGAGGAAGGCAAAGATCTGAGTTGGAGAGCAGAGGAGAGAGGCGCAGGCAGCCTGTTAACACAGAGGATGGGATGCAGGCAAGGCAGGGCTTTGCAGCCTCGGAGAGAAGGCATGAAGGCAGCCGAGGGCCAGAGCAGAGGTCAGGCCGTCAGCAGGAACATTCTCACCTTTCACCTGTGTCTGCAGCTGGGGGTTTATTTCTAAGATCTTCTGAAAACACTCTCTAGACTGGAAAAAAACAAACAAACACAAGACCTTGACAAGTGGGTAGCGGGTGAAGGTGATTATAAGAAAGACACCGGGTATCACAGGACTTGGCTTCATTATTTCCTCTGGTCCCTCCTGCTCCCAGCACAGGAGACAGGCATGTGAGCACACCATGCACCTGACATTGTTTTTTTAGGCTTCTCTGGGTCTACGAAGCAATGGGTATTATTTCAAAATTTATTTTTAAAAAGTAGTGCGGTCATATGGCCTGTGATGGAAAATTTCCATTCCTAAATCCTTGTGGATCATGTCTGGCTGAGGTCAAATACGAAATTTAGATATGATATTTGCACTGGGCGAGAAGAGGAGGCTACCTGTCGGATATGCCCAAGGGAGTCAGGAAATAAACAAAGTTGGAGACATTGTTGACAGAGATTGGGAACAGGAAAGGAGAGATGCCTGCTTAAAGGTACAGGGCTGCAAAGAGCCGGGCATATAGAGTCAGCTTGAAAGCTTGAGTGAGGGGCTCTCACTGAGGAAAGTGTTGGACAGAAAGTTTCTGGAAAAAGAAAGATTCTAGTTCACGAGGCATGATGCTGGGTTTAGGGCAGTGCTGTCCTCAGGAATATCGAGAACTGTCCAGAGGGTACCAAGAGAAAAAGCACAGGAAAAACAAAACAAAACAGTTCTGAGCTTTCTTGAAGGCTCAAGGCGTGTTTAGAAGATTGGGATTAAGAAATAAACTGAAGAAAAACCGCGTTAGTAAAGAACAGTGTCGCAGGATAGAGGATACACATCAAACACGGTAACTGCTATGGGCTAAATGTTTGTGTCCCTAAAAATTCCTATGTTCAAACCTAAACCCTCAAGGGGATGGCTTAGGAGGCGGGGCCTGTGGGAGGTGACTAGGTCATGAAGAGGGGGCTCTCAAGAACGAGATTAGTGTCCTTACTAAGAGGCCCCAGAGAGCTCGCTCACTCTGGCTGCCTATGAACTAGGAAGCAGGCACCAAATCTGCGGTGTCTTGACCTTGGACTTCCCAGAGTCCAGACTGTGGGAAATAAGTGTCTGTGGTTTAAGCTACCTGGTCTATGGGATAGCAGCCCCAAAGGACTAGGACAGTGATCCTGTATCCAACTTCTTTCTAACCCTAGATCTAATCTATCAGCAACTTCTGCTGGCTTCCCTGTCGGTATATGTCCAGAATCCCATCACTTCTCATCACCTCCATCATCATCAAGCCGGTACAAGCCATCATCACCTCACTTGGATAATTTGTTGCAAAAGCCTTATTACTGGTTCTGTTGTTTATTACCTTGTCAAAATATAGTCTCAACTTAACGGCTCAAATACAGCAGAGTGAGCCATTAAAACATAAATCAGACCATTTCACTCCTTTACTCAAAACCTTCTGATGGTTCCCAGCTCACTCAAAATAAAACCCAAGATCCTCCCAAAGCCTGCAAGGCCCGAGGGGATCAGGCCCCCATCTACCCCATCACCTGCCTGACCTCATCTCTTATCACTCTCCCCCTGCCTTGCTCCATTCTTGCTCTCTCTTCACCTGGCCCACTCCCCCATTATACATCCACTTCTTTACTTCACTATCTCCTTTCCTTTAGAAAGGTCCTTCCTGACCACTCTACACCTTTGCTGCTTCCTGGTTAAGTTTTTTCAATAACACTATCACTACCCAACATACCACACATCTACTTATTTGGTTTCTGTCTCCTGGCCACTTGCCCTGAAAATATGAGTTAATTAAGTCAAAGATTTTTGTTTTCTTCATTGCTGTATTCTTGTTGCCTGGGGCAGTACCTGGAACATAGAAAGCATGCAATACATATTTGCTGAGTTAAATAATTAAATGAATAAGTGAGTGAATAGAATTTGGTAGAGAAGGGGAAATTAACATTTTCTTTTTTTCTTCTCTACTATTAACCTTATTACAATAAGACTATTGTAATAATTAAAATGCAACAACGGAAATATTTTTTTAAAAGACAAATATCTAATATCTGATGATGGAAAGACATTCTATGTTCATGGATTGAAAAACTTACTATTAAGATGGCAATACTCCCCAAATTGATCTACAGATTCACTGCAGTCTCCATCAAAATTCCACCTGGCTTCTTTGTGGAAATTAACAAGCTGATCCTGAAATTTGTTGGTAATCAAGAGACCCAAAATAGCTAAAATAATCTTGAAGAGGCAGAGCAAAGTTAGAAGACTGTTTCCCAATTTCAAAATTTACTACAAAGCTAAAGGAATTAAGACAAATGTGGTATAGGCGCAAGAAAAGACACATAGATCTATGGAACAAAATTGAGGGTCCAGAAATAAACCCATGCATTTATGATCAATCGATTCTTGACAAGGGTGGCAAAATCATTCAGTGGTAGATAGAATAGTCTTTTCAGAAAGATGGTGCTGGGATAACTGGATATCCACATATAAAAGTGTGAAGCTGGATCCCTTCTTCATACCATATACAAAAATCAACTCAAACTGGATCAGAGATCTAAATTTAAGAGCTAAAGCCATAAAATGTTTAGAAGAAAATATAGGAGTAAATCTTAGATTAGGCAAATGACACCAAAAGCATAAGCAACCCAAGAAAAATATAGGTATACTTCATCAAAATTTAAAAATTTGGCCCAACTGGTGTGGCTCAGTAGTTGAGCATTGACCTATGAACCAGGAGGTCATGGTTTAATTCCAGGTCAGGGCACATGTCCAGGTTGCGGGCTCGATCCCCAATGGGGGTCATGCAGGAGGCAGCCAACCTATGATTCTCTCTCATCATTGATGTTTCTATCTCTCCCTCTCCCTGCCTCTCTGAAATCAATAAAAATATATTTTTAAAAAATTTAAAAATTTTGTACCACAAAGGACACCATCAAGAAAGTGAAAAGACAACACAAAGAGTGATAGAAATATTTGCCAATAAGTTATTCGATAAGGGACTTTTATCCATAATATAAATATGGCAAAGGATCTGAAGAGACATATCTCCAAAGAAGATAGGCAAGTGGCCAGTAAGCACATGAAAAAATGCTCAACATCATTAGAAATCAGGGAACTGCAAATCAAAACTACAATGAGATACTATTTCACATCAATTAGGATGGTTATAATAAAAAAGACAAATAATAACAAGTATTTTTATTTCCCCAGGATGTGGAGAAATTGGAACCATACACTGCTGGTGGGAATCAAGATGGTGCAGCCACTTTGGGAAACACTGGGCAGTTCCTCCAGAGTTAAACAGTTATGTGACTCAGCAGTTCCCTCCTAGGTATTGTTTACAATCAAGAGGATCGTAATCAAATGTCTCACAAAAACTTGTACCTGGATGTTCACAATAGCCCAAAGTGGAAACAACCCATTACAAAGTGGTCTCTCCATGCAATGGGATATTCAGCAATAAAAGGAATGAAGTGCTGATACCACAGCTTGGATGACCCTTGCAAACATTATGCTAACTCAAAGAGGCCAGCCACAAAAGGCCACATACTGTGTAATTCTACTTAGATGAAGAGCCTAGATTAGGCAAATGCATAGAGACAGAAGTAGATTAGTGATTGTCTAGGGCCCAGGTGTGGGTGGAGGGAAAGGGAGTGACTGCTAATGAATGTATGGCCTTTGGGGGAAGTGACACAAACATTACAAAATTTATTGTAGTGATGGTTTCACAACTCTGTGAATCAACTAAAAACCAGCGAATTGTGAAGATATACCAGCATGATTACTTTTGGGTGAAAAGGTTACAAGTGCCTTTCGTTTTCATCTTTTCCCTTTGTCTTTCTCTCCAGAGATGCTTCCTCCAGGGCTGAACACTGGTGAGACATTGCAGAGGGGTTGCTACAGCAGGGGCTGCCCTAGAGGGCCCTCAACGTCCTTCCCTACTCTAAGAGCTTAAGATTTTCCCTGGAAAATACTAAGAGGTGGGTTGATATTTAATCAACTTGGAGGAACAAGGTTCTCCTCGAGACGGTCGGGAGCATCGCTGCGATCAAACCTGCCACTTGCATTCCTGCAGGAACTTACCACACTGTAGTTCTTCAGAGCCAGGTGGGCTTTGCCCATGTGGAAATAAGCTTTTGTGCATTTTTCATCACACTGCACGGAAGAGAAAGACCAGTCAGACGCCTCAGAAGGTTGGGGTCACCGACACCCCCTGACTGCCCAGCTAACTGTTGAGGCCAGGCTCTGTTCCCAGGACAGGTCCCAGAGTGGACAACTAAACCTTTTCCATGCCTCTGGGACCAAGCTAACTGATGCCTGCAAGGAGCCAGGATACACGAGAAAGCTCTCTAGCAAACTGATTAATGATGCCCGTCAGCTTGCATTTCCATTTAATGACACTCGGTCAGGAAAGAAACCAGAAACCTTGTTTGGAAGAGCTCCTGGGCGTGGCAGGTCATAGGAATTGCCTGGGACACTTATAAAACTGCTACCGGCCAGGCTGAACCCCACACCAATTACACTGTACTGTGGGGTGGGCCCAGGCATCAATCTATTTTTTTAAACTTTCCAGGTGACGTAAATGCAGCCAGGCCTGAAAATCACTGGTTTGTTAGATGAAAGGACACTTTATTCCGGTAAGCAGCCGAGATGATCATTACATCTAGGCCTGGGAAGTTCCTTCCCTGAAGTAAACCACAGTCATACCCTGGGAGCTTATCCTTTTATCCCTGAAGGCCAGGAGGGTTGCCCCCTTCAAAAGGCAGGACTGACACCCGAGGCTGAGACTCACCCATGTGCACAGGGGCCCTGCCCCTGCCTGCTCCTAATTATTACTCCAGAGGGAATGCCTGGCACAAAGACATAAACTGCAATTTAAAACATCCAATTAAGTAACTGAATCCGCTTTATGTACAAGGCATTGGGCTGGGTCAGATGCCCTTCAGGGTTCAGTTTAAAGAGGTTAAGAGTGAGGTTCTCAAGAAAACACACAAACAAAAAGAAATTTAAAAAAAAAAAGAGTGAGGCTCAGGGTCTAAAACGTCTGGGGTGAACCCTTGGTGTGGCTCTCACCAGAAGTGGGATGTTGACCAGGTTCCCTGACTTTCCTGATGCTCATTGTCCTCATGTGGAAAATGAAGATAATTATAAACAGTCTCTCTTCCTCTCCCTCCCTCCCTCCTCCTCTCATTCTCTTTCTTTCTCTCTCTCTCTCTCTCTCTCTCTCTCTCTCTCTCTCTCTCTCTCTCTGTTGTTGTGAGGGGGAAACGCTTGTCAAACACTCCCATGGGATGGTATCTGAGGCTGCTGCTGCAGTTACAATAGCAACCCATTTCAGGACAAGAGAGAAAATGTAAAGAAAAGTGAAATAACAATAGAAGAGGTCTCTCTCGGTCCACGCTGTCCATCGCCGCCGCCGCCGCCGCCCCCATGGGAGTGCAGGTGGAGACCATCTCCCCCGGAGACGCACCTTCCCGAAGCGCGGCCAGACCTGTGTGGTGCACTACACGGGGATGCTTGAAGATAGAAAGAAATTTGATTCCTCCCGGGACAGAAACAAGCCCTTTAAGTTTATGCTAGGCAAGCAGGAGGTGATCCGAGGCTGGGAAGAAGGGGTTGCCCAGATGAGTGTGGGTCAGAGAGCCAAACTGACTATCTCCCCAGACTATGCCTATGGTGCCACTGGGCACCCAGGCATCATCCCACCAAATGCCACTCTCGTCTTTGATGTGGAACTTCTAACACTGGAATGACAGGAATGGCTTACTCCCTGAGCTTCCTGTGCTTGGATGTGCCATGGAGGGATCTGGTGCCCCGGACGTGCACACGCGAATCCGTGCTGAGCTTTTCCTGATGTTCCACTACACTTTGTATAAACATCTGCCCCGACTGAATGTGTTCTGTCACCCAGCTTTGCTCTTCCCCTTTCTCCTCGTATGTGTGTTGACCTAAACTACATGCCATAAACCTCAAGTTACTCTTTTTATTTTTGTTTTGGGGTGAAGATTCAGTTTCAGTCTTTTGGATCTAGGTTTTCAATTACATATTAGTCAAGTATTAACAGCACAAGTAATGGGTTAACTTTAGACTAGGAATTGGTGTGTGGGGGATGCAAGAATCTTTATTTTATTTTTTTGGATGAAATTTTTATCTATTATATATTAAACATTCTTGTTCCTGCGCTGCAAAGCCATAGCAGACTTGAGGCGCTGTTGAGGGCCGAACTATCTCCAAGTTGAGAGATATCTTTGGGTTGAATTAAGAGCCCTACCCAAAACTGAAGTGGGGAGGGGAGAGCCCTCACTTCCACTGCCCCAGCCCACTCTCCCCTTAAACCCTCTGCCTTTTAAAAGCAAATCATTTTCACTGCGATGTTGGACACTACAGGTATCTGTCCCCAGGCCAGCAGGGACCTCTGAAGCCTTCTTCGTGGCCTGGCTTTTTTCCCCCCCATCCTGTGGTTTTTTTCTAATAGATATTCAGGACTTTTATAATGTCATAGCTCTCCAGGCACCACTCCCTAAATTTTAAGAACTTCAATCGAAAGTTTAAATTGAAGGTGCTGTTTGTAGACACTTAAAACCCAATGAAAGCCCAGCCATCATGACAAATCCTTGAGTGTTGTCTTAAGAAAACGATGCTGGTCATCACAGCTTCAGCATCTCCTGTTTTTTGATGCTCACCTCCCCCTGCTGAGCTCAACGTTTTCTGGCTTTTCCTTCCCTCCTCTCACTCCTTTGCTGTCCTGTGTAGTGATTTGGTGAGAGAAATTATGGCTGCCTACCCCCCACCCACCTCTCCTGCACTACATATGAGTTTCAAGTTTTATTATTGCAATAAAAGTGCTTTACGCTGGCTTTTCTCAAAAAAAAAAAAATAGAAGAGGTAACAAGAATTGTTACTGGAGAGCCCTTTATAGAGGCATGAATTTCCATGAATATTGTTTCCTGACTTGTTGCTGAGTGAATGGCAGTAATAGTACAAATAGTGCATTTGCATACAGTCCCTTCCATATGGTTCATATAAATTATTTCATACAAACTTTAAAACTCTATGACATACAGTTATCCTCATTTTACCGACGAGGAAACTAAGGATTAAAGGTCACATAGATGCCAAGTGGAAGAGCTGGGATTTAAAATCTGGCCATTTGATTCCAGGCACCAAAGGCTCAAAAATTATACCAAATCTCCTGCAGAAAAGTGCTCTAGCAGCTCAGCAGAAGGAAATGCACTCTGAAGAAACAGGCTCACAAAGGGCAGCAGAGGAGGATGGACCCGAGCTGGATGCTGAATGTACTAGTACAGAGAGGTGAAGAGAGGATGGAGGGAATGGGCTGAGCAAGGTCGAGGTCAGAGAGTTCAGGGAGCTGCAGTGGACAGTCCAGAACCTGGAGCAGGTGCTGACAGAGGGGAGACCAGGCTGGGAGGGGTGAGCTGGACTGTGTCTCCACATAGAGGCCTTGAATGCCGGGCTCGAGGAGGATGACTGATCTGTGGCTGTGGCTGGAGAGTTGGTCTGGAGGCAGCGTGCAGAACTGACCAGAGGGAAAGACAGGGAGATAAGGGAGGAGACCAGAACAATCACTTAGAAGGAGGGCTAACATCTGATGTCCTAGTGACAGTGGGAGTGAAAGGAAAAGTGCAGACACCAGAGCTCCGTCAAAGAAAGAATTGAGCAGCCTCAGCCAAACATAAGTGATAAGGGGAAGGAGGATGTCATGTCATAAGTTTTGGGATGCCTATGCCTGGAAGACATCATGTGCCATGAGCAGGCGGAAGGGAAGATGAAGAGTTTGTTTCAGATGCTGCCCAGCGGATGGAAATTGGCAGGAGGCAGAGACACGCAGACCTGGAGCCAGGAGGCGCACACTGGGGAAGTAGGTCTGAGAGCCACTGCTGCAGAGATGAGAGTGGAACCGTGAGAGGAAACGGGAGCTTTGAGGACTGAACCCTGGAGGACTGAGAGGGTGGGGTTGAGGAAGCGGGAAAGGCATGGCCAAGGGAAAGCGGAGCTGCAGCACTGAGGCTCATGAGAGCCACGTGTCCACAGAACCATCACGACCGGCGGACCAGCGCCTGGCCCAGGCCCACCGTGAGTCACCAGGAAGGGGTGTCGCGGGGACATCTTCCTCAGTCACTGAGCAAAGGGCTGCTAGTGGATTTTCTCCTTCTGCTTCCATCATGTGTGGAGCGTCACAGGGATGATCTCAGGTGATCTCATATCCCCTTGAAGGGAATCCTGCCATGGAGGAAGACGGTTTTATTGTGAGGAAGACATGTTTACTGTGAGGAAGACATGTTTACTGTGAGGAAGACGAGCTTTATTGTGCAGGAGGTGTTCTGCTGAGAGAGCGACGGTCTGACCCCAACTAAAACCAGCTTTGCTGCCTGATCTTCCCTGACCAGGAACATGGGTCTTGAAATACCATCCTGGGCCTGTCTCTGCCAATTCAGAGCTGTCAGAAACACTCAACAGGCACGAAGGTACTAATACTATTAGTAGTGGAGCGCACTGGCCTCCACTATCGATACAGTGCTTTTAAAGAGAGTGAAACTTTTTAGTTCACGGCTTTGATGTAGAGCTAACCACTGTTAGGTTTCGGAACCCCTTTACATTTTTCTCCATCCCTCCAATGTTTACCCAATGCTTCAACTGGGAGCCTTGCTGGGCCTTTAACAAGGTTGGCTGCTGAGTGTCAGCATCTTCTAATGTCAGCTCTGCTGGGCCTGCTCTGGCCTGGGCTTCACTGGTAATTACATTGTGCTTCAGTCAACATTTGGGATCAGACCAGTGTGTCACCCTGAGTCTGAGACGGTGTGACTACCGCCTTGGTTCTTTTCAGATCAGAAAAGATATTCCTGGGAGCCCCAAGAGGCGATTTCGTTTCTTCCACAGAAGGGAGTGAGACCCCCAGCCAGGGGCTGTGGGTTCAAGGTTCCTGTGAAGAGGTGTTTTGGTAGATGGTTCAGAGCTCAGTGCACTGTTAGACCGACATCCGCTGTGTGGTCCTGTGCAGGTTACTTCACTAATCTCCGAGGCACGGTTTCCATGCCAGAAAAATAAGGATAACAGTGGTACTGAACACAGTAGAATAGAACGACATGAGGCTCAAATGCGACAGCTCAAGGCCAGCAAGCAGCCAATGCTGGGTTTTGCTCTTATTGTTAGGACATCTCTCTTCTCTTACAGATGATGGTAGGAAAGAAATCATGACCCAGTGGAGTGACAAAGCAGGCTGGTGGCCTGTGCTGGAGCTGTGGGGCCCCACAGTTCCTGTAACGTGAGGACTGTGATGATGGCTGAGTCGCCACCACATGCTGTAGGGGAGGAAGAAGTCAAGCACATAGATGGTGGCTCGGGAGGATCCCTGGGGTTTTATAAACCATAGCAAAGGTGAACTTGCACTCCACTCCCGTCTCCTGGCCTACCTCGCAACACGAAGCACGCGTGTGGCCAGCACACTGCGACACAGTGTGCTCCTGCCTGGGCCACGTGCCCATTTAGCTGCGGTCAGGGTGCTGTTCGGGGAATCAAGTCCCAAGATAAGTCTGGTATGTTCTCCTGGCACTCCAATTGTGCTTGATTTTGTTATTTAAAATAATATGCATGCATTAAGACATACAGATAAATTGTATGGAGTGCAATGCAAAATTCACACAGATCATTAAGATAAAAAACATGTCCAAAAAGAAATGTCATGCTTTCTGCCTCTAGACCCTCCAGGGGCTCATGCTCATTCCGTTGGCAGCACGTTGGCGAGGAAGTATGAGAAGCACTGGTCTTGGTTGTTTAAAGCCCCCATGACAGAGTAATTTAGGGGAATATGGATTAAGGGCTATTTAACTATTTAGTAGTCATCGGAAATAATGTCTCTATGATCATGACATTTATCTTTTAAAAGCCCTTCTAATATTTTCCCCAACAGTCCCTACCTTTAATTGTCTATTTGGGCAGATTTTGGAGGAAATGCCAAGCACAGTATTATGCTACTATCTGCCTGAGGCTGACTAGCATCCAGGCTGAACAAGAGGAATTCTTTCTTCTGGTTAATCCGATGCAAAGAGGGGATGCTGGCATACATTTCCAAATGCTTAAGGCTGGAGGGGAAAGCACAGAGCGATGGGGAAGAATGGCGCTGCGGAAGCAAGCTCCCACGGGCTGGAGAGAGAGGAGGAGGCATGACCAAGGGAAGCAACGTGTCTGCTGACACAACAGCCGAGGATGCCCGCTCTACTGAACCCTGGGAAACCAATATGAGCAGCAGCCTCTCTGGAGCACTTTCTAAGAGTAGGTACTTTATGTACATTGTCCAAACCCTCAAGACAATTCTATTCTAGCTGTTTTCTAGGCGAAGAAACTGGGGCTCTGACGGCAGTACCTCTACCCTTGCGCACCACCACACTTTGGCAGGTCCCCTCTACTCACTTTAGGACTGAAGCCTCTGGCCCAAGCCAACCCCACTCCATCCTGTGGAGAAGGAAACACCTTCTTACCTTCAGAGCCCAGTCACAGTCCACTAGTGCCTTCTGGTAGTCCCCAAGTTTCATGTAAGCCTGTAATGACACAGACAGCTGCTGTTCACATACAACTCTGTAGCAAGCAGTCTTTAGCTCACACAGAAAGCACAGTCCAATGGTGATGAGAAGTAACTGATCCCTCCCCACATCACTCGGGGTCCCAGCACATAACAGATGGCTATCATCACGGTTTAATAAGGGGACTATGTACAAGGTGAGGGCAGGACTTAGGGAAACCAACAGGAATGTTACAGAACCCAGGCTAGCAACAGTGGACAGCCATTAATTACCATTGCCAGAGCTGCAGGGATAGGAAGAGGAGCAATGAGCAAACCAGGAGAGGACAGCTTTGTGAAATGATAAAGGTAGTAACAAAGATAATAACAAGTGTTGGTGAAAAAAATCAGAGCCCTCATACACAGCTGGTAGGAATGTAAGATGGTACAACCACTTTGAAAGACAGTCTAGCAGTTCCTCAAAAGATGAAACATACAGTTACCGTATGATCCCAGGAGGACTGCAAACATAAGTTCACGAGAAAACTTGTACACAAATGTTCACAGCAGCATTATTCACAATAGTAAAAAAGTAGAAACAATTCAAATGCCCATCAACTGATGGATCAATAAAATGTGGTATAGCCATACAATGGTACGTTATTCATCAATAAAAGGAATGAAGTACTGATCCATATTACAACATGGATGAACCTTGAAAACAACATGTTAAGTAAAAGAAGCCAGACACAATAGGTAAAATATATATGATTTCACTTATATGAAATGCCCAGAGTTATCAGATGTATAGAAGATATAAGGTACAGCAAGCCCTTGAATAACAATAGTTTTGTTCAACATCATTTCGTTATTATGTTGGTGAGATGCTGGTAGGAAGTTAATTCATGTATATCAACTAGCCTCAGGTAAAACTGGTTTCCTTATATGTCATTTTGCTTAAAGCTGCAGAAACTGGACTTACTGTAGCCTAGTGGTTTCTTAGGGCTGGGGGTGGAGGAGGAAAGAAATGGGGGTGGGGGTGAGCTGCTTAAAAGGTTTCTTTTTGGGATAATGAAAATGTTCTAAAATTGACTGTGGTGATGGTTGCACAACTCTGAATATACTGAAAACACTGAATTGTACACTTTAAAGTGAACTGTATGCCACTTATCTATCTATATAAAAGCCTAATATGCTAAGTGTCTGACAGTTGGACTACTTGACCAGTCGCTATGACACACACTGACCACCACAGGGTAGACACACACTGACCACCACAGGGTAGATGCTCCAATTGGTAGGTTACCTTGCTGCTGGGGTCTGGCCAATCAGGACTGGGTGAAATAGGTCGGACACGCCCTGGAGCCCTCCCACCATCCCTCCCTGGCCCAGATCGTATACCGGTGGGGTCCCTCGACCTGGCCTGCACCCTCTCGCAATCCAGGACCCCTTGGGGGATGTCAGAGAGCTGGTTTCGACCTGATCCCTGCAGGCCCAGCTGAAGGACCCCATCAGTAGTGCACTGGGCCTCTAGTCTATAATAATAAAAGTATAATATGCTAATTAGACCAGACGTCCTTCAGGACGTCCTTCCGGATGACCTTCCGGATGAAGCCTGGGCTGCGAGGGAAGCCCAGGTCCCGGGTGCCAGAGGGAAGACAGTGCCAGCAGCTGGGGGAAGGAAGGCCTACTCCTGCACTAATTTCATGCATCAGGCCTCTAGTATTTCAATAAGACTGTTACCAGAAAAAGATAAAGTTTGTCTTTCCTCATGAGCACAGCAAGAAGAGATACAGGAAATGGGAAGATGTTCAAGAGTTAGACCATCACCATGAACCTAGTGCTCTTGGGATCCTCTAGAATTGGGGGAAATCCAGAAAATCAAGAATAGATGCAGAATTCTGTGATCAATTCAAACTAAACCGATTTAGCTCACCCATAGTTTCAAAGAGCTAGTGTCATGTAAACAAATGAAAGGATGTTTAACAGCCAGCACAGTGGCTACGGGGCCCTCTGTCCTAAATACTGGACACAACTGGTGGTCTGTGAATTCTCATCAAGATGCACTCGGTCGCTAAGCACTCTTCTTCTGCACAGTTCCCTAAAAAGCAGCAATGGTCCCCCTGTTATAAGACAGGAAAGCCAGGCACCAGGAGGATGAGTGGCTTTGCAGAGTCCCATAGGTCACCACTAGTAGAGCCAACACTCCATGGAGGTTTGCACCAGGGCACCGTGACATTCTTACAATAAAACTGATGAGATATCTACATGGTCGGTGACATAACTCATGGGGAATGCCAGCATCCAACCACAGTGAGGAGGGAGCTGGAAGCAGCCAGCTAATGAATTCCTGCGGGAAGCTGCTACAGGGTGCTTTCATTAACTTGGAGTGTGTACTAACTGAAGTTGGAGGACTCTGACCCTGAGCTTTCTGTTCTATCAGGCACCACCCTCTCCTCAGGGTTTGGGATGCATTTGAAAGGCAGAGGATGTGAGTTGGAAACTAGCATCCTTCTAGACAACTGCAGCCATGATGTCATGACACTGCTCTTCAGGAAACATACAGACTTGAAAGGTCTGCATGGGCTTCAACAATTTCTCTACAGCCTTTTACTTTTTCTTTTCTTTTGTTCTTTTTAAAGCTTGGATTCAATACCCTATACCTTCCCCATTCCCTTTTGCTTTTTCACATTTAAGAACTACTTTTTCCAAATGATTTATCTAAATGACACCAGCAATCCATTGATCATAACATTAGCTCCAGGAGGAAAACAAAGCAATAAAAGGGTCAGTTTCTCGCTAGCAAGCAGAAACACTCAATTGACAGGGTCCTCATGACGTGTTTTCTAATATTACATGCGAACAGGGGAGGCATCTTAAAAACAATCAATGACTCAAATGACTCCTAACACTAGGCAGCACATTTTGCATTTATTTGTCTCCAAGTAAGCTTTCTCTTTGGGAAGCTGGGAGGAACTGTTTCATCACAGCTTTCGGTGCATTTACTTATTTTCATCTATAGTCATTCTTATGTGATTCTCCAGAGCTAATCAAAGTGCTGTTTAAACTGAGTACAGTAAAAATATAACTAATTTAGATGAATCAGTGTATAGACCATCTGAATTAGATATAAGTCTGAGTTACATAACATTTTCAAAGCAATTCAATTTTATTGCTTTCAAATAACTTCAGAGTAATAAGACTGAACAAGCATTAGTAGGCAAATGTTTCAGGGACCAATTTAGGGATAAATAAAAAGGAACTATAATTATTATATTAATTGTTTGCATTTAAATGTTTCTTTTGAAGTGGCAACAGAAACTTAATTCCCTTAAATTGACTTATTATGCCTCCAGTGTTATGTAACTTAAAAGAATTTATTGAACATTTGTTATTAATAAAGCATTAAGGGGAAAAGTGTATGGCAATTTTTGCCCTAAAAAATGTATGATCCTGTTAGGGTGATAAAATGTACACTAAATGCTAAATCAACCCTTGGCTATTTTATTCACCAATCATTTCTTTATAACAATTTCTCCACCAATGGGACTAGGTAAATGTCATTTCAACTCGAGTCTAAACTGCTGAGTTAATGAGTTATACAGAGCTTGGATTTACTTATCCTTAAGTCACTGTCACTTCCCAAACCTGTGGCCTCCAAGCGTGGAGTCAGCACCCTGTAACTTCCCCGTTCCCTTTTGCTTTTCCACATTTTCAGAACCACAGAGGTCCTGCTTGCACACTCTTCCTCAGCACACACAGCAAGGTATCCTTAGTCTCCAGTTACAGAAACTGGAGCTGATGCGGGCTCTTCCTCTTGTAATGACACGGCCTCAGCGCATTTCACACGGGTCCTGCTGACAGACACTACCCATTGGGTAGTCACGCCCAGGAAGCTGCCGGTTTTCCAGGCCTGAGCAACAGAGAGTTCTACCACACACAGACTCAGGTGCTTTTCAAGATAAGGTCACAGGTGACATTTTGTTTCAACTGCAAACTATCCACCTTGTCCCTTCTTTAAGTAGTAGATATTAAACATCTGGGCGACAGTTTTTGCATGGAATTCCAGGAAACAGAGCCCATCCTATATAATAGAAGCCCAGAGACCTAAACAGCGGAATGACCAGAATGACCAGAAACCAGAACTACCGACCCCTCACCCAAACTGG
>NW_005871165.1:1272023-1284037 GCF_000147115.1 Myotis lucifugus
CCCACACCCAATTGGGGGTGTGGCCGGCCTGCAAACCCCAGTGGCCCCTCACCTGGTCGGCCCACCCTGAGCGGGGACCCCCACCCCGCTAGGGCCCCCATCAGGGAAAGCCAGCTGGCCCCCACCCATGCACCAGGCCTCTATACTATATAATAAAAGGGTAATATGCAAATTGACCCTAATGGCAGAACAATCAGAATGACTGCTGGACCAGTCACTATGAGGCACATTGACCACCTCGGTGGCTGGCAGGCTCCAATCTCCTGATGGCAAACGGGGAACTGGGGTTGGGTGGCGGGGTATGCGGGTGGTGCCAGGCCAAGGCCTCCGCCCCGCTGGTCACCTCTCACACAGAGGGCGACACATGGTGGGGGCAGGGCCGGCGAGTGGGTGGGAACAGCCAACCTCTTGGTCCCTTCCCCTGGCCGCCAGGCACTGATCACCCAATGGCAAATGGGGAACCGGGGATGGGTGGTGGCGGGGGGTGGGGCCGGCTGTGGGCAGCTGGGGAAGATGGCCCTGATGGCAGGCCAGGCCTAGGGACCATACCCACGCATGAATTTCGTGTGCAGGGCTCTGTGATATAAAACTGAGGAATTAGGGATTTCAGAAACTCACAATTGGCTCTAGGCCAGTGGTTCCCAATGTGGGGCACACATCCCCAAAAGGGGCAATTTTATTTTTAAGGGGGGCAATTTGAGAATGAGTTATTAACAGTGAATTTTCTGCATTTCTTATGGTTCTAGGGGCCTCACAGACATATTTATGCATTTTAGTTCTCTACTATATGTTTTGAAACTTTATTTGCTATTTTTCATGTCACTTCTTATTATTTTTTAAACAATTTCTTAGTGATTTCTTCCTCAACACTTCAACTGTCCTTTTGTTCCTTTAATTTTCTCTTTCATGGATGCCATGTTCTTTGGAAGCTTGTTAGACCAAGTTAATAGCCTTTTAGGCTTCCTCCATGTGAATAGGAGTTCACTTTTTGAATAAGAATTTTATGTCACGGTGGGGGGCGGGGCATCAGGATTTTAGACATGCTTAGGTGGGGTAAGGCCAAAAATAAGTTGGGAACCACTGCTCTAGACCCATTAGCTGTCCAGTTAACTCCAGTCACGGAATCTTCATCAAAGAGGGATGGATACAATAGGTAAGAAATTAACAGGAGAGCAGCCCTTGGGAGTTTAGACTACCATTAAACCGGAGGCTGGACAACCCATGGTGGCAGCGTCCCAAGGCCTCACAGGTCATTTCATGCCACTAGTTTTCTCCTTTACACACATGGAAAGTGCCTGGTTACCACCAGCGATGCACTGGAGTTGACTTATATGGACAGAATTGATTACAGAGGGCTCTTCCCAAGCCCTCCTCCAATGATTTCAAGTTGGTAGCTTGAAATTGGACCACGGTGAGAGTATTTACACCGTGGAAATTGGCAAATGCTCCATACAAGTCACCTTCTCCCACACCCCAAACAGAGCCAGTTGTCATGGATACCATCCAGGTTCATCTTTCTCAGCTTTCACAAGGCTCTCAACTTTGTCGCTGAGAAAACCCCATGGACCCGCTTGGCTCACTGACCTGGGCTCGGTTGGTGTACAGCACCTTCATGTCCTTCAGCTTCTCCAAACCCTCACTGTAGCAGAGGATGGCCGTCTCGTAATCGCCTCTGACAAATGCCTCATTCCCTTTTCCTTTGAGGGCTATGAGAACAAGTCATACAGGTGAGCTCTCTACACACTGCAAAATGCTTTCAGATTTTATTCCCCTGATTTCCGACCGTACTCTGAAGGGCACAGCTTATATCCATCAACGGGGACCTGTCACTCGTGTCTCTCTCAGATAGTTCAGGATTGGCTTCTTTAAGGATTTCTTTCTCCAAATTCACCCCAAATCTTCTAAGTAGCTTCTCAGAAAAAGTAAATGTTCCTGTCTCAGGAACTGAGAACCATTCCAAGCTTGCCACAAAGACCAAGTCTACACATCCGATGTCATAAAAAGGGTCAAACCACGAATTTTCCAGCAAATATGCTATCATTCAGTCTGCAGCTCACGTGCCACTGGGTGGTATAAAGTCAACGCTGAAAGCATTCTGTCATGTGTGCTCCCCCCACACGCAACTTGTATTTCTTTTCATTTCTCCTCTCCCTTCTCATACCTTTGGTTTCTAGTTTCATTTTTCTTTTTTACCTCTTCATCTATGCCTCAGGCTAGCCAGTGTACCTCACTCCCATGCCTCCCTATGTTCCCAGTGCCATTTAGCACTGCTCAATCTGACCTGCCAAGTCTGCCCACATGCTTAGGAAACAGACTGGACTGTGGAGGCTGACCGACAGCTATGTCCTGCTCCCTGATCGCTGCATCAGGGTCAGGAGACAGGCCACCAATGGTTCCTGCCTGGTCAGGTCCCTCTGCCGAGGTCCACCTGAACCCACCCACTGGGAGTCCTGATGTCCTCAAACATCAGCAGATAGACTGGTTCCAGCACAAATCATTCCAGCTATGGAAAAGCGAAGGCTGACAATTACCATCCGCTAAGGCTCTGTTTTCCTTTCTTCTCTTGGCTCGTTCCTTTGCATCCTTCTCCACAGATGCCAAGAAGGCCTCTGACAGCAGAATAATTTCAAATATTAAAAAGAAAAATCCAATACTAAAATCAGTTCCTTATCTCACATTTGGAAGACAGCTACTTTAAGGTGTTAGGGCCACACTCTCATGCATACACATGTAGGCACACACACATAACTAAAATGAAATCATCTTAATTTGACATGGTAATCTGTCATGTATTATTATACATGATGGCTATGTCTATGCTTCAAATTTGAATTATGACTTTAAAAAGAGTTTTTCTCTGAAGCCTCACTTTTTTGTTCTATTTAGCATAATGAGCTTCTGAGCTGAGCAACAAAAACGATCTGATCCCTTGAGCAGCTGAGTGTAAACTGGAAGATACAGAACAACTGAATTCAGTTCACACAAAAGATTGAGCGGGGAAAAGAGAGAAGCCTCCAAGCTGTTCCCTCTGACTACCAGCCACAGAACTGGGTGACCAGTAGGTTTTTGCTCATGGGATGTTTGTAAACCCAGAGGCTATAATTTAAGGGTCTGGAAGCTGCAGCCAGTAAATAAATAATGATCCTAAATAAGTCATACACATTGGGAAGAGAGATGCCGCCCTTACCTGCGTTCATTTCATCTGCGTTCTGCAGGCCACAGGTTATCATAAAAGCAAAGAAACAAATTTCAGAAACAATGCTGACTAATAAGTATGCAATTACACATGGAGACTAGGTCATTCCCTTTAACAAACCCAAAGGACTGTTTAAAGATGACCAGAGGGAGCAAGGGAAAAAAAAATCAGGGTTTATACTTCCTTGTGGAAAATACATCTAGTGAATCTGAAAAAAAAACCACAAACTGTCAGCCTCAGCAGACAGTCTGAGATTGAACTACTCCCTGCTCCGCCTCAGCACAGACCCTTCACTGTGCCTAGGTATATAAGTTCCAACAGAAAAAGGCAACCTTCCCAGGAGCTTGTGGAGGGCTGATTGTGGTCTTGTTCAAGGTGGTCCTGCATCCATCCTCGTCTTGGTCTTCCTCTGTGACCAGTAGCCTCTTTTCTGTCTTGAAGATTGCTTTCTCTTGTACAACTGGGTCATCAGAATTCATCTCCTGGATTAAACTGGCTAGAGAACAAGTTAGACGTGAATCATTCAAACTAGGTCTTCAATAGGAAAGACGGTTCACTAGAAAGCACAGTGTGGAGCAGGCATAGGAAGAACTCTTATTTTTCCAGCTTTATTGAGATACAATGTGTATATATATATATATATAATATATATATATATATATATTCCTAAAGCAACCATTACGACCGGGCTCTATGATGCACACTGACAGCCAGGGGGCAGATGCTCAATGCAGGAGCTGCCCCCTGGTGGTCAGTATGCTCCCACAGCCAACTTCCCTCAGCCAGCCAACCTCCCATGGTCCTTCCCCCTGGCTGGCCAGCCCTGATCGGCCCTGATTGCCGGCCAGGCCAAGGGACCCCACCGTGCACAAATTCATGCACCGGGCCTCTAATCTATATACATAAAAGGCTAATATGCAAAGTGTACCCTCGGGAGTTCCACCAGGAGAACGGGAGTTCAATCACTTGCTATGATGTGTGCTGACCACCGGGGGGAGGTGCGGAATATGGCAGGTGACCAGCAGTGGTGGCACACAGATGGCGAGGGGAGGAGGAGGCGGAGAGGCAGGGAGACGGGGAACCTGATCGGCCCTGATCGAAGGCCAGGCCTAGGGACCCTACCTGTGCACGAATTTTGTGCACCGGGCCTCTAGTTGACATATAACATGGTGCAAGTTAAAGGTGTACACTAGTGACTTGATACATATTGTGAAATGATTCCTACTATAAGCTTAGTTAATGCATCCATCTCCTCATATAATTACTTTTTTTCTGTGTGGTGAGAACATTTAAGATCTACTCTCTTAGGAACTTTCAACTATATAATACAGTATTGTTAACTATAATCACCATGCTGTATATTAGGTCTCCAGAACATATTCATCTTACAACTGCAAGTTTATACCCTTTAACCAACATCTACCTATTTCTTAAAGAAGGTTCTAAATAGAAAACAAAAATTAGAGTTATTAGAACCAATTAAAAAACACCCCTAAGAACAGGATTTGTTTTGCCTGGGGAAAGGTGCAGGTGAATTTAACCATGGCCTTCAAGGAACAGAATTTTAAGCACTTATTTAATTCAATAATTTATGGAGAGCTTATTATGAGTCAGATATTATGCAGAATGCTACAGATAACACTAATGATTTAAAAAGATCCTTATTGCCCTAACTGGTTTGGCTCAGTGGATAGAGTGTCGGCCTGTGGACTGAAGGGTCCCAGGTTCGATTCTGGTCAAGGGCATGTACCTTGGTTGCAGGCACATCCCCAGCAGCGGGTGTGCAGGAGGCAGCTGATCGATGTTTCTCTCTCATCAATGTTTCTAACCCTCTATCCCTCTCCCTCTCTGTAAAAAATCAATTAAAAAATATATATGATCCTTATTTTTAAAGAGCTTACAATCTTGTGTGGGAGACAAATAGGTAAATAAAGGCAGCTCTAACATTACTAAACAATAGTCCTTAATCCTACCCTTATCTGTCTTCACTTTACTGCCCACCCAGCTTAGGTTCCATGGTCCATCACTTGGCCACCACCCCACCTGCCAGGCAAAACTCCAACTCTAAAATGAATCCAACTCTTCAATTCTCTGAGCCTGTATCAGGGATGCTGAGTACTGATAGAGAAAGACAGATGGATGCCTGGGGGAGGTGGTCCTAACTCAACTGGACCACCATCCATTCTCCTTCCCACTAGAGTGCCCACATCCACACCCGCCCTCCTTCCCACTGCACAGAAAGAGTATCCCTCCTGCTAATGAAGCTAATCTCTTGTCCTGTGCTGACCATACCACCATCCCGGTTTGCATAATCAGGAACCTTGCATCACCAATTAATTACGCCCTCTCCTCAATATTTTCAACCTCTCCCATTCTACCAGCTTCTTCCCATTGGTTTTTATACACTCTCAGTCTCTCCAAAGGCATTTTCCTGTTCTTATTTCTTCATTTTCCAAAGACTTTTCAAGGTAATTTTTTACCTTTTTTAGTTGTCAAATATTTCAAACAAGTAAAGAGTAATATAACTGACATTTTTTGTTCCTACCCCATCTGTAAGTTAATAAGTATCCCTTTCCAGCTTGTTTTAATGTTTAGTATTTTGTATCATTTAGCTTTTGTTGAGTAACATGCCACCCAAAAACTTAGTGCTTAAAACTACCATTTATTTAGCTTTATTTGGTTCACAATTCTCTAAGTCAGCAATTTGGGCTAGGCTTAACAGGCCAGTTCTTCTGGTTTCCGCTGGGCTCATCCATGTTCATGGCCAGCTGTCAGTCATCCAAGTGGCTCTCTTCTGAATGTTGGCTGGCTGCTAGGTGGAACAATGGGAGCAACTAGGAAAAGTGTCTCTCATCTCCTGGCATGGGTTTCTAAGAGTGGTATGAGAGCAAGCCCTACTGCACACCTACTTTTCAAGCTTCTGCTTGTGTCATGTTTACAAAGATCCCTTTAGCCAAAGCAGGTCACATGGCCAACCCAGATGCAAGAGATGGGAAGAAAGGAACTAGTGACCATTTTCGTGATCTCTTAGAGTGTATGTGCTATTAGTTCATGTGCCTGTGTCAGAGACAGAAGAGCACTGCACAGCACTGCTGCTCTGAGTTGCTCTGAGTCCATATATTCTTCTGAATTCTCCTCGACTACACCAAGTATCAGGGCAGGTTCCTTCTCAAACCCTGCCCATTGCACTAACTGTTGGGTCCAAGCCCCTCTGTCTAGGGCTGGACCTTCTTGGATGTCAGGTCTTAGACGGAGAAGTCATGAGAAGTTGTGGGTATATAAGAATGAGTCTTTGTTGCAGAAGCCAGTGGCCATATAGCCATCAGACAACACAGTCCTTCACAGCAATCCCATATAGGCAGCTGCACACCAGCTGGTAAACATATATCTTTCCCACACAGTAATAGCAGTCTCTGTACCCTTAGTTATTATCTGAGCAGCCGCACGCTGCCTCTAAACTCACCACCTCAAATGGTAGCAGCACCTGAGCTCTCTGCCCGAGCTCTCCAGCCTCTCTGGCTCAGCAGCTTCTCCTGTTTCCCCTGCCTACACTGGCTTCACATGGTAGCTATCTCTGAGCTGTCCACGAGCTCTTAGTCTTACATCGCAGCAGCACCTCTGTGCCTGCTGCCTCTCTCCTCTCTCTAGCTCACTGGCTGGTCAATAACACGTATATACTCCTTAGACAAAGAAGGCTAGTTACCAACAATGACATCAATCATTTGTCTATAGAAGGGCACAGCGTACCGTGAGATTACCGTGGCCTTGCAGCTATGTAGTCCTTGGACATTTCTGATTAAGATTCCCATGTTCAGAAAAGCCTTGGCTGTCCGGCGTACTATCAACAAGGCCTCCACACTCTAATTAGCCTTGACCATTTGGGACTCTGGTGTGGTTTCCACAGCCTGACACTTTAAAAGGCCAGTATTCAAAACGTCAGAGTTTGGAGTAAGGAAAGGTTTATTGACAGAGAAGATGCCCAATTGAGAATATGGGGTCCTTACAGGTTCCTCAAATCCATCTTCTCCAAGCCCAAAGTTCAGGCCCCTTTTAAATCAAGGGGGGGAAGGGGATGGAAGGGGCAAGAGGTGATTGACGATCCTGATCCTAGACATCTGGGCACCACAGGGATCTGAGGAAGAGCACAAAATCTCTAAATCTCTCTGTTCCCCTGATGATCTGAGTCCAGTCTCGAGGTTCCTGCAAATCTTTGATAAACAGACATTATTTTGTACATATTTCCCCACCTCTTCAGGAGGTACCTCATGGCAAGGGGCTGTTCTTCCAAAAACTCTAGGCTCAAGCAGAATTCCTCTAATGATTAGCATATCTATAGCAGGAGCTATTTGCCTGAAGGCTATGGGAACAATGCAGGCTAGAATTTAGACAGAATCAGAGACTGAGCATTTTTCACTGTTACATATGTGTGTGTATTTAATCATCTTAAATAAATGGTTTCATAAAATGTGCATTCTTTTGCAACCTACAGATAGTTCCAGTTGATTCATTTAAATTACTGTATAAACCAGTGGTTCTTAACCTTCCTAATGCCGCGACCCTTTAATACAGTTCCTCATGTTGTGGTGACCCCCAATTTCATTGTTACAAATTGAACATAATTAAAGCACAGTGATTAATCACAAAAACAATATGTAATTATATATGTGTTTTTCGATGGTCTTAGGCGACCCCTGTGAAAGGGTCATTCGACCTCCAAAGGGGTCACGACCCACAGGTTGAGAACCGCTGGTATAAACCATAGTTAATCCATTCTCTTATTGATAGACATCCAGGTGTTTTGCAATTTTAATTTTTTTACTACAGAAATGCTAAATTGAACATCTGTGTACATATTTCCTTGTGCACATATGCAAGATATTTTTCAGGATATTGCTATATCAATTGTTACTCCTACAAGCAGTCTACACAAGTTCCCATGGCTCTACTTCCTTTCTCACACTTGCCATTGCCAAACTTTTAAATTGCACCATGCTCATGGATGAGAACATCTCTATAATATTTTCATTAGCATTTTCCTGGATATGATTGGGATTGGGAATCTTTGTGTTAGTTTGTAAGCCATTTGGATTTCCTTTTCTATGAACTGCCTATTAGGATAGAAAAAGGCCTTCTTTTTCTTTGCTGTGGCCTTCCACAATTTATGAGAAGCACCTGGTAATTAAAACCCAAGACTGCTAGCTCATGTGGTTCAAACAGCCCCTCTGTTCAAACTGCAAGACAAGTTACTCTCAGGGCTATATTCTTTTTTAAAAAATATATTTTTATTGAATTTTAGAGAAGGGAGAGGGAGAGAGAGATAGAAACATCAATGATGAGAGAGAATCATTGATCAGCTGCCTCCTGCACATCCCCTACTGGGGACTAAACCTGCAACCCAGGCATGTGCCCTTGATTGGAATGGAACCTGGGACCCTTCAGTCCACAAGCCAGAGGCTCTACCCCTGAGCCAAACCAGCTAGGGCTCAAGGCTATATTCTTGCATACTCCTCCTCCCTGCTGTTTTTACAACTCAGGAATAATTAGTAGAAAGTTCCCTTCTCCCTCCTCTTCAAACAAGCCTCTTCTGAACTCTTCATAACTTTTGCTCTAAGCATGTTTTACAGGCTTGAAAAAAATACTGATAAGACACCTCCCTAGGACAGCAACCTCCCGCTCAGCCCCCAATTCCCCCTCCCTTCCTTGTCACCTAGCAACAGCAGCCATCACCCTTTAAAAGAGCAGGCCCCTGTTTATTACTAGCCTCTGTATTGATTAGCAATGCACTGGCCCTTTCCCTTCAGAAAAAGCAAAATAAACCTCCTCTCTATTTCTGTTCTTTTAGTTGTGAATTTTTTCACAGGCTGTGTTGCTGGCCAAAATCCTAACACTGCCTGCTCCTATTCTTGGCCAATTTTCTATTGGGTTGTTTGTCTTTTTCTTATTATGATTTCTTTATATATTCTGAACTAATGATAGGTAGTTGTGAACATTTTGTCCTTGGGTGTGCTTTGTGTTTTCATCTGTTTTTCAAGAGTATTGAAGAGAATATTTTGTGTATTTTAAGGTTACAAATGTACTATCTTGCATTGTCTTCTAAAAGTTTTAAGTTTTGTTTTTCTCATTAAGGTATTTAAACCATCTGGAGTTGACTTTGTGTAGGGCACCAGCACTATTTGTTAAAAGGTTGCCACCTTCCCCACTGATGTGTTGCGCCACCTCTGTTACATATATGAATCTGCTCTAGGCTCTTCATTCCACTCTACTGGATTACTCATCTTTTCCAGCACCAAACTTCCATGCATAATTACTATCCTCACTAATAAAAGGCTAAGTAGTCATCATGCCCTCACGTGTGATGCCCTCACGCCATCACAAGATGGCTCTGAGCAGCTTCCGCCAGGCTTCTCACAGTCCCTCGTGTGTGCCGTGGAGGCAGGACCCCCAGCTCTGGCCTACGTCTTTGGGGCAATCCATCAAGGAGCCCCGGATGGGTGGGTGGGGCCTACCTCTTTGGGGTGATCAATCACAGGGCTCCCGCACTGTAAGAGGACACAGGCCAGGCTGGGGGAGCCCACCCCCGAGTGCATGAATTTTGTGCACCAGGCCTCTAGTTGCCTTATAATAAATCTGGACCATCTGGTAATAAGAGTTATCCCACCTTCTAATTTTTCTGCAAAATTGTCTTGATTATATTTTTATTTATTTCTTGATTATTCTTAGCTCTTTGATCTTCCACGTGAACTCTGGAATCAGCTTGTTAAATTCTAAACAAAACACTTTTAGGATTTTGACCTAAATTGTACTAAATGTAGCCCAGTGGGTGTGGCTCAGTGGTTGAGCATCTACCTATTAACCAGGAGGTTTCAGTTCTGGTCAGGGCACATGCCTGGGTTTCGGGCTTGATCCCGGAAAGGGGGGGAGGGGGCGTGTGCAGAAAGCAGCCAATCAATGATTCTCTCTCATCATTGATGTTTCTATCTCTCTCTCCTTTTCTCTCTGAAATCAATAAAAATACTATCTATATAAGAGGCTAATATGCTAAGTGTCCGACTGTCCGGGTAATGATGTCAAGTAGCAACACCTGGCTTCCTCTCCCTAGCAACGACTAGCCTCAGGTGGGAACACTTTACACTGTAACCAAATGTCTGTGAAGTGTTTTCCCGTGCCTCATCTCATTTAATCCTCACAGAAGTCCTGGAGTAAGTAGATAGGAGACTCGATGGAATCCTATTTTCTTTTCATTAGCCAGAAAACAGAGATTTAGAAAGCTTAAAAACTTGACCTGACTGAAAAGAAGAAATGGTGGACCTTGAAAATGACTTCAGGTTTTCTCACTGCGCAGAATACAGTCAAACACTGCTGCAGTTAAATATTTTACCCTTTGCTCTCCCTGCGTGATCTACAATAATAATCTGCTTCGTGTTGATATTTACTGCTGTGTTGCTGACATTACCTGAAAGAGAAGTTGGGGTGCTTCACTGGGCTGGGAAAAGTTTAGCTACATCAGAAAGCAGGTCTAATTAAGCAAGTTTATTCTGTATTTATAAAAGGCTAAGTTGACTCGTGCATGTGCCATATATATAAAGCTCTTGCTGGTGCCAATTGCACCTGTATGTTTCGATCTGTCATTGTCAATCGTGAATTTGGTTGTTTTTGTTGACATATTGAAGCTGAAAGAAAGCAGCAGCATCGCATGGAAATAACAATGGTGATTAAATCTACACTAATAAAAGAGAAAAATGGTAATTGGCGTACGACCGCTACCCTTCCCATTGGCTAATCAGCGTATCCTTATGCAAATTAACTGTCAGCCAAGATGGCGGCCGGCAGCCAGGCAGTTGGAAGCGAATGTGAGGCTTGCTTGCTCCAGTGACTGCAGACTCCAACGTTCCCCGCCTGCCTTGCCGGCCTCTGAGCTGGCAGTTTGAAACATTCTAACAAATATAGCCGGCTGGGATCTCAGAGCTGAAGTTATACATTGTTTCGATTATAGAACGGCAAACAAACCAGCAGCGGAAGCCTCAGAGCTAGAGCCAGAGCTAAAGCTGGCCCAGAAGAAAAAAAGAAAAGAAAAAAAGGAGTGGTTGGGAGCTTCCCGCCAGCCTGAAAGCAGTCAAAACCGCCAGCCTGAAAGCAGCCCTCAGCCCCTCACCCAGACTGGCCAGGCACCCCAGTGGGGACCCCCACCCTGATCCAGGACACCCTTCAGGGCAAACCAGCCGGCCCCCAGGCCTCTATCCTATATAGTAAAAGGGTAATATGCCTCCCAGCACCGGGATCAGCGGAGCCGCAAGCCTCCTGGCACCAGATCAGCATGACAGGGTGCAGCACCCAAACCCCCTGATTCTCTGCGGCTCTGTGTATGACAGGGTGTGGCGTCCCAACCCCCTGATCAGCCCTGCTCTGTGTGTGACAGGGTGTGGCGCCCCAACCCCCCCCCCCCCCACGGGCCCTGCTCTGTGTGTGACGGGGTAGAGCCATAACCTCCCCATCGGCCCTCCCCTGAGTGTGACAGTGGCATCGCCCCAACCCCCTGATCGGTCCTGCTCTGTGGGTGATAGAGGGTGGCGCCCCAACCCCCTGATCCGCCCTGCTGTGTGTGTGACAGGGGGCGGTGCCCTAACTCCCCTATCGGCCCTACTCTGTGAGTGACAGGGGGGAGCTCCCCAACCCCTGATGGGCCCTGCTCTGTGTGTGACAAGGGGCAGCGCCCCAACCCCCTGATTGGCCCTGCTCTGTGCATCACAGGGGGTGGGCCGCAACCTCCCCATTGACCCTGCCTTGAGTGTGATAGGGGGTGGTGCCCCAACCCCCCAAT
>NW_005871165.1:1284599-1319127 GCF_000147115.1 Myotis lucifugus
TAATAAATTTATCAGTCATGATTTTATCAATGTTGTTTTTATAAAGGGTGTCCCAAAATTAATGCAAGAAGTAATTTTGATAGAAAACACAGGTTTTATAATTAAAATTTGTAATTTTTTTATTGATTCATAAAGTATACAGTATAGGGTTATGTATGGAATAGCATATTGGGTAAATGGCCTCCACGGCTTTGCTGGCACATACGCACTCTTCTGTTAAAATTTTCCATGACCGTTTTTGCATAAATGTGGCTGAATTTCGATGAGGCTCATTTTCATCTTGATGGCTTGGTTAATCGACAAAATTGTCACATTTGGGGTTCAGAAAATCCGCGAGTGATTGTTGAGAAACAAATGTATCCACAACGTGTCACTTGTTTGGTGCGGATTTTGGGCTAGAGACATCATCGGATCATTCTTCAAAAATGCGGCTGCTCAGGCAGTAACAAAAGAGTGCGTATGTGCCAGCAAAGCTGTGGAGGCCATTTACCCAATATGCTATTCCATACATAACCCTATACTGTATACTTTATGAATCAATAAAAAATTTACAATTTTTAATTATAAACCTGTGTTTTTTATCAAAATTACTTCTTGCGTGAATTTTGGGACACCCTTTATCATGGTTTTGTTCTTTTTATATCATGTCTTTGTTGTTGTTATATCATGTTGTTATTGTTTATTTATTAATCAATTTATATATTATTTTCATATACATTTTACTAATTTTCTTTCACCTCTGACACTTCTACTATAGAGAAAGGGCAAATAGCAATATTAAAATATTTCTTCTAATTAATTTGCTTTTAATGTGAATGAATTTGTGCACCGGGCCACTAGTATTTAAAATAAATAAGTTGTACTGAATGTAGAAAGTAATTTGAGGAGAACCTTGATCTTGGGCTTCTCAGCTTCCAGAACTTGGGGAAAAAAATATATGTTGCATGGCAGCCCAAACAGATTACTACACCTCCCTAAACTGAGTTAGAGTCTCTTGCACTTTGCAAGTCTCTCTTTGTACCATACATCACACTTGAAATTACTTGTTTAGTGTCTGTTTCCCCACTGGATGGCAGATACCATAAAGAAAAGTAACTCTTTTTCATTGTTACTGTACTCTCCTGTTATTTGCAATACTCAATACATAGCAAGAGCCCAAGAAATGAATGTATAGAATCCATAAACATGTGCTTCTGGTTACCATAGTGGACAGGGCAGGTTATGCAATGGTTTCATCATCACAGAGAGAGCTATTGGCAGTATCTGAAGGAACTTTGAGTATAAATGAAAGTCAGCCAGGTAAAGAAAGATGGGGAGGCAGAGGGAATGACAAAGACATCACACAGAGTATGAACCCTTAGGATATGTTTAAAGAACTGAAAGCATTTTGTTGCTGCACAAGTGTGAGTTCGGGAGACCAGAGGTAAGGAGAGGTCATGGGAGGCCTTTAAGTCCTGATGAGAACTTGAAATGTATTGTGACTGTGGAGAGAATCCAAGCAGAGAAGTGTCTGGGTCAGATTTGCATTTTAGATACATTACTCTGTGGGGAGTGTAAGCCTGGAGGCAGGAAAAACAATCAGAGGGTTGTTGAAACAGTCTGAGTAAGAGAACCAGAACAAAGGGAGGGCTGGGGAGGATGGAGCTGGAGAAAGAAGCCAACCTCGTGGCTGATTCAGGGCTGAGAGATGGGAGGAGTCCCACGTGACTTGTAAATTTCTGAGTGGTGGAGCCACCTACTGAGACCAGAATGAAGGTGAAGGTAGGAGAAGCAGGTTTTATTTGAGAGGAAGGCAGAGAGGGAAGGTGTAACAACTTTGGAAGCAGTAAGTTTGCAGTGTTTGTAAGGTATATAGTGGATATGGCAGTCGACTCAGAAACAAGAGCTGGGTGGCCATTGAGATGTGAGGGCCATCAGCAAACGGGGTAGTTAACACCGTGAGTTTCTAGATCACTTGAAGAGAAAGATGAGCAGCGGGCCAAGGCCAGAAGTCCACAGCACGACATTTAGGGATGGGCAGAGGAGAGGCCCATGACAAACACAAAGAATACATTATGAATATATCATTTGTCAAGTTACCCAAACTATTTTTAAAACTATTTTATTCTTTGGCACCTGTTTCCAGCAGGTTCTCTGGCTTATTTCAACACATTCCTACTGGATTTGTAAGTTTGTTTGTTTGCTTATTTCTATCCTCAGACAAGTTCCCTGAAGTGCGAATAGGAACTGACTGCTTTGGAATCTCTTGAATGTGGTCTGTGGGATCAGAGTATGTTCTTTGAGATCCCACCGCCTTAGTTGGGGAAGGGTGTTGCCTAGAGAAAGACAGGATATGCTAACCATCAGCCATCGATGTAATTTCACCGATCATAAGGGAAAGCCATTGATTTTTCCTCTGCGGCTCAAAAACACAAATAATTCTACTCTAAAAACAAGAGGGGTCCCAGACTGATCATCGGGGCACCTGAGTGATCTCGAGGGAACAGCTAGGCTCATTGGCCATGGGGAAACAGAAGCTCCTTGTGACCTGATTCTACATGAAAGGGACAAAATATGGGAAAGGCAAAATATGGCGGGCGGCCTGAATTCCCACAGAATGTTAACAGCTTCTCTGATACCAATGAACAGCCAGAAAACCCTCCAGGCTCTAATATTACTTCTTTCTCAATACCCGTTCTGTTTAATTCCTATCACATTTTTTCTTAAGTCATCATAAACCTGTCAGGCAACCCAGGAAAAACTTAATCATTTCTTTTTTAGTCGCTCCACCTTTCCAAATTAGGATTTAATTTGTTTACGATTCACTGGTACTTACTGATTTCATCCACATTTTTAAGAAATTTCTCCAAGTCTTTCTCTTGTTCATCAGCCATTGTGAACCAGAATCCCTGAGGAAGGCAGAATAAATGATGGCAATTAATAATAATGAAACTCTAAACAGAATTTGTCAGGTTCATTAGCCTTCTAGGACTAAGAGCCAAGCGGTTATTTTTAAGACAAATCTGTTTATAAATGTCATGAATGATAACAGCGGGACCATTTCACTTGACTGCTCTTAAGGCCAAGGGACACTCACTACTTGCGGCGAAACCTCCAGAAAGCTTCCAGGCCTCCCTCCATGGCAGACTCTACTCTGCAAAAGGTTCCTCCAAAGCCAGTATCAACCGCTGTGATTCTGAACCTGGAGGGAAGGAGACCAGGAGGAGGGCAGCCGGCAGGCCTCCAGAGATGGAGGAAGGTGCTAATGCTTAACTCTGATCATGACAGACTGGCTCAGCCAGAAGCTGGGACCTGTCTGTGTAACCAGAGGTGGGTCAATCTGCATCTAAATGTCCAAACAGTTTAAAATATAATCTGGCTTGTTTCTGAGGAGTGGAGAGAAACTACAGATTGGCAGGAGGGATTAGAATTTGATGGCGCCACGCACCAGTGACTTCTCTTCTCCGGGCACGGTAGATTTATCACCGCACAGTTGTTTCTGAGCGAAGAGGTGCATGGCGTACCCAGTGTTTCCCAAAAATTCATCCACGGACCACAGAAATCATCCAAAAACTTGTTAAATATACAGATTCCTCAGCCTTAGCACCAGAGCTCCTTGGTCAGTAAACCCGGGACAGTACCCAGAAATATCTTATATTAAACACTCTCCGGGTGATTCTGATTGACAACTAGGTTCAGTAGTCGTATAATGCACCTGTAACTGGGGATTTGCAATCTGCCACAAACAAGCTGCGGCTTACTTGTTCACCAGTTACAAGCTGTGTGACCTCAACTAAACGCACAACCTCTCTGAGCCTCGGTCCTCGTTCATCCCATGCAAATGATAATACAAACCCTGAGGGCAATCCTGGGGTTAATGCAAAGCTCCAGGTAAGCCGTGAGTGGCAAATGCGAGGCACCCTTACCTATTAAACAGGAGTGGGGTGTGCGGCTTAAATACAAGAACTAGGGTTCTTCCCGGCTCTAACATTTCAGACCCCCACGGAACTGAGGCCCAGTGAAGCGCGTTAACTGCTGAAGGTTAGGAGGACGCAGGGAAGGCTCAGAGCTTCCAGGGCAGACGCTGACCCTCTGCTCCTAGGGCAGGGTCCAGGGGCGCGCACAGCTGGGCGAGGCACCCACTCGGCACGAGGCCTGGGCTGGGTGATGCATTTGGCGCCCCAAGTCTCACTCAGCAGGAGCTGCGGCCCGCGGGGACTGAGCCGCAGGGAGCCCAGCAACGCGCGGGCCCAGGGCACCGTTGCCCGGCAACCGCTCTGCAGCGTCCAAGAGTCCGGGCGTCTGCCCTGGAGGTCCCAGGCCGTCGCCGATCCCGACCCATCGGCTGGGGCCCCAACCTGCGTTCTCTGCTCGGCTCTGACAGTCAGATCGGGACCAGGTCCCAGGGAAGACCCGGGCCACCCCGCTGCACTGACCTGAGGCGCTCGGGGTCGCACAATAAATGGCGGCTGTGCGCGGACGTCGACTGACCTAGCTGGGGCGGGGCGGGGCGGGGCCGGGGGCGAGGGGTCTGAGGGCGGGGCCAGGGGCGAGAGGCGAAGGGTGGACGTGGCCAGGGACACTCCGACTGGCTATCCTCCGGCTTTAGTGCCCAGCTGGGGGCCAGGATCTCCGGTGGGGGCCCAGGAAGGGGGAGGTGGGAAAAGAGCTCCGAATCACCAGCCGTGGTCCCTAAATAGACGCCAGGTTTTCGCCTCTTTTTCTTATAAGTAGGGTGTGTGCGTGGTGGGAGGAGCGACCGAGGCCGGGTGTCCCTTTAGCCCAGCGGTTCTCAACCTGTGGGTCGCGACCCCTTTGGCGGTCGAACGACCCTTTCACAGGGGTCGCCTAAGACCATCCTGCATATCAGATATTTACATTACGATTCATAACAGTAGCAACATTACAGTTATGAAGTGGCAACGAAAATAATTTTATGGTTGGGTCACAACATGAGAAACTGTATTTAAAGGGCCAGAAGGTTGAGAACCACTGAGCCTAATCCTATCCCTGGCGGCCCGAACGAGGAATCTCTAGGATCCTTGTTAGAGACAGGCTTGGGTGTGAACCCGGCTTTGCTTATTCGTATGTGTGAGACCTTCGGAGCGTTATGTGTCTTCTCTGATCTTCCGTATGTAGAACACATCCACACTTTGAATACATGCACACACCATTACAGAGATTCCAGTCTATTTTTAAAAACAAAAGTTCAGTATTGCTCTGGCTGGTGTGGCTCCTTTGGCTGGCGCATCACCTGGTGCACTGAAAGGTTGTCTGTTGGATACCTGGTCAGGGCGCAAACCCAGGTTGGGGGTTCGATCTCAGTCAGGGGCGTGGAGGGAAGGCAACTGATTGATGTTTCTCACATGGATGTTTCTCTCTCTCTCTCTCTCTCTCTCTCTCTATAAACATATCCTGAGATGGAGATTTTAAAAAAATCAGAATTATGTGCTGGATTAAAAAGGGAGGAAAGCAATTTTGGGGAAAGTCTCAGTTTGAGCTTAAAAGGATGTTAAGAAACACTTGGGACTTCTTGGCAAATTTGTGAACACTTCACAGGAACCTGTTTGGTAGGGACTGAGGAATCCCTGGGGATAGAACTTACCAGGAGGGGAGAGTCCAGCTAGGTCCAGCACTGATTCTGAGAATAGTCTGCTGACTCTGGCAAGTGGCCTAGGCCCTGCAGGCTACATGGCTGAGCCCCATGGAGCTCAGGGGGCTGTTTGACTAAAATCTCCACAAGGCACTGGCACACGTGCAGTCCTGCTTGGGCGGCCCACATGGAGAGTGGCACAAAGCGGCCAGGGCGTTCTCCTCCTGGGAGCACACCAAGTCCAGCTCCTGCAGAGTGAGTCCTTTAGCATGTGGGTTGTGATAGGAGGTGGTGGGGCCTGGGGACCCAGCAGTACAATCACAGCGGCTCTCCTGAGGGACTGTGATGTCTCCTGAGAAGTAGCAGAGAGTGGAGGTATCTGGCACAGCAGGGGTGTGACTGCCAGCCAAGCCTGGGGAATTCTCTGAAAGATGTGGGGCACTTCACAGTGACGTTGGAGCCCGTGGGAATGGATGGAAACAGTGAGTATTACTATTAGTGGTTATTACTATTACTATTACCCCATTTTCCTCTCAGTCCTGTGAGGCCTTCAGCACACACAGGCATAGTCTCCAACCCCAGGGTCTTTCTGGTCACTTTGGGACTAACAGTCTTTTTTAAATTTTGTTTTTAATATATTTTTATTGATTTCAGAGAAGAAGGGAAAGGGAGAGAGAGATAGAAACATCAATGATGAGAGAGAATCATTGGTCAGCTGCCTCCTGCGTGCCTCACACTGGGGATTGAGCCCACAACCTGGGCATGTGCCCTGACCTGGAATGGAACCATGACCTCCTGGTCCATAGGTTGATGCTCAACCACTGAACCACACCAGTCTTAATTCCAAATCACTTACTTCCTATCTCAATGTTTTCACCAAACTCCTGTAGCTGGACTCAGAGATATGGGTAAGGCACGGGGTATCAAGGAGGGAACCTATAGGAAGAGTTTGAAGACAAGAGACTAGGCAAGAGATGGGAGAGGTGGCTGGGCAGGAGGGATGCAAAAGAGCGGGAAGCTAGGTCAAGCTGGAACAGCAACACTCAGCAGTCACAGACACTGCGGCATCTTCAGGAGTCACTTCCATCTTGATGACGGTGACATGGATCTCTGTCCAGCCCAGGCCTCCTGCCACACCCCAGCCCTACAAATCTGACAGGATCATAGACTCTGAATCTCTTGGGAGTAGGGACTTGGTTTTATTTTTGTTTTAGTATTCCCAGCACTTGGCGCTTAGTTGGAGCTAAATAAAGATTCATTGAATAAGTGAGTTAACCTCTTGTTCAGTATGGAGGAAGGCTCAAATCTAAGTTATTCTAGGTGGAAAAGGAATAGGATGTTTATAGTTTCTCTGCCTTAGGCTTCCCAGAGAGGTGCGTCCTGGAGGACAAACATTGTCACAGTCATAAAATATGTTTCACGGTAAATCACATACTTGACAGGCGGATCACTTCAAAATGTCAGAAGTCCTAGGGAGCCCTAGGTAGTCACTGGGCTGTCTGCAAAAATTCCAATGTTCCTCTGTAGGGAGCGGCTATAGGGTCAAGCCTCGGACTGACCTGTGGCAGAGCCACATACAAGTCCCAGCTTGGAGAGCAGAGCCATCCTAGTGCAATTAAGCTATAGTTCTCCCTTGTTCCTAGGCAGCTAATGGGCTGTGGGAGGTGCAGCAAGTGCTGCCAAAACAAGGCTTGAGTAATGAAATAGATTTGAAACTCGCAAGAACATTGTAAACATGTTGACCATTCCCCTTGTTTTGCTTTGTGTGCTCTGACTATCAAATAAAGCTTCGGCTTACAGGCTGGGTCACTGTTTCCTCATCCAGGCACAGTGATCCTACCTGGCCCCAACTGTATTCTCTTGTCTGTCTTCTTTAATCCTTCACCGCCCCTCCTCAGTTTCACCCTTGGCCATGCTGGACACAGTTCATTTCTCATTTCAGGTACAAGGTAGGACCTCACTTCCCTGTGCCCAGGTGAAGAAGTGAAGTGGGAAGGGTCGTTAAGAGCCAATGTGTGACTTACTGCTGGAAGCCAATTCCAGCATGAAAGCAGGGCTGAATCTGGGAATGGCTAAAGGCATTTCCCCAAATCTGAAAAGGGATTTCCCCAAATCTGAAAAGGGATGGATTGCTTGCTGCCAGACAGCTCAGGGCATCTTAATCTACATGTTATTGCCTCCTACTGGCCAAACACCTGAACAGACATAGGCTAATTCCCCCATTCTGACAATGCCTCTGTATAGGAAACCCTGACCCTTTGAAGTGTATATCTCTGCCTCACCTCAGGACAAGTTGTGTTAATAAAAAGCATAAGGAGATCTTAGTTTCCTTTAAACTAGGCTCCTCTGACCCCCAAATGCCTTTCAAAATTATGTTTTGCCTCTGGACTCCTATTTAATCTATGCACAGCCTTCTCCAGATTTCCTGAACCCTTCTTAATGCTGGAACAAGAGCACTGGCAACTTACCATACAAGCTAGCCCTTCCACTTGCCCCAGCACCAGATGGTGGAGGCTGTGTCTGTCTGAGTCCCCAAGTGAGGGGACATGGACCAGAGATGCCTGTCTACCTCTGATGGACATGTAGCATGAGTGAGCAATAGACCTTTCTTGTTATAATCCATAACGATTTTGAACCTGTTTGTTACACAGGCATAATATGTCTAACCTAGCCATTCAGACCATTGTTCTTCACTTGCTACAAGGACAAAACCTAGGGACTTGTGCAGGGGTGTACATACATTATAATCTTTGTGATTTACATTTTAAGTGTCAATTCAAACACACAGAGGGAAACAGACCTTTAAAATGTGTGACATATATTTCAAATAGATTTCTTCTAGAGAAACTTTGTGAATCATATTTTTACCACTGCTTCTTCCACCGACCCAAATCCCCTGTGTGGTACTTAAGATCTACTTTTTTATTATGTCCTCAATAAAGATTGTAGAACACTTGGTCACCTTCCACTGTGCAGTGTAGTAAATCTGAGAGTTGGAGATTGTTATAAGTCTTCTCTCCTCTCTTTCACTCTGCCCTGCCTTTTGTATAATACTAGCCCTTTGCCTTTGGTCATCAATCATACTTTATAAGCTTAAGAGAAATAAAGAAGAAAAAGCTCACATACATATTTTCTGAGGACAACTGCATGAGGAATAAAGAGATCCTACCTTTGCTTGCTGGAAGTAAAGGGTGTAGACAAGGTCAACCTGGAGTGAGGAGCCACACAGACCATGAAGATAGATGCCTGTTAGACCATGGATGCTGGGACTGCGATTCATTGGATAACTTTGGATTCAGGATTTAGAAAGGGAGGAAGCTGGAGGAATTCAGTGCTGTTTCTTCCCTTCTTAAAGAGAATTCAGAAATTGCATTTGATTTTTTACTGCCTAAATATGTGTCCTTTTATTTTTATAAAAAAGCAGCTAATATCCTTGCCTCTTGGACCCACCCTTTGCTCTTTCAGTTCCCACTTTATCATGGATGAATAAATAATTTCAGGAAATAGTTACAGATTTAGTCTGTGTGGCCAGAGGGAGGAAGAGGCTTCCTTGGTATCTCTATGGACAGTTAATAGCACCACAATCATGAAACAGAACACTAACTATACCAAGTATCACACTCATTCCTTTACAAGCATTATCTAACTGAAATCTCTCAACAGCCCTACAAGGTCCTATTTCTTTTTCAGACAGGCAGGCAGACAAACAAACAAAGAAACAAAAAACGAAACAAAAAAAATGAAAAAAGCAATGCAACCAGGAAAGTCATGTCACTTGCCTGAGGCTGAGCCAAGACACGAACCCTGGTCTGATGGCCCCTTAGCTCATGCTATCCCATCTCATTACAACCCCCTGAGAGCTTTGTTTTCAACTCCTACTATCAGTGACCATCTCGGGGACCTCTGGCCCTATGTGGCCTTGTGGATGCATAAACCTCCATACGGAGAACCTCCATCTGCTTCACAGTCTGGTCCAAACCTCCTAAGGTGATGGATACACCTTTCCTAGAGCCCAAGGGCCATGTCCTCCACTCCGTTGAGAAAGACAGGATGACTCCAGCATGTCGTCCTCTGGAGCCCTTCTGTGGATCACAGGGCTTCTCTGTCTGAAGAGGAAAGGGGAGCTGGGCATAGAGTGCCAGGAGGAAACTGTGCCCTCCCAACTCTACCTGGTGTGGAGTAATGCTGCCACCATGTGGGCAAGCCAGCTACACTTGGGAAACTTTGGTGGCAGAGCAGTCTGCTGTTCAGACATTTATTTTTATTAATTTTTTAAATATATCTTTTTGTTGATTTCAGAGAGGAAGGGAGAAGGATAGAGAGAGAAATATCAATGATGAGAGAGAGTCATTGATTGGCTGCTTCCTGCACGCCTGCTACTAGGGTTCAAGCCTGCAACCCAGGCTTATGCCCTGACTGGGAATAAAACTGTGATCTCCTGGTTCATAGGTGATCTCGTGGTTCAAACCACTGAACCACACCAGCAGGGTCAGACATTTATTTAATGTCTGTTGAGCACCTACTGTTGTTACATACTTGGCTAGGCTGTTGCTGCTGCGATTCCTTCTTTGATAGTGAATTAAATGATGCCAAGGATTTAGGCTCTAGTGAATGTTTAACATTTATTCATCATGCATTTGGGGCACTTTTATCTACGGGTAATTTATACCACTCAGAGGTTACAATGATGCATCAGCTTTGTGAAGCAGAGGTTTTTTCCCCTCCGAAGTTTGGGGGACAAGAGAATCCACATAAAAATATAGGATTCCAGAATTGCTTACTGTCCTGATATGTCCTCCATCTCAATTATTATAAAATAATGGGGATATGTGTTTCTTGCAAATGACTTTGCTTTTTTTGTATGAACAGTTTAATAGTAGATTAAAAGAATATCATAGATATTTAGAAAATAGAGAAAAATAAAAAATCATCCATGATTTCTTTATCCTGACATCATCACTATTAATATTTTGATGTATTTTCTTCTCTGTCTTCTGCATTTTTTTTTTGCAATGATGGAATGATGCTGGGAAAACAATTGTCTATCTACATGTGGGCTTTGGTAAAAAGTTTGGGATGGAGATAAAAATGTGAGGTTATCAGCATATTTCTAGCATCCTGTAGCAATAGGATACATGTAGGCATCCATATACACATGCATGACTATTTCTCTTAAGCCAACATTAATTGTGAAAAGTAAAGTACACTGGACTTAGAGTCAGACACATTTGTATTCAAATTCCAGTTCTGCTATTTACCTCCAGTGTCAGGATTCTCCAGAAAAATGGAACCAATAGGAGATTGATATCAAACATATAAGATAGATGATGTAGATAAAATTATATATAATCCTCCTATATAATAAAATCGTAGTATGCAAATTGTCCCCTTGACCAGGAGTTCATCTAGGAGTTCGACCAGGGGGCAGGGCTCACCAGGGGAAGGGAGGGAGGCCCTGGATGGCAACTGGCAGCCTCTAGGGATCCTACCAGTGTACAAATTTCATGCACTGGTCCTCTAGTATATAATAAAAGCCTAATATTCAAATTGTCTCCTCGACCAGGAGTTCGACCAGGGGGTGGGGCCGGCACTGGCGGTGGCAGCTGGAGCAGGCAGCTGGGGGAAGGGAGACTCGCCCTTCCCTCCCCTACCCGGCAGCTGCTAGGGACCCTACCCATGCATGAATTTTTATATATGAGAGGGAGAGAGGCGGGTGGGATGGGGAGAAAGATTTGTTTTTGTTTTAAGGAATTGGCTCACACAATTGTGGGGGTCTGCAATTCCATGATCCACAGGGCAGATGGGCAGATGAGCAGACTTGGAATTCAGGTAGAAGTTGATACTGCAGTCTTGAGGCAGAATTTATTCTTCAGGAAACCTCAGTTTTTGCTCGAAGGCTTTTCACCTGATTGGATGAGGATACTCTCCTTTACTTAAAGTCTACTGATTTTAGATATTTACTATATACAAAATACCCACACAACTTGAACACAGGCTGAACCTCTTTCAGCGGCTGTTCCACACAAGTGGCTTGCCTTGGCCCATCCTGCGGACTTCTCTAAATCTCTGAAAGGTTTACAAACCCCAAACAAATAGTGACTGGACTTAGTGCCATATATCTCTTGCAAAGTAGCTTCAACCTGTCACTAGGTGGCAGCCAACCTCAGTTTATAGCACAGCCTCTCCCAGGCACAGGGAAGCCAAGCACAGGGAGCTACCAAATGCAGATTACCTTGTAGCATCCATCAGGTGTTGCTGGGCTGGGCACAGGCAGCAGCTGACCTGGGCCTGTACCAGAGCTCCTCCCAAGAGGTCCCAAAACCAATTCACCTGCTGACCAGCTTTAGACCACACAAGAGCACCACCCGCATATCTACACAAATGAAACAGCCAAAGGTGGACTCAGTAGGCACAAGAGCATTAAATTCCAAGCAGGATGAGGAGGGTGTCCATGTGGAGAGGTGGCCTGAAATAGCGAGTTGGCACTTAAAAATGGAGAGGAAGGTATCTGTGTGGTACATGCATGTGTGTGTTCACTGAGAAGGCCTGAGATCAGCAGCACCTCTTGCCTCCAGATCTTGGAACTAGGGCTACTTGTAGAAATGGTTGCTTCTGATACTGAGGTAAAGAAAGTACAAGATGAGCCTGGAACATCTTGTGCCAGATTGAGATGAAGTACTCAAAAAACGATGGGGTTGCCCAGCAGGCTTGGCTCAGTGGCTGAGTGTCAACTTATGAACCAGGGGGTTACAGTTTGATTCTCGGTCAGGGCACATGCATAGGTTGTGGGCTCGATCCCCAGTAGTGGGCATGCAGGAGGCAGCTGATCAATGATTCTCTCTCATCACTGATGTTTTTTCTCTCTCTCCCTCTCCCTTCCTTTCTGAAATCAATAAAAATATATGAAAAAACAAACACCAATGGGGTCATGTAAACAGGTACAGCTTGAATGGCTCCCACTGAGTGGCCAGACAAAGAACAATTCGAGCATGAAATAAGTAATTACATTGAAAAAAAACACAATTGTCTACAATATTACAAATAAAGAAATGAACTGATTGAGAGTTTGATGAGGAGAGATCCAAGATGGCAGTGGAGTAGCTACACTCACTTACTATGAGGACAAAACTGGAATTACAATTAAATTATAGAATAATCATACTGAATAGCCATCTGGAGACTAGCTGAAGAGAACTCTTATGACCAAGAATTTACAGAAGAAGCATATCAAGACTGGTAGGAAGGGTGGAGATGCAAAAAGGTATGGCCCTACACCCCCAGGCGGTGGCTGAGGTTCTGGAGATATGTCAGCTACAGGGGTTTTCCCCTGAGAAACCTGGGGTTGAAAACCCAAGCCACAGTCCCCAGACTAGAGCACCAGAGCCAGGAAGGCACTCACATAACATATGGCTATGAAAAGCGAGGTTTCTGTCCAAAAGGAAGAGACAGGAGTCCACGAGGGAGAGACAGGAATCCACTAGAAACATAGGCACAATCTTGAAGGGCCAATGCACAACATTTCATTTGCAGCTACTCACCCTGGGCTTCAGGGGAAGGAGGGTAGATCAGGGATTTATGACTCTGGAGAGCTGAAGGGACAGCCACCAAGATCCTTGTGCTCAGTCATTCTCCCGTATTGTAGATGCTATCTTTATTGGGTTCAGCACTCCCCTTTGTGCAATAGGAGCCTGGGGGAAAGCAATATCCCCTTCCCCCCCTCCACCCCATACCACCTCTCATTTCACCCTGTGGTGTTTAAGCCTCGCTGAGGAGTACAGCCAGAGGCTCTCTGAGTGACTGAGCCTAACAGGCAGCCAGCAGATGGAGGCTGGTGAAGGTGGGTTTCAGGATGCCTTGGGACTTTTGCTGACCTGCCCAGGGGCCTGGTGCTGGTAAAAGCCAGCCTTGGTACACAGCTTAGAACTTCCTGCACACACCAAGGCCCAGCAGAGGCAGCCACAAACTATGGATTGCTTATAGCTACAAGCAGGTTGCCGAGGGCCAGTCACAGGCAGCATCTTATATTGGCCCTCATCAATATCCTTCCAAAACTGACCCGTGGCCAGCTTCAGACATCAGATAAGCTTCACAACCAGCATATACAAAGGGAGATCTCAGTGGGCACCAAACCCTACTCAGGCGAATTCTACTTCATGTGTTCAGCACCTGCAGAGCAGCCCACACTCAATAGTTGGGGTTGATCCTCATAGTCAGTTAGCCAGAGGGTTGATTCCATGCATGAATAGGCCAATAGCAATCAAAACTGAATTTATAATTGGAAGGCCCACATAACCTACTCAAGAGACATTCCTGGAGCACCCAGCTCAGGTGATCAAAGAGAGTTCACCACTGGACTCCATGGGACACCTACTACATAAGGCCACCTGACGAAGACTGTGAGTCATAGCAGATCTATAAAATTCATACAAACAGAAAGAGGCAGCCCAAATCAGAGACAAAGAAATAGGCTCCAAATGAAATAATAGGAGAAATCACCAGAAAGAGAGCTAAATGAAATGGAGGCAAGCCATTGATCAGATATAGAATTTAAAGTAATGCTTATAAAGATGCTCAACAGCATGAAAAAGGACATAAAACCATAAAAAAGGACCAGACAGAAATAAAGAATACAGTATCTGAAATGAAGATACACTGGAAGGAATTAACGGTAGGTTGGATGAAGCAGAGGACAGAATCAGCAATTTGGAAGATGGGGTAAAAAAAAAAATCACCCAACCAGAGCTGCAAAAAGACAAAAGAATTGTAAAACAAAATGCCCTGGCCAGTTTTGCTCAGTGGTTAGAGTGTCAGCCTGCCAACCAAAGGGTCTGAGGTTAAATTCCTGGTCAATATCTGGGTTGCAAGTTCCATCAATCTCTGGCCCCAGTCAGGGCATGTGTGGGAGACAGCCAATTGATGCATATCTTTCACCTCTATGTTTTTCTCTGTCTCTCTCTGCCTCCATTCCACTCTCTCTATAAATCAATGGGAAAAAATATATACCTACAGGTGAGTACTCACAACAAAAATTGAAGACAGTTTAAGGGACAATTGGGACAACATGAACTGTAACAACATCCACATCATAGGGGTAGCAGAAGGAGAAGACAGAGAACAAGAAAACCAGAACCTATTTGATGAATTAATGCAGTGATGGAGTGCATTTCCACTACACCATTCCCTTACCACCAATCTAAAGTTGTACTCTATCACATCACCCAGTTTTAATTCTCTCTGTGACACTTATTCCTAGTGACTATTGTTTAATTTGCTTACGGTGGCATTTCCCACCAGAAACCTAGTTCAGAAGAGCATGGATCTTGTCTGTCCTGGTATCTACTTTATATCCAGGGTTTAGAATAGGGAGTGGCACATGGTGTTGAATAAATGTTCCCCTCACCTTGACTTTAACAATTCTCTGTTTTTTGATTTGTTGCATACAACCACCTACTTTCACATGCTAATTTCTTAAATAGAAATTAACAGGATTCTTTTGGTTTCAAGGAAAAAGAAAATTCCACCCAAATAGACTTCAGTAAAGGAAAATATGTGGGTTCATGAAATTGAAAAGCTCATGACTTGTTCAGGCACGGCTGGATCCAGGGGCTCCAATGCCACTGAGATTGTTCTGCTTTTTGTGCGTTGGTTCCAATCTCAGGCACTCTTTCTCCTCAGCATTCTACTTTTCTCATGGGTTTAGTGAGAATAGAGCTTCTTTTTGCCAGTAGTTTTAATAGAAGTCCTCAGAGTTGAAGGAGAAACTTCAACTCCTCTCCCCCAAACTGAGGTGCTATTGAGAGAAGAAAGGAAAAAGGATGCCAGCTGGGCAAACACATGTGTTCACTATGGCTTTGGTGTGAACATCGACAGATGATATTTTAAAGTTTCTGGAATGTAGTAAGCCTTCAATTAATGATAGTCACTATAACAATAATTAATATTGTGTAATTATTATTACTGCATGAAAGCATTTTGTACACTGTAGGGACCAAAGCAATGTTAGATAGCATTATTTCCTTTGGAGTTTAGCAAACTAGACAACCCAATTCATGAGCAAAGAGGAGGAGGAGTGCTCATTTCCCAGGCCCTGGGGGCAGCCATGGCTGTCTGGACAGCTGGGTTGGAGGAAGACTGGGTCGTCCTAGGGTTCTGCACCCTTTCTAGTCAGGTCCTAGTCTGATTAGCATGCTCACCTAAGCTTTCCCAGGAGCCTCCAGTCACCGACCCTCCTCAGATCTCCTGCCCGAGATGGCCCTTATACTGGGATAGATGTATTCCAAGAACTTCAGTGATGTGTCAGGTTGCAGGGTGGGGCGGGAGGCTTTGGAGAGCCTGGGCCATCTCTACCAGGAGTTTGCAGGACTGGCAAGAGGCTGGGTATGTATTTGGTGGACAGCCTGGGCAAGGGAGCCCAGTGAACGTTTGTCACATTCTGCCTGCCCAGCATTTGTTGAAAATTGGAGGAAGTTCCAGCTCTGAGTTCTACTTCCCCCAAGTGGAAGCATGAGAACTCCATTCCCCGGGCTTCTTTGCACCTACTACCAGGCATAGATGAGACCCAAACCCCTCTGACTAGGAGAGAGGTTCTTCCCAGCACCCATTTTTTTGACAAAGATAGTGGGAGAGGCATTGGCTTTCTTTCAGAAGTGGGGTGAGTATCATAGCTATTGGAAGGTCAAGTGCCTGACCCACACGTGGCATTGCTGGGGACAGAGTGGGGAGTGGTGGCTTTTTCTTCAGGCCAGTTCTGCAGTACTGTTATGGGCATTACTTTAGGAAGCTTGGCCTTAAGCATTGTTCTCCAGGCATCTCATGATTGTGTGAACTATCCAAAATCCAGTTAGAAAATCCTGTTTTGGTTTAATCAACCAGAATCAGCCTCAGTTGCTAAGAACTCTGACTAATGTAAGTGCCAACATGTATTTATCATATGCCATGTACTAGGCCTCTTTTAACTTTCAAACCATTCTGTGAAGTAGAAATTCTCATATTATAGATGAAACAAACATACTCAGAGAGGTTAAGTACTTTGTCCATGGTCACAGAGCTTGGACATGCCAGAGTCCAATGCAAGATATATAGCTCTCTCACTGGAGTCCATGATCTTTCCAATGCCATCAGCCCAGGGACATTATCCGTTACATTTGTCATGGTATCTCATTACCCAACATAGTCCCTGACACATAGTAGGTGCTCAATTCGCATTTGACTTTAATGAATACTGAACAAGTGACTAAACAAAAATGACACAGTCTTTTGTTCTTGGAGTGTGGTTGGGCTTGGATCATCTCCAGGGTGGGGCAAGTCCTGGTAAAATGGCAGGTGAGATCGTCTTTGTCACGTCTCACCTGTCCTTAGAGTCCCTTCTCCCCAGCATCCCAGGCTGTACTTGCTGCCCTGGAAGGTGAACTCAAATGATGGCTCTGATCAAAATGGCAATGTGCTTCCTCTATGTTCAGTGCTCCAGCCCTCCGTGGGAGTTAGAGCCATTGCTAGCAAAGGCAGCTAGAACCTGAACAGAACCAATGTGCATCTGATGCGTCAGGCTCCTTCCCTGTGCCTGAGGAGTGGCTCCATTGAAAGACTCAACTATCTGCTCTTGGGGCTTCTGTGAGACAGTGGTGTTCCTTCAGTGGTGTTCCTTCCGTGTGCGTAAAGCCAGTTTCCTCATACTGTTGGTCTACATGAGCCCTCAAAAGTATTACATATTAAGCCTACTCTTTCCTCTAGATAACCCTGGTGATGTGTGAAGACAGCCACTTGAAGTCTCCTGGATTCTGCCCCACTTACCTCCTGCTTTGCTCTCAGGGTTTCTGCCCCAAGCGAAACGTGCACACCTGCTGCCCACACTCCTCCTCAGACGTGGCTTGAGTTCCTTCACCTGCCCGTGGTGCTGCCCTGGATGTGCCTTCTTCTTGGGTGTGACAGTACCACACGTGGTCTGCCCAGGGCAAGGTGGAGTGGTGGCCCACATGCTCCTGGCTGTGAATGCTTCCTGGCTGGATTCACCTTCTGGCTCTGCTTCTCACTGGCTGTGACTTTGGGAAAATTATGACAGTTCCCTGTGCCTCAGTTTCCTTATCTATGAAATAGGGTTAGTAATATCCACCTCATAGAATTATTATAAGGACTGACAGTAAATAGTTCAGTGCTTAGAAGAGTGTCTGACCTAGTTCAATAAGAATGCTGAGTAAAGAAAACCAAGATCAATGTCAGTATCACAAGTATTTTTGAAAGTCTACACTGCCTCATCTCTCATGCTGAGTTTATAGCCAATTAAAAACCCATCCTCTTTTTTTATTTCTAAAAAAATATATGCTCTGTTGCTAAGACCCATCACCATCAGCACGCGCTCTGGTTGTTGGATCTTCAAAGAGCGTGCAGGAGTTCACATCTGTCCTTCTGACATTACATCATCTCAGCTGCTCCCGACCTCGCAGAGACTGGACTTATTTGGCATGCTAACTGCTTTCCAGCGTGTGTGGTGAACTGTGCTGAGCCGGGGGACGTGTTTTGCTGACATCCAGACACTAAGCTGGGTCTACAGAACTTCCTGTTGTCCCTATGGTACTGAGGAGCCTCCTGAAGGAGTCTCCCCAGTCCTTAGCTGGCCGGGTCTGGGCAAGATGTTCCCCAGCCACCTGCTGCTGGTGTTCTCCGCACACAGTCCAGGGACCACCTAGGGACCACCTACAGTGGAATCTGTTGTTCCAGATCTGCAGCCTCAGGATTTGTGGGGATGGGATCTGGGAATGTGCAGTTTAGACAAGTGTCTCAGGAGACTCAGAATGCTGGTGTGGAAGATGATGGAGGACTGGTGCTGCCTCTGACTTCCCAGTCAGGGCCCCATGTGCGTGCTGGCTGCTCGTGAGAGACCCTCGCCTTGTCTCAAAGATCCCATTGTCTTTCCTCTTGGACAGAGAGTGTGGGAGGACTTGTGGGCTGGACCCCTGGGCTCAAAATTGTGGCTCCCTTGGAAAGATTCATCCCCCGTTAGTTGGAGAGATCTTCGCAACTTTGCTCCTCATGCTCAGAGCCACATTTCCAATGGGCTGTTGATGGCCATCATGACGGGAAGCGCTCCAAACAAACAGACTCCTGTGGGTTACCTTGTTCTGAGCTGGAGTTGCAGCCAAGTGCCTGGGCTCACCTGTTCAGGAAGAGGAAATAGCACAGTGATGTCCCTGGAAGGCCAAACCAGGACACCTAGACCTGGGACCGGCAGATCCTTCACAGATCCAGCTCTCCTGTTTTGCCTCCCATTTGCTCTTCCCAGCCTCCCAAACAGAGGTTCCCCCTTCCCCTGAGAAACCCCAAGGAAGGAGGGACCCTGATTTTGCTTGTCTGCCTTGTCCACCAGAAATCATGGCTTTGAGTAACAGGCATGGGGTAAGTCCAATAGCAATGTTCCTGCCATTCTGGGTCCCCTAACCCAAGATTCCGCAGGCTGCTTTATCATAGAAGAGTTTATCACTGGCTGGACATTGTCACCAGCTAGAGGAAGGAGGAGGTATGGTGACCCATGATCAGGGGCTGGGTCAGGGAGAGCACACCTTCTCCAGGCACAGGTGACTCCTGGGACTGAACCCCACCTTGGTCCCTGGTGTAGACTTGCTTAGGATTCTGGGCAGTGGGCAGTGCTGTGTGACCAAGTTCAAAGACATCTTCCTTGGTCAGGTGTAGACTCTATTTGCACTTACACACACAGACCTGCAAAGATGAAAATGCAAGTGACCATGACTGGTGTGCATGTATATTATCACTTCATTCATACATTTATTCACTCAGTCATGCATACAGCTAGCAAATGTTAAGTTCCTACCTTGTGCCAGGTGCTGTATGACATGCCAGGATAGAGTAGTGAATAAGACAGACACAGAACCTTCCCTGGAGGAGTTTAGAGTTCAGTGAAAAAGAGAAACATTAAATTAGAGATCAAATGAAGAGTGGCACCTTAGGATATAACTAGAAGGAATGTTAAAAATATTTTACAGACTGCATTTCATGGCCATTAGCTATAGCACCAGGGCAGAACCCTGAGCCCTCTGCTGGGTTAGATGCTATGACCTGAGTTAAAGATCTTGGGGCCATCTGAAGGAGTCTATGTGAGGGGCTGGGGAGAAAGCAGCTGCTCACAGCAGTGAAGAAGCATTTCAATATTTTAACAACCAGATACAACTGTCTGCAAGTGCCAGCTATGTCCTGGTCCTGGATAGAATGTAGAATGGGGGACTATGCAACTGGATCAGGTGTGAGGAAAGGTGATATTTAATCTGAGACCTGAGGATGAAGTAAGAGTCAAGGGTTAGTATAGGCACTGGGGGTGCTGAAGAGTGTTCCAGAGAAAGCAGGACATACGTCGGTGTGCAGGGAGCCAGAGGTGAGAAAGAGCATGGCATTGTTAAAGAAATACACATTTTCCCACTCTTTCTGGCACATAAAGTGTGAAAGCAGAGTAATGTCAGATGGGCTTCGAGAGGTACCTAGAGGTCTCATTAGCCATCTTGAGAGGGTTTGGGGTGGGACCATAATTTGATGGAGATGACCTTTCTACCACCCCATGAAATGGCAGATTGAAGAAAAAATTACGTTCATATTAGAAAAAATTCCATTTCATATATGTTCTAGTGTCTTACCCACCACATAAGCTTGCCAGTAGAGAAAGGCTCCTTTTCTGAGAAAGGCTCTGAGTTCTTGGAACAAATGCTCCTTTGAGTTTGTAGGTCTGTTTGTTTGTTTATTGGTTATCCTCACCCAAGGATATTGTTCTATTGATTTTTAGAGAGAGTGGAAAGGATGGGAGGAGGAGAGAGAGAGAAACATTGATGGGAGAGAGACACATTGATTGCTTGCCTCCTGTACGTACCCTGACTGGGATGGGGATGGAGCCTGAAACTGAGGTATGTGCCCTCAACTGGAATCAAACCCAGGACCCTTCAGTTGGCAGGCCAACCTCTATCCACTGAGCCAAACCAGCCAGAGCTGTAGGTCTTTTTAAATGCCACCTCTTCAGAGAGCACATCCCTGATTATTCCATGTAAAAAAAAGTTCCTCCTTCATGACCTGCTAGTCCCCTTGCCTCACTGCCTGCTTCTTACAGCATTCATCATCATGGACTTCTTATATACCTTTATTTAGAGCGTAAGCTCCATGAAAGTGGGGTCTTTGTTTCCCCAGCACCTAGAAAAGTCCCTGGCCTTGGAAGGTGTTCAATAAATGTTGAAAGAATATTGAATGGATGAAGAAAGTCCCAATGAAAGTAGGAGAGAAAAGCCAATGTTCAGGGAAAGGGGAGATGCTGCTTCTGATGTACAAGAGCAAAGGAGGAAGGGAGACCATGGATGCAGGTGGGTGTGTAGATTTGGGATGGTCAACTGAGGGTGTTCTTTAGAAGAAGGAAGCAAGACCATTCACTTGCTGAGATGAAAAGGATGGCTGAGGGAGGGGTTAGTCTGGGGAAAGTGAAGACATTTTTGTAGAGGAGAATATGAAGGAGTTGGTGAGAAATACTAGTAGGATTGTCAGGCAGTACTAGTGTCAGAGACTAGTTGAGAGTGACTTTAATTATCTCTTGGTACTAATGTGCTTGGTTATGTGGTTTTTCTAGAACAGCATCCAGCTGTCCAGGTGTGAACAAAGAGATGGCAGACATGATTTTTAGGGCTAGAGTTTTTTTTTTTAATATATTTTATTGATTTTTTACAGAGAGGAAGGGAGAGGGATAGGCAGTTAGAAACATCAATGAGAGAGAAACATCGACCAGCTGCCTCCTGCACACCTCCTACTGGGGATGTGCCCGCAACCAAGGTACATGCCCTTGACCAGAATCGAACCTGGGACCTTTCAGTCCACAGGCTGATGCTCTATCCACTGAGCCAAACCGGTTACGGCGAGGGCTAGAGTTTTACAAGATAAATGCAGAGCGAGACCGTCAAGACAAGGAAGCCTTTACTGTCTGAGTGTGAGTGGTTGGAGAGCTGGACCAAAGAATCGAAGCTGGGTGTGTAGGGAGGTGAAGAGAGGACATGATAAATAGGGAAAAATCTGGGAGTCAATTAGCAGAGGCCTCAGTAAGGACAAATAATTAACTTATTGGGAGTACTAGTAGCTGAGTGAGAGAACTGGATGGGTCAAAGAGAGTGTTGGAGAGTGGGGAATCTGAAAATCTGATTCAGGCTGAATGGCTGGTGATGATCAAGTCTACAGGTTGGTCAAGGTGGCTTAACTGGAGGGAAGGAGGTCACTGGAGACAAGAATGTTAACATGACGGACCTGTGTTTTGAAGGGGTTTTCAACAAAAAGCACTGAAGTCTCCCAGGATGATGGTGGAACTTGGGAGAGAGGATGACCATGAACCAAAAGCCAAGGTCTTCACAAATGAATGGCATGTGATAGTGACAGCCTGGAATTGGTGGAATCAGATGGTATTTCTTTCATCTTGTCAGTGCAGGCCTGTTCCTCCCCCTGTGTTCTAAGTGCCAGAAAAGGGGTCATTCAGCTTTTACCTTGCCATAGAGCTGCCTGCAAAAATTTTTTTCTGGGTCCCTTGCTTATTCTCTTCTCTTCTTAATCCATATTCATTTCTTTGGTGATCTCACTAAGTGCCGGGGTTCAAACACAAGCTCTCTGATGACAGCTTCTACATGTGTCTCCGAATGGACCTCTTGAACTTCAGCCTGTTCAAAATCTCCACTAGGGTGTTCACAGGTATCTCAGACTTAAATTGTCCAGAACCAAACTCTGCAACCATCCAACTGGCTTCTCCTCCACTCCTTTTAGAAAGTAAATGCCAACTCCATCTTTTCCGTTGTTCAGGCCGCAAATCTGGAAGACGTCCTTCATGCTTCTCAAACCCACATCCAACCCATTTTATAATTTTGCTGGCTTCACCTTCAATAGAGAGCTAGCATCTGGCCACTGTCCTCCCTCCACTGGAATCAACTTGCTCCAAGCACACTATCTTCTCCCATCTACACCATTGCCGTGTGACTGTGGTCTGTTCTCAAACCAACAGCCAGAGTGAGGTTTTTTGTTTGTTTGTTTGTTTGTTTTTTTAACGTCTCCAGTCAACAAAAAAGAAATGTTATTGAGGCTTCAGAGCCACAGGGTTCAGGCAGGAGACTGCCCTGTGGGCTGAGGTGGTCGTGGTGGGAGCCCTATCTAACCTTTTCCTTGGGGTGCAGGTTGATGGTGTGGCTGCACTTCTTGCTGCAGTTGACAGTGTGTGGTGCAAGTGAGTAACACTTACTGCAGTTGTACTCTGGGTGAGCTAGCACAGTGAGGGCTCAGAGATGCCATTCCACAGACAAGGCACCACGTGCAGGGTTTGCTCTTTTTGGATATCAGAGTCAGAGGGTGCAGCCATCCGCCAGCTGTTTGCCCACAAAAATCAGTTGCTGCTGGTCAGGTGGGATCCCCTCCCTGTCTTGGATGTTAGCTTTGTGTTCTCAGTGGTGTAACTGGGCTGGACCTTGAGGGTGATGGTCTTGCGAGTCAGGGTTTTCACAGAGTCACATCTCTGTGTCTACTGGGGAGACTGCTTGGCTGTCTCACTGAAGACAGTGAGGGCCAGAGTGATCATTTTAAAAATCAAGTTAAGTCATCTCAGCCTTCTGCTTAAATTTTTCCCCTTGGCTTTCCATCTCACTTGAAGAAAAGGCCAAAATTCTCATAATAGTCTACAGATCCCAGGTGACCTAGCTCATGGATGTCTCTGACTCACCTCCTGCCTCTTATGCCTCTCCCCCACCCCTCCCTTGCTCTCTGCTCCAGCCACACTGGCCTCCTTGCTCTTCTTTGAATACACCAAGAATCCCCGCCCCAGGACCTTTGCCCTTGCTGTTTTTTTTCTGCCTGAGATATTCATTCAGATATTTGCATGGTTCAATCCCTCACTTCTTTGAGGTCACTGCTCAAATGTCACCTTTTCAGAGAGGAGTATTCTGACCTCCCATTCACCTGGATTAAATCAGGAGCCTTCTCGCTCCCTGATTTAGCCATAATAGTCTACATAATGCTGCTGCAACAGGTCTGAAGGTGAAGTGGCTTATAGCATAAAGGGGTTATCCAGTGGTATGCTGGAGTTAGGGAGAACCAATTGTTAAATTTCCAGGAAATTTTTGAGCCACTTGTTAAGCATAGTCATTAAAAATTAAATTACATAAATTTACCATTAAAATTATATTGAAAATGAAGGCAATAAATACTCAAAATGTATCACTTGTTATTTTACTGCATTTTGCCATGTATGCATGTTTGTTATTACTGCATATTACTATTATGTCTGTGCAGCTATTTATGTCTCTGTTATCTGTATGCTGGAAATACCTTAATGATGTTCTGCTGTGCGGCTGGACCTAACTTCTTGTCCAGTGACACATTGAAATCAGCCACCGTGAGAATATTTATATGCCTCTGAGAGCAGTAAATGCTACAGATCAGGGTTTGATTTCTTTCTGGTGTCTGTCTAGACTTAAGAAAGTGATAGGGAAGATTATTTATGATGCAGATTAAATTTAAAAATGTGCCATGACTGCAGCCATTACACTGTGAATAGCAGAAAATTGAGGCAGTATTCTAGTATTCAAAAACTTCTGTATGATTCAGCAGAGGTCGCTCACACCATTGATGAGTGAGTGAAGTTCTGACACGTACATCTTTTCTGTGCCACTTTCATCTCACTAGTTAACATAAGTGAATATATTAACCAACATTTATGTTGGAACTGCACTCATTAGTCAATTGCCACCGTAGGTTAATTATGGATACAAAACTTCAGCAAAAATCAAAAGCAGTCTGTGAATTTCAATAGGATATAAGGAATCTCAATATAGAATACTATATATTTTATTACTTGCAATATTTTATTACATTCTCTACATCAATGAAGTTTATAATAAATGCACACACACATGCGTGCACCCATGCACACACACCCCTTCCCCATACATATGTACATCCCCTGTCCCTTCCTCCTAGAGAGCCAGCTGTTAAACAGTTACCATTGGGTTACTCCACAGGCACCCTTCATGTCTGTCATGCGTCACCTGCTCACATCCTTCACTGTGGACCCAGGTGACGGCACTGCCACCACCTGCAGCATTGCTGATTGCTGTGTCGGGGAAGAGGGCCACAGTAAGACACACTGGCTGTCAAAGACTCTCCTAGAAGTGACATGCACTATGCTGCTCGTATGCCGCTGACCACAGCCAACCGCATGGCCATGCACACCCATTTGAAATGATCAAAGAAGTGTAAGCCTATCATGTGCCCAGAAGGAGGAAGAGAACTGGGACATTGGTGAACTGGCCTAGTGACCACAACATAGCGTCTATGTGCTTATTGTCTGCCCCACCCCCACACTGGAATGAAGGTTCCATGAGAGAGCGAGCTGTTTCATTTGGTGCTACATCCTAAGCCCCTTGGAGATGCTCAATACATACTTAGGGAATCTGAGAGACTAGTCTGAGGGAGGAAGACTCTGGAAACAAGCCTTCATGGATTAATGAAGAGGGTTATCATGGTATGATTTCTCCAAATCTTGGTAAGCAACGTGCTTTTACCCGTCGCCCCCTCCATGCAGCTGGAAATGTGTGGCACAGGAAATCATATAGATGCATACGGCTCTGTGACATTAGAAAAGGCCCAGGGCCAGTGCAAGAACCAGTCCTGGAAGGATGCAGACACCACCACAGGGGAAGACTCCACTCCCCAAGCCGAGACTAGGATGAGGCACATAGGATACAAAAAGGAGGTGTCGCTCAGGTTAGTGCAGTGTTGGGACCTTGTGTTGGACGCTATCACACACCTGGGATGCCAACAGCACTAACTCCCATTTGTTTAGTACCTACTATGTGCCAAGAAAGTGCTACACTGACTTTCAGTGCCTTATTCACTAACCAGTACCTCAACTCTATTAGCTTGATAGTTCCAGTTTGTCAGAAGAGGACACTGAGTCTTGAGGAGATTGAGGAACTCTTCCAAGGTCAAGGAAGTGGTAGAACCACGATTTGCATAAAATCTTTTTGAATCTGACACCTGGTCCTTCTAAACGAGGACTCCTCTGTCATCCTGAGAGGAAAATTAGAAACCATCATTCAGGCATTTGGAACTCCAGACACTGCGTTTAACTGACCTTTTTCACAGGTCAAAGAATAAAGAATACCACCGGCTTCTCCACATTTGATCCACGACACTCTCCCTGAATTGAAATAAATCCCAGTTTGACCATGACTGTTGTTTTTTTTCTTTCAGTTTTTATTGAACACAAGTATTCTGACAGAATGCAAAGTCAAAATTCTCAGTTAGTACTCAGTATTTACACCAGTGAGAATGGAAACAAAGGTGGTCTCGATGTTTCACTTGGTAAAAAGTTTATAACAAGAGAGAAGGCCCCCGAAGTTGGGAATGCTGGGTAGGGATGTTAATGGAGGTCTGAAAACCGCCATCCAGACAGACAGCCTAGAGTGAAAACCTGGGGCTTGAAGGCTCCATACAAAAGTGTGAAAATAGAGTTCCACTTCCAGAGCTGCACTGCGTACACTGTGGCCCCAGGGAGCGGAGGCCCGGGCGTCCACCCGAGTGCCCCAGCAGGACTCGGCCGTGCCGGCATTCATGTGAATACATATGTATGGCACATACACATATAGACACATAGACATTGGAAATGGGCAGAATTGATCCCCCTTCAAAAAATTAAAAAAGAAAAACTATAAGCTTTTATCTCTTAACATAAAAGATAGAACATCTTGAAAATAAAGTGACTCCCTCTTTGATTTTAGAGAAAGCATCGCTCTGTTTTATTTTATATTTTTAAGGAAAGGAAAGCTCATGCATGCAGATACAAATCTATGTATATTGGGAGAGAAGCTGACCAAAAGGCGGGCAGAGGGTTGGGTTCCAGCTAATGGTGGACTCTTGGCGGAGGGTGACTGTCCGCTGTCCTGGGCCAGGTTATCTGAGGGTTGACTATACCTCTTTTTCTTCCTAATCATTGGAACAAAAATCAGTTTGCCTAACCACACCAGCTTGGAATGAAACGCAGTCTCCTTGAGGTATAATGTGGGCTTGGCCTTGATCAAAGCCACTAACACCACAAGATGCAGAACTGATCCCACTGACAACCTGGTGACAGAAGAGCCACCAGTCCTTGCGGACCCTCCGCCTGACACGCAGGAGCTCCCGTTCTGCTGTGTGCTCTAAGAATTGTCTTCAAGGTGTTTGTGCCTGCGGGCCTGTGCCTCGGAACCAGAATTTGTGTGGCCCTAGAATCAAAGGGGCCGAGCGCTGTGGACTGGGATCCTCCATTTCCATCCCCAGGAGATGAGAAAATGCAAAATAACCCCACATTGAGCAAATGACAAGACCATTATTTTTCACAGTTTGAAATGATAATCTAGCACATTGCCACTGATCAGGCTGCAGAAGTGTCAGGACCTGGGTGTGGCCCACAGCACGACTCGGTGGTCTCGCCACCCTCACCTCTTGCTGTTGTACCTTCGGAAAGCAGCGCGTGCTGAGACCTGACTTCTGTTTACTTAGCATCATCATCATCATCAAAATCATTTTTATTCATTTTCTTTGTTTAAAGGCTTCAATTCCTTTTAAGAGTAAATTTTCTTTCCTGAATATTTTTTTTTCTGAACTATCTGCTATACCTTCCACAACCAAACTATGTTGAAGTTTTATTTCAATACTATGACAAAACACGTTTCACACTAAAATATTCACGCGTCCACAGTGCACAAGCTTGCAGTTCTAAAGTAGAATGAGAAAAAAAGCAAAATGTCTATACAAAGGGCTGGCTTTTCCCTTCTCCCCCCTCCCGTCCCCGTAAAGTTTCTGTATTTCTCCCCCACTTTGTTTCCAATCCAGGAAAGTTGTGTTATGACTCCAGACAGCAGGTTGGGTTTTTTTGTTTGTTTGTTTGTTTTTTCTTTTGTTTCTACAAATGCTGCCTAAGTGAACAGAAGGCCGATGTTCCTTTACTTCAACAGATTTCCAAAAAAAGACACTCATTCCCTGAAGCACACGTGTTCTTCCGCTCAAATCTAGATTCTGGGCTCAAAAGAAATTGTATGTATATATTTTATTTGGCTTTCTACAAAAGGGGGATGTTTGGGGTCAAAACGTGTGTTCACCAAGACCAGCCGCAGCTATACAGTCTTCTCTGCTCGGTCAACAAAGCCTAAGGAAACTTTCAAGAGGAAGAGCAGGGCGCTGGGAGCAGAGCCCTTTTCCCAGACACTGCAGGCCAGGCGACTGCTGCTAGAAAGCGGTCTACCCGCAGGGAAACACAAAAGGAACCGAGAACCAAAAAGCAAAACCAGTCCGGAACGAGATGGATTTTCACCTGAGTTGGATGCAGGTGAAAACTTCAACTCAATAGGGGATTACCACTGCAAACAGTCATGGGGGTGACGTTTCTGTGCTAAAGCAGGCCTGCGGTGATCCTCCCACCTAGGCGGTATTTGGAGCTTAAAAAAAAAAAAGGCAACTACTTTACATGGACATTGAAATGCCATTGAAGTTAAACATTTGTCAACTTGTAAACACTGGAAAGCAAAGTTGGCAGAAAGGAAAAGAAAAGAATGAAAAGAAAAGAAAAAAAAGAAGTCTGAATACTGCAAATTGAGATCTAGCCCCAGAAGCTGCAATTTGGCATTCTTCCTACGGAACCAGAGTCTACGTGGGAACTGAAGTCAGCTAGAAGGGGTGACACACTTTGCATACTGAACAAATACAAAGTGAACAGAAATGATAACTTACTTATGAGGTTTTTACAGAATTCAAACTCGACTGAGAGTATAAAAATAAACTTGGACTTTGTTCATCGGTTAGTTATAGTGCCTGGAAGTGTTTCTCTCTGAGACTGCTCTGTGCCAATTGGGCAATGCCAAGTGCGGTCTTCCTGAACCTAGATTTTTTTTTCTGAGCTTCCTAGATTCTTAATTTGGGGTCCTTTTGTTTGATTTTTAAATGGTTTCAGGGAACGGAGTGTCCTAGTTTGGCTGTGGGGTTAACCTTTTTGTCTCATTTTCTTACAAGTGAGTGCGCAACAAAGGAACCCTTTCTATAAACCTACAAAAAGGCGATCCCATGTTTATGTTTAGTTTTGTTTTTAAAGGCAAAAGACGCTAGAGGGGTGAGATGTGTGTGTGTGTGTGTGTGTGTGTGTGTGTGTATGTGAGATATTGGAAATGCTCTGGTGAAGCTGTGGTGTCACTTTTAATTTTGATCTTTGCTTGGCTGTCGTCACCCATCATGCTTTGCTCTCGTTTTCCTTTGTCTGTGTGGCATCGTTGGGGACCGTCTTCGCTTCGGCTGGTGCTGGCTTCGTTTCTGTCTCCTGGCACTCCGACTTTGCTTCTACAGGGCCCTTCCTGCAGAGAATCGGGAAACAGCGCTGAGACCTGGGTCTGGAGTAGCTCACCCTCAGCCAGCCCCGCAGGAGGGCTGCAGCTAGAGCAGTGGCCTCCACCCTTGGCTGCTTGTCGGCGTCACCTGGAGCTCTATAAGCCGCGGATGCTGGGGCCATACCCTCAAACTGGTCGGCGTCACCTGGAGCTCTATAAGCCGCGGATGCTGGGGCCATACCCTCAAACTGGTCGGCGTCACCTGGAGCTCTATAAGCCGCGGATGCTGGGGCCATACCCCAAAACTGGTCTGGACATGGTGACTTTTAAAAGCACCCAAGTGACTCTAACGTGCAGTCCAAGCTGAGTGCCACTAAACCAGGGGAACGAGACCTCTCCCCTTCCAGCCCTTACTGGGGTGGTGGAGGGGCAGCAGATGCAGCCTTTCCTCGCCCCGAGGGGCTGCGGGAGCAGCAGCTCAGCTCGGTATAAACGAGCTGTGCTGGGCTGGGCTCCCCAGGACTGTTTGCAGAGGGCCCTCCTGCAAACCCCCTGCTCTTGCCTGTCCCCACCCCAACCCACTCCACCCCACCTACCCCTGTGCTCAGTATTTCGTGGTGATGCCTCTGTGGCTTGCCTGGGCAGGGGGAGAACCTGCTCTTTGTTCCTGGGGAGTCTGCTGAGGGCTAGATTGGGGTGCCATGCCGCAGGGGAAGCTGAGTGGGTCGAGTGGGCAGGGCTATCGGAGCCCTTTTCCTTCCCGAGTGAGGCCCAGGGCTCCTGTGACGGTGCCCTTGTAGCTCTTGGTGGCAGCACCACAGCACCCCTGGCATCAGCCTCAAGAGCCTCTACGGAAACCTAGGTCTGACTCTGCCAGTTCCTGGAGCTGAGTCTGGTCTGAGGACACACTGGGCAGACTCAGACCCCAGCTCCAGATGGTGCCACTGCATCTTGGCACCCCAGTGAAAAAACGTGTAAGCTTAAGGACCTTCCCTTGAACTTGAAGACCCAACAGTCATTGGGTACTTGGGAGCTCTGAGTCCTTCCAGCCACTCAGGGCAGAAGCAGGAGTAAATGGGGGTGTGTGGGCAACCCGGTAGGGGTGTGCAGGGGCCTTCTGGACCGCATCCTCTCCCCACAGCCCCGCCTCTCTGCACCCTGCAGAGCGGTGCTGTCCTGATGGGGACACAGCCCGCCACTGGATACCATGCTGACTGCCTATGGGCCCCAGGGTGGCCAACAGGGGCACCTTGGTCTCCCAAATAATGCTCATCAGTGCCTGACTGCAAGGGTTCCCGAGGGAAAACAGACGCCGCTGCTAGGACGATCAGGATAAAGCATAATTAACGTGGCCTAATTAGTGACAGGAGGCTGCTCTCACACCTGCTAGGTGTCCCTCTGCTCTCTGCCTGATCCCAGCCCTTTGGTTGAGAGTTGCCTCAGAGAAGCCCTGGATGGGGCTGAGGAGACATCTAACAAGAAGGACACAGCACAGCACAAACGCACACTACCATGGGACACAACCCGACGACAGAGACAAGGAGAGGCCGTACTCGGTCTTTGCTGGTGCAGGCGAGACAGAGCTGTCTGCAGTGGAAGGAGCAAGCTCAGGGGCTTGTCCACTGGCCCCAGCGGCGGGAGCAGGAGAGCCCAGGGCTGCAAAAACATCCTTTGCAAGGTCAATATCTGGGGTCTTGAAGTTCCCTTCGTCCATTTTAAAGTCCTCGCCCTGGGCAGGGTGTGTGGCGTTGACAGAGGCAGCCTCGCTCTTCGGGCTAGTGAGGGCCGTGGCTGCCTCGCTGGGGCTCTTCACAGCACCGGGCTGGGTGGGCTCGGGGTCCGGGCCTTTGATGCTGGGAGCCTCCTGCTTGACCTGGGGGGCTTCTATGGCAGGGGCAGCTGCTGCTGCTAGGGGACTGGCTGCCCCGGCTGAGGTGGGGGCTGGAGCAGGGGCTGGTTTGCTCACTGGGGGGGCCTTGGAGGCCTCCCCCACACTGGCAGGGGTGCTGGGGCTGAGCACAGCCCCCTGGTTAGCCAGGACACTAGAAGACAAATTGCTGGTGGCAGGGACTGAGGTCGGGGTGTCGCTCAGGTCAACGAGGGGGGCCACCTTGGGGGCTGAAGCTGGGGGTGGGGAGGAGGTGGCCACTCCGGGCCCCTTGGAAGGGGTGGCCTGGCTGGCGGGCACAGAGTTTGAGTCGGGCGTGGCCGTGGCTGGGGGGGCAATACTGGAGGTCAGGGTGGTGGTTTCACTGGTGGGGCTGTTCTGAGCAGTGGCAAAGGTGTCGGTGATAGTGTCAGAGTTAGCGGTGACGGTGGTGACAGAAGGCAGCATGTCCTCGACAGTGGCTGTGGTGTCAGCAGGCAGCCTGTGGGAGGACAGGAAGTAGAAGAGAATAGACAATGAAGCTGAGACGAGACAGAGGAGCTGGGGGGAGGGCCAGGCATGCAGGGACGCACAGGCACGGACACAGCCCACAGAGAGACGAGACGCGAGAGAGGAAGCACACGACCAGGCGGGCAGAAGAGGAGACAGGACACGACAGAGAACGCCGCTGTCAGGCTACAAGGACCTGCTGGCCCTTCCTCCCTCCATGCTCTGCAGGGGACTCCCCATGGGCCTTTCTGATCCTGCAGCCCCTTCAGGTCAGCCTGCACCACTGCAGCGGCCTGAGTCCCAGGGACTGGGGCCAGCTGCCTTGCTGGGCGCCACGGGCCACGGTGGGGAAAGTCAGGAGTAAGGTGGACAGTGAGTGTTCCAAAGCCCCTAAGAGCCATGGGTTCTCCAGCCACAGATTTTGTGCTTCCATTAGATTCCATTCCCTTCAAACCCAGAGCAGCCAGACCAGCCGGGCAGTCATTACAACCACAGCCGGACGTTGTTTCTGACTGAGACGGCCTGAGGCTTCTGAGGACGGGGGGTGGGGGTGGGGCGGGGGGCAGAGAGCTTTACCAGTTCCCCCGTCCCCTCCTCTATTAGGGAGAATTCAGAAAACCCTAGAATTCTTGGAAATCCTAAACAGAGTGTGCTAAGTCTCATTCTCAAGGCTTATCTCCCTCAGTGACGCTTCGCTCCCGTAAGCTACTTGCAGGGTGTGTTTGTGTGACTTGGGAACAGGGTCTAGGGATCCCACATACGCAAAAAGCCCTTTAAGGGCACCCACAGCCACCCTAATAGAACCAAGAATGCCTTCTCTCCAGGGAGAGAGGGGTCCGGCATTTCTTAGCCAAGGATCCCGGCCTGCAGTGCTTGGCCAGGAGCTGTGGGTGGGCCACACGGGCAGGGTGGGCAGGTGGCGAGGGGGTGGGGCTCTGCTGCGGAGGCACCACGTACTCGGGCTCTGTCAGCGGCGTGGTCTCGTTGGGCTCTGTGTGCTTCCCTCCGTCGTGATTTGGGGTCCGCTCCTCCTCAGTGCGCACCTCCACGATGGGCTCCTTGGACTCATCTTTCCTGCAAAGAGAGTTCAGCAGGTTCAGTCCCGGGAGCTGGGGAGGGGTTTCCCAGGGAAGCTGGCTGTAGCTCAGGAACTACCTAGGCCTGGCCCAAGGTGGGCAGGTGGCCTCTACAGCCAGGCCCAGCGCCTCCCCCTGATCCCCACTCTGGCTAGCTATGTGACTTTGAGCATCTGATTTGCTGCCTTGTCTCCATTTTCTCATCTGTAAAATGGGGCAAATGACAGTATCTACATCACCTGGCTGTTGTGAACATTAACTGAGACAATGAATGTAAAGTGCTCAGCACAGCACCTGGCACAGATAAATGCTAAGAGGATTTGTACTTATACACATGTAAGCATGTACGCGTATATGTACTGTATGTTCATGTGTATGAACATGTTCATGTGTATGTAGATGCATAGGCATTGCCTGGCACATGGTGGTGCTAAGCAATGCATTTCCTTGCTCTGTCCCTTCTTGCCTGGACCCAGCTCAGCACAGCGAGTCTGCAGAGGCTCCTGCTGGCTCAGGCTCTGCTCCCAGAGGCTCTGGGGGACACACTGGGTCGTCAGCTCGAGGAGGACAGGACTTCTCCCCTGTTCTGTTCACTGCCGTACCCAGAGCCTGGGAACAGCGCCTTGCCCAGAGTAGCTTCTCACTAAGTGTTTGTTGCGTGATTTGTGAATGAATGGATGAGTGAATGGCAGCAAGGCAAGTGTGTCTCTCAAATGCTGCCCCCTCCCCATTTCAGCCCCACCCCCAGGCTTAGCTCTGAAAATCCCCTCATTTTGTCCTAGGCAGGGATTTTCACACTTCCATGAAGTTCTAAGTATAAGCTCTGAGGTTGAGCCCGAGTCTGCTTTTCAAACAGGGATCCCCCCAAGCCAAGCTTTGAGAAACATTTCTCTAAAGCTTGCTTCCCCTCGGGGCCTCCAAGAGGGGGACTGAGGAAGCTCCGTGGCTGGGCCCTGGCCGGGGGCGGAGCCCGGACCATGTAGCGGCGGTCTGCACTCACGAGAAGGCGGCTTGCCTCTCATGTCCTTGCCCTTGGCGCCTGGCCCCGCCTTTCCACACAGGTTGACTTGCGATGCACATGAGCAGGCCACACTTGTTCAGGAAGTAGCAGGTGATGTCGACAACCACCAGGAGCAGGACAAAGGTGACAATGAGGATGCCCACGATGGCCCCGGTGCTCAGGCCTACGGTGGGGCTGCCATTGGCTTGAGTGGGAGGGAGAGAGAGGGATGGCTGGTGGTTAACACACTGAGATGGAGACCCTGGACCCTGTGAGCAGCAGCCCAGGAGTGGGGGAGGGCCCACAGCCCAGAGGACACAGCCATGGCATTTGAATGCAGAGTGACACCTTGCCTGGTGTTGTGTGTGTCCAGACAACAGAGTCTCTTTCTGTCTTCAAGGGGAAGGTGGAAACCTCATTTCAGAGACCAGGGGACACAGTCGGGACGAGAGTGGGGACTGGGAAATGGTCTCCATCTCTGCTCGGCACTTCTGCGCCTCCCCCAGACCTGCCCTCTGCTGGACCCCGTGAGCCTGGGAGCAGGAGGGTAGGCAGTGCTCACTGATTTCAGGCTTGGCTGTGGCTCCTGGGAGCCATCAGGGACAGGGTCCTAAATGGAGTGGCAGAGGGTTCCCCGGGCTTCCTTTGGGCTTGTGGGGATGTCAGGCACAATAGGAAGCCCAACACCCCCCCCCACTTCCTCTCCCCACTTTAGGAACAGCGTTGGGCATTGGGCCACAGGGACTTCACGATTTGTCCTTCTGCACTGCACCCAGGAGCCATGGAGGCCTCCCCGGCCTGGCGGGCCAGGTGACAGGTCTGGGAATACTCACCATCTGGGAGCTCAGGCGCATTTGGATCAGACTTCAGGGAAACCAGCAGGCTCACCCAGGGCTACCACCCGCATGCACAGGCTCGCTCACACTCAGGACCAATCCACTGTAGACGGACACACATTCTCACACTCCCAGCTCCCGCATCCCCATCTGGTGGGCTCGCCGTGAATGACTCAACCTCTGTGTCTCACTCCCTTGGAGTCCACCTAAAATCCCCAGGGCCCTGGGCCACTGATGGCATCGCAGAGGTACCCAGGCTCAGCCCTAGGGCCCCCCAAAGCCTATGCTATTTGCTTGAATGGACCCTCTGACA
>NW_005871165.1:1319627-1462505 GCF_000147115.1 Myotis lucifugus
CTGCAACCAGCATCGGTCCACTCCGCTGCTCCTTACTTCAAATTTCAATTCATGGTACGGGCTTCCAGCCCCGCATGACAGGGATGACCACTCACCCCACCCAGGGTGCAGGGGGGCTCAGCTGGAAGAGACTCCCAGGCTCTCAAACATGTTCTGCCCTTTTGGGACTTTGGTCTTGTTTCCAGCCCGTACTCCGCAAGGCTGTCTGTCTGGTCCCTAATAAGCCTGCACTGACAATCCCAGCCTGCCCCCCAGGAAGGCCCCATGGCTGGCCAAGGGCTCTGTGCCCTGAGGACCCAGCTCTGGCTGCCTTGTCCCTGTGCTCTGGCAGCAGAAAACTGGCCACTGGTCCCTGCGGTCAGCTAGAGAGGGTCTTTTCCCCAGCAGCTCACCAAAGCAGAATAAAGTCATCCACTCTATTCCCCATGTCCTCACACATTCCAACCACAGAAGCACAGAAATACAGGCCTCCCTGGTCTGTGGAATCCTGTCATAGGGAAGGAGCATCAGCTGTGGGCTTTCTCTCCATCCCGACACTGGGCTGCAGTTCCCTGACATCAGGACCCAATGGGTATTAAGTACCCACTTCTGCAGAAGGAACCCGAAGTCCTTGTGTGTGTGGGTATATGCATTTTAGATTCAATGGCACTAATTCTGCATTCTGAGGTTTATACATAAACTAGAGGCCCCATGCACTGGTGGGGTCCCTCGGCCTGGCCTGCACCCTCTCACAATCTGGGACCCCTCAGAGGATGTCAGACTGCTGGTTTTGGCCCAATTTCTGCAGGCCAGGCCAAGGGATCCCACTGGTGCACAAATCTGTGCACCAGGCCTCTAGTATGCATATAAGATCTTTGGTTAATCTCCCCTTCCCCCCTCCCCTCTGAGATTCATCAGTCTGTGTCTGCCCCCTGGTGGTCAGGGCGCATCATAGTTACTGGTCAAACAGTCAAACGGTTGAACAGTCACTTAGGCTTTTATATATATAGACAGTCCTCGGTTACGTCTGACTCAATATATGTCGTTTCGTGGTTACATTGCCATTTCCCACTTATTTATAAAAAAAAAAGTTCCATCATTTCGACGTATGTACATATGTGCTTTATGTTTTTTATTATTTATTTACCACAAGTAAAGGTCAGGAATTGTTATCTTTCTTTTAATTTTTTTTTACTGTTTCACTTCATTACTGCTGTGTATGTGTTCCATGTCAGTGACATAGGTGCTTATGTAGGTGGGTTCTGACTTACGGCAAAAATTGCATTATGTAGCGCCATAGGAACGGATCTCTGACGTAACCCGAGGATCCACTGTATAGATATGATTTCAGGGGACTAGCCATATCTCTAAAGAGGAAAAATAAACTCCTGGAGAGCTGCTCTATGTGTGGGAGAGGCAGCGAAGCTGTCAGCTTGTGCTCTGGGCTCAGCAGACCAGCTCCAGTGCTGCACTGGTTTTGAAGGCAACACACGAGCTCATTCAGGGGTGGGCCAGAGGGCCAGGAGGGTGAAAGATTTTTTAAAAATGAAATGTCATTATTGGAGGTGGTGCAGCCAAGCCTCAGGAAGTATCTTCAGGCCTTGGTGCCTCTGCTCGCTAGTGGTGGGGCAGGGAGGGCACCTCCCCAAACCCAGAACCTGCCTCCACCTCCCAGGGTTGCCCCTGCCCACCCAGCCAGAGCCTCCACCCAGCATATTGGTGCTCCTTGTCTGACTGGATTCTGGATCTCAGGGTAGGATGAAGCCGGGTGTCACCCTCAGCTGGGAACCTGTGAGGAGACACCCAGCCCTGACCCTTGGCTGCCCCCCAACCCCCCTGTCCACCATGCATCTCACTCTGGCTGTCTTGGTCTTTTATTTTTTTGTAAGTGTCTTTTGTATAACTAAATGCCCATGATAGTAGCTTCAGACTGGAAAGAGCAAAATAAAATAACACAGAACAAAACAAAACAAAACAAACAAACAAACACTGTGTCATTAAACCAAAAGTAGGGCAGTGGTCTCCCGTTTCTTTTGATCTAAAATTAAAATTCTTTCTCCTGACTTAAAGGCCCTACACAAGCCATGGACTCTCCCCCTCCTCCAACCATTGTCATTCATGGCACTGACCCCACCCCATCTCTGTGCTCCAACTGCTTGAGCCTTTGTTTCACCTGCTGAACACACCCAGCTGTTCCCACCTCAGGACCTGCGGATCCCTAACCTGGAACACTCCATCCCTATCACCTCATGGGTGGCTCTCTGTTGTCCTGCAAACCTCAGCTCAAATGTCACCCTACCCTCCATCTCTTATCTACTTAGGCACTCCTACCCCAAATCTACCATATTACCTGTTTTATTCTCTTCTCACCACTAGTTACCATTTTCTGTTCATTTACATGTGCCCTCTAGATCTCCTAGCAGATAGCCTATCTGTCTTATGTCTCCACAGCATCTAGGGAACCCAACTTACAGGAAATGTTCACAGAACACTTGTAAATGAATGGTTGTTTAGCTGGACAGGAGAATGCTGTCTCCAGATGTTTACAGATGTGTTGTGAGAAGGAAGAGTAGTGCTATTTGGTTTCCCCAGTGGATATAAACTGTGGACTGGGAGGCCGATTTCAGCTCCATATGAGAAAGAACGAGCAAACAGGGGTGCTCAAACGTGGTGGTGGGTGTGACCTGCCTAGGCAGGGGAGCTCCCTGCTGCTGGAGGCATTCAAGCAGAGGCTGGACACCCTTGGCAGGGATATTGCAATGCTCTGGACCAGGCTCTGCACTGGGCAGGGCCTAGGATAGAGGATGCCATCAAGTCCTCCTCAACCCTAAGAGCTTGTTACTGCACATTGAGCCTGACACTCCCCAGTGTCAATCTCCAGAGTGGGGACTGAGGGACTGTTTCCTGAAGGACTTAGGTAGGTCCCACCTTTATTCATTGACTCTTGTGATTTTATTTTTATTGAAAAGATAAATGCCTCAGTGTAATGTTTTCTCACCTATAGCAGAACTCCTGGGAGCTTTGTTAAAAAGCTGGATTCTGGGGCTTCCCAGTTCCATCCAATCAGAATCTCTGGGGGCGAGGCTCAGGAATCAGGATCTGATCAAGCGCCCAGGTGCTCCTTGTGCGTCCTAGCATTGGGGGACCACTGTTTCTAGCTCTTCTGCCCCTGAGTTACATGGGGAGCAGCTGCTCCTAAGATGAGCTGTGGAGTCCCACCTGGTGGCCTTGACCTAACTGAGGTACTGAATGGATGCAGAGAAAGCAAAGACTATTAAAGGACAAGGAACCACCCAGTTCACCAAGATTTCTAGAGGAAGTTGGGTACCCCTAGAGCCTCTAGAGCCAAGATTTCTAGAGGAAGTTGGGTACCCCTCAAGCTGGAGAAAGAGTGTGTGCAGCCTTTGTAAAAAGCAGCACAAATAGGAGGAATACCAGGATACAGATGTGAGGGGTATTCAAGTCAACCCCACATTCATTATCTCCCGGTGGATGTTACAGAATTGTTTAGAGCGGGGAAGCTAGAAGGACCAAGATCATGTCCTGCATTGTAAGTAACATGTTACCAAAGGAAAAAGAAAAACCTCCTGGGGTCTATCTTGGCAAGCTCTTCCTCCTGGCCTCCCTTGCCTGACTCGCCGGCACACCTGCACGCACAGAGCGCTTCTGAAGCACGGTTCCTCCATCACCTCGGGGTTAGAGCTGACCCGAACAGCGGGGGTACGAAGCCAGGCTGTCCATTGTCTGTGGTTTCTGGTGTGGGAGAGGTTGGCACTGAATTGGGAATTGCCTTGCCCCCAGACTAGACCTGCAAAGGCCTGCTTTCTTCAGTGCCTCACGTGAGCTATGGGTCTCATATTTACAGGAGCCGGGTGGTCCTGAGTTGCGTGCCACGGGGTCTCGGCCCAGCAGAAGGGCCCCCTCAGCCATGACTCAGGCGCTGAGCCGAGTTCTGGTCCACTCCCAACCCTGACACGTCTGCTTGTTCCTGCCAGGATCTGCCAACCAGAAGGCTGGTCTTGGGGTTCGGGGGAAGCATCTAACTACTGTGGTTATACACAGAGCAGGGCTCACCACTGAAAACGTTCAGATTCTCACCATCGCGAGGACACCCCGTGCAACCTCTGTGCCAGGGTTTTAAAGGGAGCTGCGGAATCGGAGGCCTTCTGCAAAGTTGTGTATCCGGTGGCCCAGAGTGTGCCCTGCCAGAGTGGCCACCCCCTGGTTCTGCAAAGGCCCGTTCCCCTCCCACTGCCTGCAAGGAGCATCGCTGAGAAAAGGCACAGAGCTCCACTCAGTGGGCGGCAAGTTTGGGGTTCTGTGTACATGGCCCTGTGGGGTGATCAAAGTTCTCCAGGTACATGTGAGGTGGAGGAAAGGACTCGACACTTTGTGGGACACACAACTATCAAATAAAATCAAAACACGCCAGAGAGTTCACGTGACTGTTATTTCCTTTAATAATGCAAAGGTGTAAACCTCAGAAAGGCCTGGCTGATTATCTGCACAACAACGTTAGCATTCTTATTAGTAGACAAACGTGATCCAAACCAGCCGTATAGATTTTCCCAAAGTGAGCAGAGACCCTGTGGGCCTGGAGGCTGGGTGTGGGGATGCAGGGAGCGAGGGGGGCGCCGCTCCTGCAGGGCTCTCCGGGGCACTGTCTTAGGGATTCTTGGTAGGGCTGGGCCATAGCCATGACCGACCCAGAATTCAGTGTCCATTGGGAGGGGTGCGTCCTCACGCTGTCTCCCAAGGGGCATCTCATTACAAACCGCGTCCTGTCTGAACGCGGCCACTGCAGTGACGCCAAAGCTGCATCAGCGGAGGTCTGCCTGGCGGGGGTGGGGGGTGGGTGTCTGAGGGGACAGGGCTGGGTCAGGCTCCCCTTCCTTTGGGCTAGCTCTCCAAAGAGTCCCTTCAGAAACACTGACACTGTCCCTCCCGTGCGGGTGGGACTGGGACCTGGGACCCTGAGGAGGGTGCTCCTGAATGACTTCTGCCCAAGGTGACATCAAGGGTGTGCCGGGGTCTGGAGGACAGTGACGGCTCTCCTGCACCAGGACTGAGCTCACGCCCCTGGCCCTCCCTGCAGCTCTTGCTAACTGACCTGGGATTCCCACCCCAGGCCCAGAGGCACCACCTGCCTCTCCTCAGTGCTCTGCCTTGTGCCTAAGAACCACACTGCTCCTGCTGCATGGGGTGAGGCGGCCAGGAGCCCCCGAGGGAGAGGACTGAATTGTGGCTGGAGGCAGCGAGGGCAGGAGGCAGCGGGGGCAGGAGGCAGCTGGGGCAGGAGGCACTATCCTGCCTGAGCTGTTAGTAGCATTTGGTCTCTGGTGTCTGCACTTGAGCCTCTAAACTGTGAGCACTAGGGATGGGCAGCTCTACCCCCAAAACCATGGGATCACTTAGATTCCCAAAGGGGAAATCACACAGAACTAAAAATTAAAGAGACCAAAAAGAACAAAAGTCAGATTTCTGTGGAGATGCTCAGAGAGGAGACATGTGGAATGATATGTGACCACAATGGAGGGAGGGAGTTTTTATTCAGTAGAAATTCCATCCCAAATATGCACTGATGTCACTAAGCAGGACTCACCTTGAGTCCCTGTGTGGGACTTTCACATACACCCCTACTTCCTCTCCTGGCCACGTGGGGGAGGCATACTCCCCAACAGCAGGGAGGAGCAGCTGGCTTTCACCAGCTTTAAAAATGTCACCAGGGCCACTGACCAATAGGGGCTTGGTGCATTCGGGAAGTATGACAGATTGACAGACCGAGCCCCAATTTATCAACAGTCCAGGCTGGGCAGCCTGGGAGTGGCCTGTGTCCTCCCTGCCGCCCTGTGTGCATGTATGGGCAGAGTGCAAGGCTCATGCCTGGCTCACAGTGGATGCTTCCAATCTGGGAGGCTGACTTATCGATAACGTGGCTCACTTTGAACCACACCCCCCAAGACATGAGGCTCTGTGCTGACCTGCAGCTGAGCAGCAGGTGTCCGCCCTCCTGGGAGACACGTGTCTCACTAAGCTGACACGTGTTGGGCACATTAACAGGTGGCCTTGCTCACAGAGCCATCATAGAACCAGGGAAACACTATAAGCAGGACAAGCATGATGGGGGCCAGACCTAGACCATGGGGAGATCAGAACATGTTGCTACCATATTTGAGCATGGCAGAGAGGGTATGGGGCCCCTCTGACAGGCTGCAGGACCAAAGCGCTTCCTGGAATGTTTGATCAACCCCAGTAAATACTCAACAAATCCAATTCTTCTGCTGCACGGTCAACAGGGTGACTTAATTTGCCATCATGTCATCAAAATGCTCAGGTGAATCACAGTGGTCCGGCTGCCTTATAGGGCACTGAAATGCAAGCAAAGACAACTAGTATTGAGGGGCAGAGGAGGGGTTAGAATGGGGGCATGTGGGGTTTTTAACAAGCTGATGCAAGCTTTGGGGGTACTCAGAAGTCTTCCTCTGCTACATTATTTTCAGGTAAGGACAAAAAATGCAGCAAGTAGCAGATGCGCAGCAATGTCGCTGTAAACCTAGCATGACGCCTTTTAAATACTGCGTAAAGAAAAGAGCTCCCAAGCGTATTGTACTGCCACTAAGAGGGGAGACCTCCTTATGAAGTGGCACAAAAATATACGGAAATGATGAAACGTCTGGAGGTCCAGCTTTCTCCAGTTGCAAACCTTCCTCTTCCACAGAGTGCGTGGGGCCGTGGCCATTCTTCCAAAGGGGGCACTGATCATTCTCATAGGAACTGGGCTTTTAAGCAAATTTAACTTTTCTGTGTGTTCTTAAGTTCCTAACAGAGCAAAAGAAGAGTCACTGCAGAGAAAAGCAAGGAGGCAAAGGTGTAGGACGCAGAGCAGCCTCCCAGGGTCGCTGCGTGCCCGGCCATGGGTCCCCAGAGAGAATGAGGTTGTTTAAAAACAAAGGTGGCAGTGGGGGTGTCCCAGTGATGTCCAAGGTGATATGTGTGACGACAGACACAGGAAGGGGAAGGGGAGGAGAAAAGAGAAGGTAGAGACAGAAACAGAGGAAAAAAAATAGATAAAAAGAAAAAAATTAGGTCAAATATAGAAAACACAAGAATCAAAGGTTAATTCAACTTTAGTAAATTAAATGTCGGAGGTTAGAGAAGAGTCCAGTGCGGTTCGTTACCACCAGGCCAGCTCCCAAGCTCAGCAGGGCCAGAAGCAGCACAGCAGGGTGAGCTCGGGGTTAGGGGTCAGCGAGCGCATGAAATTAAAGTGAGAGAACAGAAGCCTCCAGTACGACACAGGTTTTGATTAGGAGAGTGTTACCTTTGACTAAGGTGAGGTCTCTTAGCTACAGCCAATGAGCCTACCCATGGCCTTCCTGCCACTAGAGCTTTGCACACATAGTGGGAGAGATGCGTTTGATCACTGCAGTCTGGGTAGCAAACTGTGCAGAGGCCAGGGGGCTGCCTTTCCAACCACGAATTGAATTCTTCTTCCTATTGCACGATCCCACCACCCACAGTGCTGTTAAAGAAAACCTAGCTTTGCGCCCCTTACCTGCTACCACCTGCTGACCACAGAGTTCCATCTCCCACCCAGCGCAGAGCCACCTCCTCTGAGATGGTACGAGAGTGTGGTGAGCAGCCCCTCCCGCTCTCTCTGACTAATGGGGCTCCTGGATGATTAACGAGGACGCTGGCATCTCTAGCGGGCAGGACCCTGGAGGACAAGGTCTTCCCGGAACTTCTGGACATGACACACCCTGGAAGCTGCTGCTATGGGGCGTGCCCAGCATGTGAACGCAGCAAGGCTGGGCCCCCTGCCTATGGGATCTTATCGCTGGAAACAAATGCCATCAGAAGCAGACTCATTGCAAAGGGGTTACTCAAGCCTCTCACTCTCTCAGCTCCTAAATGTCCCATAAAGGCCGAGCAGACCTGGACACTCACACCAGACTACTGAATTCAAGAAAACAACTGACCGAAGAATGCGAAGAAAAAAGGGCAGAGGATGGCAGGGCCCCCCCCACCCCCATTCGGGCACCCTGCTAAGCAGTAGTGAGGACATTTCTTGCAGCCATACCCAGGTGCCCTGCCTTTGACACTGACCATGTGGCCAGTGCCTGCGGAGGCAGGCTCACCCCAGCATGTGTTAAGGGGTCTCCCTGAGAACACAGAGGGTAGGACCAATCGACGCTTCTGATCTATGGCTTAAGACGCACCTGCCATCTCCTGGAGGCCCCCACACGTCCGTCAGACACACACACATTCATGCACAACCAACCATTGGGAGCCACAGACTGATCTCATTGTGTTGCTGCTTGAATAACACACTGTCACACACACAGCTCTGTTGTAGGCAGCCCACATCCTTTCTGGCCTCACTTCCATTGGGAAGAGATACCTGGAACCTTAGCTGAGAGCCCAGGGAAACACTATAAGCAGGACAAGCATGAGGGGACCAGACCTAGACCATGGGGAGATCAGAACATGTTGCTACCATACTTCAACATGGCAGAGAGGGCATGGGGCCCCTCCAACAGGCTGCAGCTGTGTGCTGTATGCCCACCTCTCCTGCCTGTGGATGGCATTTGGCTGGTATGGAAAAGCAGAGAGTGATGTTGAAGATCTCTGCTCAGAGGGATTTGGTCAATGAGGAGACTGGCCACCAGCAGCAAGGGAGCTGGGCCGGAAAGCAGAACTCTCACTTTATTCCCACATTGAGCTGGTCCTGCATCCCTAGAGACGGACCTGCATCTCCTACTGCTCCCATCATGATCTCTAGCAGACTGGATCATCTTTCATGGATGGGATTTCCCAGTATCTATTTTTTCCACTTGCTCTGTTTCAAGTGGTTCAATTTAATCAATTTCGAGGCCCTTGGCAGATAGGATTTTTGATGAACTAGGCACCAGGTCTTCCTTCTCTTGGGGGTCCCCAAAGAGAAGAGATTTGGACCATGGCTGTGCAGGTAAGCAAGCATCAGATAGAAAGCGCTTAAACACAGGTACGTGGTCCTCGTATGAAATGGCAGATGGCAGAGAAGGTCTCACAAAGGAACCTTACTCAGCTTCCAAGGCTTGGCAGGAGCTGGGGCTTTTCCCACCCGAGGGCTCCCAAGGACGGGCTCAGCATCAGTCCTTCGAGGCCAAGCGACACCGGGCCTTTGCCCAGGATGCTGGGCCAAGCCTTCCTGGGAGTCCAGTACATCTCAACCCACTGCACAGGTAGGTACAAAGCAACACTAAGCGCTGCATGGGAACCGATCATGAGGATGGCTGTAAGCAAGCACATTGTGAGGGCTGTCCAGGCACATTAGGAGGGGCAGCACTGCATTAATTCCAAGCGGGGAACTCACGGAAAGCAGAGGGCTCGTACCTGGGATGGCTGTGGGCTGCGCCGAGGTCCTGAACACAAAACGAGCCGCCTTGGACTTCCCCTGCTGGTTCTCAGCCACCACGTAGACCTCATACTCAGCATTCCAGTCCAGGGACTTGAGCATGACGTGGTCACTGCTAGACGGGAGCCTCATCTCTGGTTTCCACTCGGAAGAGAGTTTCTGAGAGACACCGGCAGGAAAGACACAAGACACCAGGCAGGATTAGGTGAGAACACTGGTGAGACTAGCTAACAGAAGAACTTTGGTGTGTCAATGATTGGTGCAAAATCCGATATAATAAAAGGCTAATATGAAAATTGTCCCCTCGACTGGGAGTTCAACCAGGAGTTCAATCAGGGGGTGGGTCCAGCCGGCCAACTGCCCAGGGCCCCTCCCCTTGGATGGCCCCGCCCCCAATCAGCCCCTCCCATCCCAATAGGGCAGCGGTTCTCAACCTGTGGATCGCGATCCCTTTGGGGTCGAACGACCCTTTCACAGGGGTCACCTAAGACCATCGGAAAACACATATATAATTACATATTGTTTTTGTGATCAATCACTATGTTTTAATTATGTTCAATTTGTAACAATGAAAATACATCCTGCATATCAGATATTTACATTACGATTCATAACAGTAGCAAAATTACAGTTACGAAGTAGCAACGAAAATAATTTTATGGTTGGGGGTCACCACAACATGAGGAACTGTATTAAGGGGTTGTGGCATTAGGAAGGTTGAGAACCACTGCAATAGGGGGTGGGGCCTGCTGGCCAACCGCCTGCAGCCGCTCCCCTCCAGCCAGCCGGACCCCACCTGTGCACGAATTTGTGCACAGGGCCTCTAGTAATGAAAATAAAAATCAATGATAGAATGTGGTGTTTATTCTTTACCAGCCTGACAAACCCTAAGGATTACACACGTCAGGGGGTCAACCTTACATGTTTGAAAACACAAACAGTGGTGGCTGCTAGTGGGACATGAGTATCAGGTGTACATTTTACCATTAGGTCCAATCCTGGGCCACTCAGAGTGCCCACAGGAAGGTGCACTCAGCTCAGCAGAGCACTGCACAGGGCAAAATCTGCAGCTGGCGGTAGAGGGTCCCTTTTTCCCCTTGAATGCTCTTTCTAGTTATATCCCTCACCGCACCAATGAGCTTGTTCTGAGTGGGAGTTTATCAAGCCACTGGCAGGTGACCTCCTCCCTGACACAACAAGGAGGTTGGCAGAACTCCTGAAAAGTCTTCAGATGGTTTCACAGTTGCTCAAACAGCCCACCTCTTCACAGTCTTTAGAGAGGTGTAGGCTGGGCTCACAAGAGCGTTTGGCAAATGTTTACTAAGTGACGAGCTGCTCCTCAGAAGAGCAGAACACGCTCTAGTGTCACCTGGGAGGTGGTGTGGCCCACGGCGGAGCTGCAGGGAGACTTATCTTACAGCACAGCCATCTCTCCAGGCAGAAAGACTGGCACCAGCCAAAGACCCGCCTTCAGGAAGGGGCCGTGGCCACCACTATTGTGGGGAAATGCTGGAGGGAGTGCTAGTTTCCTTAGCATCTAACCCGGAAGTGGAGGTGCTGGAAGTTTGCTTGTGCATATGCCACCATATGGTCCCTTTTTAAAAAAATATATTTTATTGACTTTTTACAGAGAGGAAGGGAGAGGGATAGAAAGCCAGAAACATTGACGAGAGAAACATCAATCAGCTGCCTCCAGCACACTCCCTACTGGGGATGTGCCCGCAACCAAGGTACATGCCCCTGACCGGAATCAAACCTGGGACCCTTGAGTCCGCAGGCCGACGCTCTATCCACTGAGCCAAACTGGTCAGGGCATATGGTCCCTTTTTAATTGAAAACAAAGAAATTCAGCTGTCTTTCCCCTTATTTCTCTGAAAATAAGCTTCTTTCATTGGCAAACATTGTTACCAAAGAGACAACCAGTATGTAAAGCAAGTATTTAATAAAGCAATCATGATGTCATATAATACATGTTAATATATATTAATGATATTTAGCAAACACTAAGTTTTCAGAGGATGGTCAAGGTTGTGGAAATCTAACACATCTCAGTGTTTTGCCCCAGCTGTCTTTCCAGCTCAGACCTGCCTGGCACAGCCACAGTGATTCTTCTGGAAAACTGACATCTGAGCAGGCCTCCAAGGGAGGCACTTCCCGCCCCAGCCGGCACCTTAGCAGTAATTACTGTATTTACCAGGCACGGAGGTTTCCAAGTGTCAGTCACACTTCCGGTTTGCATATATTACAACTAATGTTTATAACAACCCGATAAGCTATTTTGTTCCCATTTTACAAAAGAAGAAATGGAAGTTTGGGGAGACTGGATGGTGTATTTGGGTCACATGCTGGACCTGGACTCCATGTGTGTCTGGTCACATCCGTGTAACAACAGCCGGAGGATTCCCCCCCCGCCCCCCCCAGCCCTGTCCACTTCCAGTGCTGCCAGTGCTGCCAGGTGTGTGCCCAGCGCCTGCTTCTCCTCTAGGAGTCTGTGTGGTCTGTGACCTAACCAGGTGAGGGCTCACCTTCCCCTTCGACAGGGCTGATCCAAAGGCAGAAGGAGTAAGTCATCTTCCTGGAAAAAGCCTTTCTTGGGGGCTAGTTGAAGGAAGGCAACTGCTCTGTGGCTCAGTATTTCCTAAGTAAGAAACCCTAGCAACCGACTGTTCCCAGTGCTCTGACACTGCCTCAGCAACTGGCCACGGTTGGCAATGGCCAAGGGTCATTCTTAAACCAAAACAGGAGAGAGATGCTAAATTAGGGGTTGGGGGCGAAAGGTGTAATGATGGAAATCTTAGACGGGTGCTGAGCCAACCAGGAAGGAAAGGCTTAGGGCCACACTCATAGTTAGCAGGATTAGAACAGCTCAGTGGGGTGAAGAGCTGGCGAGGGAGCTCGCCCAGTTTCGTCCATCAGACAGATCTGGGTCTCAACCCTGGCTGGCCCGGCCTTCTGAGGTCAGGCTCTTCCTGACTGCACAGCCCTCACTTCCTCTGCCACACGTGGCGGTCATCGTGAGGCCTATTTCATAGGGTCCTGTGGGGAGAAATTGCATGTACTCACAGCACCTGGCCCGTGAGGTTGCAGTGATTAGATAGCAGTTGCAAAAAGCACAGGGTAATGGCAAAATAACTTTGTACCAAAGTTCAAGAAGCAGGAAAACCAGTCATGGTATGAGTTTCTCACCACCACAGCCATTTTGGAGGTTTTGAAATGGTCCCAGTGTGGACATGAACTAACAGCTGTAGGTCAGTCTTGAGATTTGGAACCCTGATCAGGGCCCAACACACAGAGCGATGGTCCAGCCCGCCCAGTAAGGGGCAAAGCTGGACCTGGAACCCGTGTCTGTCCAGCCACATCAGGCTCTGCCTGTGGTTGCCCCACCAAGGTGTGTGCCAGGGATTCGGGGCAGGGCTGAGCCCTGGGAAGGGGCACTCACCGTGCGGTACTTGACCAGGTAGTGTCTGATGGGGGAGCCGCCGTCGTCCTGCTTGATCAGGTTCACCTTGATGGAGTTGCCATCCTCTCCCATCTGCCCTTCGAGCTTAGGAGCGCTGGGTTCCCCTGAAACAGCCAGTTGGTTCACGTGACATTTTCCTCCACAAAATGAAACCCATCCATCAGGAAGGGATGCACTGATGGGGTGGGGCTGGGCTCTTTTGCTTTCTCAGAAATTCAAATGGTCAAAAAGCAGAAAACATAAGACTTTGGATTCCAGTTAGATGCCTCAGACTTAGCCCAAACTTAGGCCCTTTGGGGATGTTCTGGGCAACTGACTCCCTGGAAGCACAACCCTTCACACTCCTGAGCTGGGCCTTTGCTCCTGTTTCCCCCTGGAACCTGCATTTACTTTTCACTGCTATGCTCTTACAACTGAAAACATAACTTTTATAAACCTGATATTTTGAGAAATGGCCTGAAATATGGAAAAATGAGAGCATTTAAGGAGAAAGCTCACATGCATAAAATATCTTTTCAAAGCAGCCTAGTTTCTTCTCTGGATATCTAAGTAATAACATTAAAAAATAATTTAATTTCCTGGCTGTGATTAAATAAAGCACTATTTGCCAAGGCAAGTTTCTTATGTGTCTTGCATGTATGGCTCAGCTGATTGAGATAATCCTCAACACCTTGTCTTAAAGTAACAATCACGAAGTCCCTGTCTTTGTGAGGAGAGAGAACAATGTGTTTAGCAGTTTTCAGCAGAAAAGGGTCCCTGTGTGTCTTTATTTGCAGCTTGTGCTCAGCGGGCAGCGCTGCATCCAAGGCTGAGAGGGAAGATGTGCTATGTGACAGGCTGCTGGGGTGGTGCTGGGGGGCTCGTCAGTGAACGAGGCACTGATTTACTTTAAGATAAACTATTTCATTAGTAGACTCTGAAAGCAGTGAGGTGAGAAATGTGTGCTATGGAAAGTTAAAATGAAGAATTAGCACACTTGGAAATACTGCACTTCCTGTGTGAGCCACCTCTGAATCGGTTTCAAGGCCTCACAGGGAACGTTTGGGAGAGCCCAGAAAACAGAGACCTTCTGCGTGGGCTGCCTGGGCTTGTGCTCTGGAAGACAGAACCACGGACGTGAGACAAGAGCCAGGAAAGGCTTGTCAATAGGGTTGGGACCTCAGCACCCCAAGTGTACCTTTGGAAACTTGTGAGAAGGCTGCTGGCAAGGCCCGTTCAGCCCACTGTCCTGGGTCAGTTACTCTGGGAACCTCAAAATGGCCCCGTGTCCTGCTCTCCCTTTAAGACAAAGAGGAAGCAGAGAGAAAGCTCAGGAGAGCTCTGGTACCCAGCCTGGGCCAGCGGTGTGCACGTCACCTGGGAGCTCCTTAGAAATGCAGACTCTTATTTTAACAGGATCCACGTAATCGTGTGCACATGTAGGCTTGGGAAGTGCTAGCAAAGGGCACACATAAATGCTGCGACAGTGAAGATGTATATCCTTAATGCTGAGCAACCAAGTATTTGTGCTTGTTATGTGTGTGTTTTTTTCCCCCAGTGATTGAGACAAAAGAAAAACAAAAATAAAAAAGATAAAGGGGCTTCAGGCAAAAACTTGTCCTATTTTTAAGACATTCTGTAGTCACAGGCCCCAATGATTCCGTGGAGAATATTTAGAAGATAATGTCAAGGCATGTATGCTTTTCACGTTCTTTTGGCCCGTTCTAAGCCCTAGTAATCCAGTTAGGTCTTATATCACCATGAATACCCAGTGCTGAGAGGAAACGCCAGGGAGTACAGGTTAGTAGGCCAGCTCCGTGTCACTCACCAGTGCTGAATGGTGGGTGTAGGAGATGCAGGGGAACTTTACAATGCTATTCTCTGGCTGGTTAGGGTGATCAACTCACTCTGGATGGCCTGAGACTTTCCAGGTGTTATCACACCAAGTCTTAGGCTCTAGAGAAACTGTTAGTCCCAGGCAAACCAGGGGCTTGGTGACCTGGCACTGAATGGATATGGACACTAGTCATTACAAGTTTCTGTACCCAGAAACGCGATATGGGCTCTGTGATGAGTGGCCTGTTTGCCTTCAGGAGGAGGGAAGGAGGCAGCATCAGTGGCCCTTCCAACACACCCATTGGGCAGGGACCCAGCCCTTCCCCAGGCACCATGGAAGGGAAGTAGAGATTAAATTATTATTTCCTCTCAGATTTGGGCAGGGTGGGCTCCCAAGGCTGAACCGATACCGCCAAACATGGACCTCTACTTTGGGGATATCTATTTAGATGAGGTGCTTTCTTTGATGTCTGTGAAATCCCTTTAAACTGAATGCTAAGGATGCCACAGGAGAGCCCGAGGGGCTGGTGCCTTGGACGGGTCTCCACATTTGAAAATACAGGCCCTGGACCCGATGCTCTCACTCTGACATCACTGTGACACACCATGGCCACTGCCCCTGATGGACTGTAAGATCACCACAGCTATTTCCATGACACTGTAAAAGACAGAATTTGAAATATAGGATATTCATCCATTTTTAGGAAATGCACCCCCAAATCAATAATTCTATATTTCTACGGCACAGAATGGTCCTTTAAAAATTTTTTAAGTTATCTTAAAAAAGTCTTATCTTTTAAAAGAGAACCTAAGTCTCTTCAAAGACATATGAATGAAAATCTCACCAACGAATCCCTGTATAAACCAACAGCTCTGATGAAGGCACTCTCCTATCCTATATAATAAATGGGTAATATGCAAATCGACCAAATGGCAGAACAACTGGCCACTATGACACACACTGACCACCAAGGGGCAGATGCTCAAAGCAGGAACTGCCCCCTGGTAGTCAGTGCGCTCCCACAGGGGGAGCGCCACTCAGCCACAAGCTGGGCTGACGTCTGGTGAGCGCAGTGGCAGTGGCAGGAGCCTCTCCTGCCTCTGCAGCAGGGCTAAGGATGTCCGACTGACGGCTTAGGCCCGCTCCCTAAGTCGTCAGTCGGCCATTCTTTCAGGGCTCCTGGACTGCTAAAGGGCACAGGCCAGGCTGAAGGGACCCTCCCCCCGCCGGAGTGCAGGAATGTCGTGCACCGGGCCTCTAGTCTTTGTATGTTTCAGAAAAACATCATTGGGATCACAGAGAAACCACTATACTATATCACAGTTAGAACATGGTTGTAACATTTACCAGTTAGAACACTATAACTTGCTATCATTTTATCTCAGTGACAACCATGATACTCTGATATGTGTGTACTACTTTCCCATATAAGTTAGAGCATTTTATATCATATAATATTCAGGTGTGTCACTTAGAGTGCTTTAAATATGAGTTATTCAACAAATGTATAGAATGAGTACCTACTAGGTACCAAGTAAGCTACTGGAGTTTCAAAGGTGAATAAGACAAATGAAATAAACTGAGTTATAATCAATTTAAAAAATGCTGGGGCCTATGTATAAAAACATAAACCTTCCTATGACAGTATTTCTAAAGGAAGTGCATATTCAACTAACATCATAGGGATTCTGACCCACTTTGTGGCTGTGTTACTTATCGTAGGCACATCAAGATGTGGAAAGAGCAGGATTTGTTTAATCAATTGTCTTATGCATCTTCAAATGTTTACTGCCAGTCATTTTTTTAAAGGTTAGGTAAGGAGTAAAGAAACTATTTCCTGAACTCTCTGTGCCAGGGGGTAGGGGAGGCTGGGGAAAGGTCAATGGGGAAAAAAAAGGAGATATATGTACTACTATTTGTAATACTTTAAACAATAAAATAAAATAAAAAAACAAAAACAAAAAAAGAAGTCTCCAGCCAGCCTGGAGAAGGAGGGGAGCTGAGGCTAAAGGAGTGGGCATGGCCTTCAGGAGGCTCCCTGCTTTGGAGAACACATTAGGGGAGGAGAGTATTTAGAGGGTCCCCACGTGCACTCTGATCTGCGGTGGCTGCTCTGATTGACATCATTATGGGTAATTTCAGCAAAACCAATATTGTAATTATTTGTAAATGCTGGTTTGCAGTTCAGCAGCAAGAGGCAGGTTGCTCCAGGAAAACCGTGGGGTTAATTATACCCTCTGAGTTTAGCTTCAGCCGCGAGTCTTATTTCCCCCCAAAATATTTTCTGTAAAGACTAAAACAGCGGTACCTTAAAAATGAACCTTGCCAATAACAAATATGAAATATCAAGCAGTTCTGGTATTTTCTAGAAGAATGTGACTCATGGACGCAAGAAAATAAAAGACTGTACCATAGAGACCACCTATAGTCAGAAATAGTACATGCAGGTCCTACAAATTCCTCTTATAAACGGCAATTTAAATGCGTATTTCTGGCCTTGCAGATTGTAGGTTCTTCTTTGTAATTATTGAGCTACTGTGCCCTGAACCTGGAGTCAGCTTCATCCTTCCCCTCATCAGCAGAAGCTCTGGGGTCAGATCCCTGCTGCTGGGTGTCTGCATTCCACAGCAGCAGTGAGAGCAAGCCCGGGCAGTCAGACAGCATTTGTGAAGTTTAGGAGGAAAACGGTCTACTACTTCTTCCTCAAAAAAGCCCGACACCAGGAGCTGTATCTTCTGAATGAAAGGCTAAGGTGCCAACAGGCACCCTGAGAAAGGCTGGGTCAACCTGGCATCTCCCTTCATCTACTCTGCTCTCTCTCCCCCGGCACTCGCAGGTTTGGACATCGGAGATAAACCCACAGTGGATGTAGGAGCTGTGTTGGAACCTCTCTCTTTGTCTATCAAGTAGGATTGTCTAGCATTAAAATGATTGTTTCTTTTGTTTATCTTAACTCCTGTTCCCACTTGTGTATGCCTTTTCATTGTTTTAAAAAGCCTAACATGCATGATTTAGCTGTTTAAATATGAAGCCTATTTGATTTTTCCGACTCAGGAACATTCACAATGACATCAAGAGGTTAGAAGTTTGACTGGTCCTTAGGGGACCGGCAAATTCCTTAAGGGAATCAGGATTGAGAGCTATTAGAACACTAAGTCTCCCTCCTGAGACCCAACACTTTGCCCTAGATGCCACACAAGCCAACCTAACGTGATCTGTGCTGCATACATTCTTGGACCCTCAAACTGTGCCCAGTGTATGGAGAAAGGATGCTTAGCTCCCTGTGGCCAAGCTCACGGAGGCGTCTAGCTCACAAATCCCGTCAAGCATGGGATTTCCCAGGAGTTAGGAATGTGAATGTGTGTGCTGGGGGAGGGGTGGGCAGGAAAATGTTCCCACAAAATACAAATTAACCAGTCACAAATGAACTCTGACAGACCAAACCACAAAATACCAGTTCCCTTCTCGTGGGTATCATGAAAACACCAACAGATTAATTGATCAATTATCTTTGTTTCATCATCCTAAAAAGAAAATATAACCACGAAGGTATGGCTTGTGGTTATGGGGCCGATCCAGGCTGAAGAAGTTATGACAGAAATAACTGCTATCGCCAACAATTAACTCGACTCCCGCCTCTGAGGCCACAGGCACATGTTCTACATCACCTCCTGGAGGGCAGAGTACTCCTGGGAGGAGCCTCACACTAGGGAACCCTGGGGATGTGGGCACTTTCCACAGCCCCCGTCCCTGTCCCCTGTCCATGGATCTGGGCCGACCCTTCACTGCCTGCCCTAGTCGCCTGGCGCTAGCTCTCCACCCTGGCAACCAGCAGCGCAGGGAGTCCTTGGGAACAGAGGCAATTAGAGCAGAAGCCCTGGTGGAAAGTCTATGCGAGCTGCCCGAGACCGTGGCCATCCGACACAGCTGTAAAAATAAAGGAGGGAGTGGAAGGGGTGGTTAGTGATGTTTCAATCTAAGAAGGAAGAGTGGGTGTTACAGAGTTTAGTTCATCAGAACCAGCATGTCCTAGTACGAGTCAGTGTCAGTAGCTAAATAAAAAAAAGATCATTATGAGGGGTAGGCAAGGATTCATGCTCCGACATGCAGCACACTGAGCAGGGGAGGGGGGGGTGAGAGGGGGGCAGGGGCTTCTGGTCACACACATGCTGGTGGGGGAGGGGTCCCATTTACAGAGTCCTCAGTAGCTGACGGAGTCACTGGTGGAAGCAGGCCCTGCAGTGACACATGCCATCTCAGGGGCATTGAGGTCCCCACAGCAAACCCACTGCTGGGCTCTCTGGCAGAGGCCTGAGCTTCCCTGCTGTGAACTGCCACACCCAAAGCTCGGGAGGCTCAGAGCCAAGAGCCGCTGGGGCCCGGTGCTCAATGCCTGTTCTCACCTCCCTTCTAATTCAGTGCTGCTGGGCCCAGTGAACACTGTGGATGGGAACCCCAGGGGACGTAGCTAGATCCTCCAGCACATGCTAAGTGCACCCCAGGCAACTGGATTTCAGCAGCTGTGGGGTGTACAGCCCACGGCCCGAAAGACTCCCTGCTCGCTTACACCCTCCGCATGTAGGTCCAACTAGTGCCCAGAGCAAGGAGGCAATAGCGCCCTGAACTAACAAGCTTCATTTCTCTCCCCCGGAAATGTTATTTGCTCTAATCTCTCCATTCCCTTAAATTTTATTAATAAAGGCCATTTCCTGCTTCTCATCTCAATGACAAGTCTTTGCCTGTCCCTTTGCTGCTGGCAGGAGAGGGTCCGGCTGTGGAATGCTACAGGCTCTCAGCGAACGTTTTCGTACTGGCCACATGTTTCACTGACAGCTGAGACCACTGCTAAAGTGTGTTTCTAGGGCAGCTGCAGGAAACATCTTCAAACATTTCTTCCCTTGCTGACTCTGTCTGGGAGAGCTCTCTAACTAATCTGTGGATTAGTTTCTACCTTGTGAACGCTGTGCTTTGTTTCATTCTGAACATTCTAAGCATTGCACAGAAATGGCCAAGCTTGTTCTTCTTTTTTTAAATAGTACATTTTTATTAATTTCAGAGAGGAAGGGAGAGGGAGAGAGAGAAACATCAATGATGAGAGAGAATCATCAATTGGCTGCCTCCTGCATGCTCCCTACCGGGGATCAAGCCTGCAACCTGGGCATGTGCCCTGCCTGGGAATTGAACCGTGACCTCCTGGTTCATAGGTCGAAGCTCAACCGCTGAGCCACACTGGCTGCGCTGGCCAAGCTTGTTTTTAAAAAAGAAAGTAAAGGGTTTCAACCCAATGCCTGCTCACACTAAGATTTCAGGGGGAATGTCCAGGCTTTGTCCCCACACATCAGCCTCTGAGCAGTCACCATGGCCTAAAGGAGCCTGATCCCCCTTGGGGAAATGATGAAACCACAATATTTGGGGTGGGACTTGGAGTTAAGAAAATCTTAGGTTCCCAACATCCCCTGTCCTAAGACTCACAGAATAGGATGCTTTTTAAAGTATGTAAAATATATGATCAGATGTTTCCCTGCTTTGGGGACATTCCTACTTAATGGGGACAATGTAAATATCAAATATGTCCTTTTTGGAAATAAGGACAGCTCTGATCCAAGACCTCTTTCCAGGAGTCCGGATGTAAATGGGACTAAATGGGGACACAGTGGCCATGCTGAGAGAGCCGAAGCCCTCAGAGGTGGTCAGTGTGGAGGGGGTGGGAGAGGGAGCATCACAGGACTCACACACGTGGGGAGCACTCAACGAAATGACAGACCAGGAGCGAAGAGCATGCGAGATGAGCTGTGGATGGGTTTGTTCCTGTGGATGTCGCCCAATCAGTTTTCAGAGAAGTGAGGTCAACCGGGGCCCTCGCATGCATGGGCACACTGGGCGTTACTGGGGTTAGTTTCGCTTTTGTGATCAGTGCAGCCTGTATGTGTCTCAGGTTGGGATTTGAAGAAAATTTTCCGTGAGAAGAGAGCAGAATGCACATGACTCCCGGGCCAAGGTTCTGAAATCGTTGTTCGCTTTCACCGGGAAAGCTGTGAGCAGGGGCTGCCTTTCTCTGTAATCATGAAATATTTTCACAAATTCGTGGCAGTTGCAATATTAACTAATTGTTTCGTCACTGCTCTGTACTTAATTAGCCTACAATTTTATCTCCTTTGCTGTAATGGCCAATCACGTGCTTCTTGGTCACATGGAGCTCTCCTGTCATGGTCACACCAAGTGACTTTGGCTTTGACTTGTCCCCCCTGCCCGGGAGAGGGTCGCTCTTGACTAGTGACACCTCAGGGATCACAGCAAACTGCTCTAGTTCAAAATTCTTAAGTCTCTCATCTCAGAAAGTCCTCAATTTGCATGAATTTCATGAAGCACTCTCATTGGTTTTAAGCGAATACAACCTTTGCAACTATAGGGTTTCACTGTTGTGAACAAATACATTTTCACATTTTCATGTAAATATGACTCATTTTAGAGCAACTGTGGTTTTTAGAACTACTGGATAAAGTTAAACAACAATGTCATAAAGCTAATTTACAAAACTGTTTTCTGGGAAATAATGTTTGCGAACTATCTGGTAAAAATTCAAGTTTGCAAACTGTGCTGTGGCTAAGTGGTTTTACAGTAGATAGCAGTTTGCATGGCCAAATTCTTAAAGTAAAACATTAAACCAAAGGCTGTCTTGGAATCAAATTGTCATGTGAAGGCTGCAAAGAATGATGAGTTCTGCCTGTGAATTGAAAACAAGAGGAACTCTCCCAAATGGCTTTACTTAGGAAATCTGAGACGGGAAGCAATGAGCGGGCCCTGGGTGCCAGGCCGTGGTCCCAGATTTATTTCACTTATCAGAACAAAGAGTTTTACCTTCTGTTCACCAGCGTGGACGACATCATCAGCACCATGCAAGCCACATGACAAAGTCACATGATACGCACGCACATGATTGGTTGAAAGGAAAGTGGAGAAGGTCACATGGAAAATACAAAAAAATTAAAAACTGATGTAAACAATGGGCAGGGAGAAAAATCAACAACAAAATCACAGACTAAATAAAAGGAGAAATCAAATTAAATTAGCAGCATATATAGGAAACATTGGGAGGACGGTAAAACCGCCCAGAAATGGAGAATAATAAATCATAAAGAGCATTTGGTTAACACCAATAAGCATTAGATACAGCTGCAACACTGCATATTAATAACACATCAAGGAACATGTAAAGTGGCTTTAAAACGGGGAGGAGTTTCTGTCAGGACCCGGCTGGCAGAGTCAATCCGGAAACTGCTGAAGGAAGAGAAAACGCAAGTCATTATCACAGGTTCCAGAAACATCTCAGCGTCCTTGGGGAACAAGGGCAGGGAAACAGAACATGGGTCGTGAAGGAAAAGTCCCCTGATGCTTAAGGCGTAGACTGAGCTCTGTGAGGACAGGCCGGCACATCACGTCAAGAGAAGTCGTTTCATTCCCTTTGGTGCAGAGGAGGGGGCCTGGGCATCTTTCCTCACTTCCCTACTCATGTGCCCCAGTTATCCCAGGGGCCCCGACACATGTAAAGGAAGAGGTCAGTGTAGAAAGAAAATAGGTGTCCTTCTGGTGGTTGAGGCAACGGCTCCGTCAACAGTGAACAGAAACGAAACCCCTAACCCAAGAAGCTGAGAGTTTGATGTTAAACAGCCTTTGTAGAGACAGTTAACTCTTTAGAACTGTGGCTGCATCGATAAGACACGTTTTGACTTTTACAAGGAAAAAAATCGTTTTCTTGTTTGGATTTATCCACATTCCTTTTCGTTCTATGTTGTGTTTACACTCCAATTTGTTGCTTACATGTGACAGGAATAACCTTGTTTTGTTAGAAGGCATTTTGGGTTTCCCACCTCAACTTCCAGAGGCTGAGGGGAGTTTTGGCTATTGCCAATTGAAGCTGGGAGAGAAGAAAGGCCAAGACGAGAGGTGAAGATATCACTCTGCCCAACTACTTAAGGATATTTTGAGAGAAATGTTTTAACCAAGGTACGTGCTCCCTTGCTACTGTGAGCTGATAGCGTGCAAACTTCTTACCGTCCGACACACACAGGTTCTGCACATGCCCACCACTGGTGTCCTGTAGGAATTCTTACAACTGAGAAGTTTATCCTTTGATTTTATTTAGGACACCTTCATTCATTCATAATTGTGACTAGATCAAAACACACACACACACACACACACACACGGGACATTCTTTCATTCCAGCCTCATTGACGGACTGATGATTGGGAGATTTTGTGTGCTTCCAGCTGCTGTGCTGTTAGTTCCACTGCCATTCAGCTGTGCAGCATTTTGCCTTCCTGTTGAGCAATGCATTCATGCTACATACAGGCTGCTGCCCAATTGTGACTGTCTTTTCTTTATCTCGGTATCCACTGGGACCTACAATTTGGGTCAGTAGCCAAGTGGTTTAAAATAAAAAACTCAAACTTTCTTCTCTTTGGATGACACTATGAAACATTTTATCTGTGGGCAGAAATGCCTGATATTTAATAATTAAGCACATGTCAGGGGAGAAACACCTAATTCTTCCTTAAGGAAAAATATGGATCCAAGGTTGTATTTTACTTCCAGAGAAGATGGACTTACGTTGAGGCACCTTAAATATGACAGCACTTGTGCAAATGTGTAAGGCGGCCTTCTCCCCTGCGCCCGGCACATGCACTGCACACAGGAGAAGGGATGGGGGCATTGTTGTTAGAAGAACAAAGGTCCTGTTAGTTGCATTCCTTTTCCAAATGCAAAAACCCATCATCTGAATGAAACCCATGTGAGCACAGTTCATTTTCACCCACTCTGCTCTGCTGGCGAAATGAAACCTCAAAAGCGTCAGGAATTAAAATTCACTGCAGCACACACACGAAGAGAACACCAAGAAAACAGGCCCTTAGCTACGCTCTGCAGTAGGAAAAACACCATTCCATGCAACGCAGAACCAGGACAACCTTTTCTTCTCCGTTCAATTTTGTGTGGAAAGCCTGGCCCGGGAGTGGGAGCGGTACTGTGCACACCTGCTTTCTTCTGCTTTCTGTGGCCTGACCCCAGCCCTGCTCACGGATGCATGCCACTTTTCGGTGCACTCAGACATGTTATAAAATCTAAAACTCTCACACAGCTGAGGACCCGCACTGTAAACACACACACACACACACACACACACACACACACACACACACACACACCTACAGTTGATCTGTCAGGGGATTTAAGGCCTAACCACAGCGTACTTCATTCGAGTTTTAAAACGATTAGCTTGGAGCATGTTATGGCTGTGATGAAGTGCAATGTGATATGGTCTGGCCCCGACTCTATCATCAGGAGATGAATTCCAGAACTTTCATCTGGATGCTCAATACACAAACTTGAGCAAGCCCGGTTATGCGTTTTTGGGCCATGCTTTTTCTTGCACTGGGAGCGCCCTTCCTTCCCATGTGCTCTGTGGACACAGCTCCCCTACTGGGCCAGACACGGGAGGCAGGCTGTCAGGACTCAGCCAGTCTTCCTTCTTGGCTTCACCCTCTGCCTTTCTCCAAATAGCCATTTTCTCCTACTTCTTCCCTCGTTTTCTTTTAGCTACTGCTATATGAGCGTGTGGCGTGTGTGTGTGTGTGTGTGTGTGTGTGTGTGTGTGTGTGTGAGAGAGAGAGAGAGCATCAGTGGGGAGGGACAATGAAAGCTGGGAAGAGATGCTGTTCTTTTGTCTCATCAGGGTTTCGCTAATCCTTTTCTAATTTTGACTTGAGGATAAATTTTGAGAAGTCTCCTCATGCACAGGTATTCTTTACATAATCACCCCAGCTCCTTGGGTGGTGCCGGGTCTGCTCTCGTGGCCAAGCACACAGCATGCTTAGAAAACCACACTGGTGAGGAGCAGCCATGCATTCTCAACTGTTGCTTTAATACAAGGGAAAACCATGAGCAGCGTTGTGACCCAGAAGTCAGATCTGCAACAAGCAGCAATCTGGCCAAGGGCAGCTCAGCTCCGTACTCACTAGATGATTCTGTGGTTGTAAGGGCAGGAAGAGGCCAGGTTGCTATGGAAACAGGAATGACAGAAAAGGCTCAGAAAGGTGAAGGAGGAAATGGACATAAATTCATAAGTGTGTCTATATATTTAAGGCATTATGATCAAGAAAAGACAGGGATGGTGAAGGAGATATTCTCTCACTGTTTTCTTCTCTGATTTATCAATGTGAATATACTTTAAGGAGATTATCAGAGATTTTGCCGACAAATCACTCTGACACATTGAGAAATACTATAACCCTCATTTACTCTTACCATGAATTACAGCTATTATGTGCTGAGCCCTGTGTTTTTCATACTTGATCTTTAATTCTCACAAATACCTACAAGGTAGGTAAATCTGTCCTCCATTTGAGTGGTGAGAAATCTGAGGTTTGGGGAGGCTGAGCGACTCATTAAGATTATGGAGCTGTGCACAGAGGTGGCACAGCTGGGATTTGAACCAGGCTGTTTCCAGCTCCCAAGCCGGACTCCTGCTGCTGCGGTACACAGCTTGGAACGGCCCAAATGGGGTGGTGGGCCTGCTCCTGACTCAATCAGGTGCAACAAGAGGCTTCTGAGCATGGGGCGGGGTCCCCTCCTGTGGCTGTGCCCGAAATGCTGGGACTTCTGACGTACTAAGGAGAACTCAGCCAGCCAGCGGCACACCCCTGCCTGCACCCTGTCTGCTGTCTTGGGCATGGGTTGGCATGACATTCTGGGACTCACCCAGCAGCTGTCTCACTTTGCTCATTCCCCCCAGAAAGAGGTTCAAAACTGTAAACAGGGGAGGCCTGGAGCTCCTTCTACTGTGGAGGATGCAGGGGACACAGCGACAGGGCCACCAATAAGTAAGATGTACGAGCGAGGCTCAGTCAGATGATAAAGGCTGGGACTGACCAGGTGACATCATTGTCAGGCTTAGTGGCACTGCTCCTGGGTGGGCAAGCACGGCTTGTGAAACTATGATGTTTTGTGGGAGGGGGTCAGGGGAGAGCAAGTAGCCCTCCTGGTTTATAGAGGAGAGCAAACGAGGCCCACTGTGGAGGTGAATAATGTGCCTACGGCCTGGCACATCTGCAAGCAGACACTGCTTATTTTCCCACAAATATTTACGAGAAATGTATGCATTTATGAAAAAAGCAAAAGGTCTAGGCTTTGCTTGCTAATTTCAGTGTCTGAATCCAACTGTGCCAATTAAAATGAAAGCGAAAACACAACACCCCCAAGGCATTTCTTATGAGCCTGCAGATAGAGTTTTCTGGGCAAATTCCTTTGGCCTCTCCGAATATCAGCTCGGGTCCAGCTCATTAAGCAGCCAGCACTGGGCCGGGCTGCAGCAGCCTCAGGAGCCTGCCCGCAGCATTTTCGGTCCAGAACCACACCCCTCACTGACCTCCCCTTGGGGAGTGCTGCCGCCCAGGAATCGGGGAGGCCCTGTGCCTATTTCTCTTCTCATTTTCTTCTCTACAACCCGGCGCTGCTTTCCGCCAACAGAGTTGAGTTATCACCTGGTGAAGGTGATAACACTAGGCAGACCCACTGTGGCTGGTGGCAAGCAACCTGCAGAGAGATGGATGAAGAAAATGATACTCACTATCCGGGTGAGACAATGGGACAGGAGTGGAAGAGCTAGCAGGAGCCGCTGAGAAAAGAAAAATGAAGGTGAAAAAAAGAGATAAAAGATCATCAAGGCATACAGATGCTGCATGAAAAAAACGGGAGAGCCAACGCTGGGACGTCAGTACAAGAAGCTGCAGTGAGTTAACATGGGCAAGAAGAACACGGTGTTCGAGAACAGGTGGCTGGAGGACCAGCAGAGAGCAGGGCCATAGACCTGTGTGCCTGCCACGCCTGCAGCTCAGGTAAGGCACTGGGCCAGGAACAGCTGCAGAGGCCTGCGACCCTGCTGAAAACACACGGCCGACTCCGCATGGGCAGCTGTCCCCAGGGAGTGGAGAGACAGGAGGAAAGGGAAAAGAGAAGGCCGGCTTTTTATTTTAGGTGTCTCTATGTGTGTTTGTATATAGATATATATTTATGCTGACACATACAATTGTAGCAAAACCTCTATGTCTCTCCCTAATTTCAATGTCTGAATAAAGTGAAAATGACGGTCCTACTTATTAATGTTTACTACCGATCGAGGTTCATGATTGTTTGGCATCTGGATGAGAAAAACCTCTGCTGCCCTCCAAAAAAAATCCCTACAGAATGTGATTCTCTGGATGCTGCTTTGTGTATGGAGAGCAATGCAAATAATACTGTTATTCTCGCTAGACAAGTAACTCTAACCAATGTTAGCATGGAAAACGGGCAGAGATGGTGCATCCAAAACATTTGGACAGCTCTTCAGTTTTCCACTGGCAAATCTCCCCACCCAGATCACAAAACAAAGTCCCTCTGAGAGCTGGATGAAAATTAGGAAAAACGTCACCGTGTCCTCAACATTGCCTTGGTCTTCCTTTCACCTTCCAGATGTGGGGACCTCATTAAACCATGTAAGTACAATGTCACTGGGGTCAGAGCAAGGTAGGCTACTAACTCATCATGATTTGATGGTCTGGTTAATTCAGGTAAAAGTATATCTCTTTCTCTTTTATTTTTTTGGCTCGAGTTGTTTGCATAACTGTCTATATTATTGTGGCAAAGGGATAGAGTTGTATGTGCTTTAATCACAGTATATTACAATGCATTTAACTTACACTTGCAATGTGTCATCTAGGGGCAAAATGTGAAAACAAAAATCTCAAGATGCCTCTTAAAAAGTAGAGACTCATTCATATATAGTCTTTATGCCCTGAAAGAGATCATTTACTTTGCTTCATGGTACAGAAGCAATTAAGAGGTAATATTCAGACAATGAAATTCTGAAGGTGAAGCTCAAGAATGAGGAATAGTTTCATAACAAATTGTGACATCATCTCTTCAGGGCCTCAGCTGCTCTTATAGGAAAGCATCCCCTCCCCCCGAAGGCAATCAGCTGTGTCAGCTGTTCACCTGAGAGTGTCTTAACAGCGTGAAGACATTGGTCCTAAAAATACATGTGACAGAGGTGCTTTCCTAGGTTGGAGTTCCATCTGTTTGTTTAAAGCCATAGCTTCCTCAAGACCTTTACACACACATTTATGAACTGCACACAAGAACCTCCAAACAGGTGAGCCATGCTTTCTAATCCAGCAGCTCAGAAGCAGGAGTCCTTGAGGTATTTGTGCTCTCTGGCTAGTTCCATCTGCTCATCCCTGCTTTGACACATTCATGCCTCTGAATGTGGAGAAGTCTATATGGAACCGAGAAAGCAACCCCAGTATTGAGACATCTCAACGAACTTCAAGTGATGAGGTAATGTGAAATGCACTGGCCCTCGCCTAGCTCTCCCATCCAGGGCTGGCAGCGATGGCTCTCTGTCCAGTGTGCTAGCCCCGTTGATCCTGTACCTTGGGAGGGGAAGCAGGTGATAAAGCTCTGGGGCTGTGTGTAGTTCTCCTTGTCTAAAAGAAGTTTGCCTTTTCGTTTTTAAACTGTAATTTTATTAAATGATTAAGAAAACTAACTGTTCATGCCACTAGCAATGCCTGCTACTGCATTACTCATGATGTACTTGGAATGGAGAGCTGACCCCACCATTTCCTACAGGGCCTCCTGGGATCGTGGTTAATTACCTATTTTCATATATCAGACAACAAACAACAAGGTCTGGAGGTCTCCTTTAAAAAAAATTAAACACTGACTTTCAAAGCAGCATCTGCTATGGGAATTCTCACCTTTACAAGGGCTGAGCTGGCAATGAATGAAAACCACTTATAGTCTTTGAAGTTCAAGGCCAGTGACTCCAATTCAGTTCTCAGAACCTAGTTACTGGTGAGAAACTCAAAGGGACCTCCCCACAGCCTCCCTCTCAGCAAGGTAACTAAGCCCACACGGAGTACTGATAACCCACATCTAGAAGAGCAGAAACCGAAGATCAGGCTAAGGACGGTGTCAGGACCCGGACAGCGTCACACCCAGAGTGGTGCCTGGCTTCTGCAAGCAGCTGCCAGCCCAGAGCAGACAGCTGTCAGTCCCACCTCACAGCTCCACCCCTTCCTGTCTCCTGCCAGAACTGGTTCATTCAGAGCCACCTCTGCTGAGATAGTTAATTTAACACTTGCTGAAGATCTCAGAACGCCTACACCAAGCTACTTAGTTTCTGCTGTTGCTGCAAAATTTCTGAATTCATTTTTAAAAGATAAGCTTCCCTGAGTGTCTTTCAGGAACGAGGAGCTTTTTATGAAAAGAGTGTTCAGCTCTCTGAATACCTTTCTTCTAAGTCTCTTTGGGTACTACTTCCCCCCACTATTCTGAGCGCAGCCTCGGAAGGGGCCAGGCCGCAGGGACTGAAGCGCGGGCATCTGTACAGGCAGGGAGATCGCATCACAGCTCTGCTCCCAGAACGGCTGGCCAGCTTCCTGCCACCCTTGCACCCTGAATTTGCAGTAACAGCTTACACAATTAGGGTCCTTCCCAGGGAGAATTACCCCTCTCTACATGCTTGGCAGTAGAGTTACTAAGTAGCTGGTTAGTTTTCCCAAACGTAGAAATGGCAGTTTGCAAGTACCTCCTGCTTTAGTAAAGAACAGGGTTGACTGAGCTGGGGTCTCACTCCCGGCAGCCCCCTGCAGGACATGCCATGGATTGGAATCCAACCTCATGCTATTCCCTGACAGACAGAATGAGGGCAGGAGAGCTCGATTCTTCTATTTCCTAAAAGCAAATGTGGAAATCCTTTCAAATTCTTTTTCCTGTGAAGGGATTTTGAATCAAGGCTTGGTGATGATGTGGTCACTTTTCTGGCATCCTGGCTAAAGATGAGGTGGGGCTATAGTGTGTTATTAAGAGATCACCTGCAGATGCCCACTACGCTTGGCTTGGCAAACATCACTGCTGCCACAGTGTAAGTGTCTCACACAGAAATTAATACATAAACCAACTTCAAAAGACACAAAAGCTTCATGCTCTAAAACAGAAGGAGGGTTAGCTTCCGGGAGTAACCGATGGACATTAACCGGCACACAGCTAGGCTATGGTCAGTGTGGTTAAGGCCTGGACAGCAGCATCTACTTCGGCCCCTAGGGGACAGAAGAGACTGGAACTAAATTAATAACTAGGACAGAGACGCTAATGCCATGGGAACAAGTAGCGAGGTATGAAGAGGCACTTACGTGGAACAGGGGTATCTGCATTTCCCATGGATGGAACACAGATGGAAAGAAAAGACAAGAGATAGACCCAAGGGGGGAAAAAAAACAGATGTAAAAGAAATGACTAGGATCACAGAACACAGGGCACTGGAAATTCAAATTATCAAATTATTTCACATCCAGAAAGAAGCAATTCCTGTGGGAGGAAGATAAGACAGGCTTTCTACTTTTTGGAAGAGTAAGGGGATCTCTTTCTAGGTCCCCAGCTTCAAAGAGAAGAAAGCAAAGATCCCCGTCTGCTTTATAATTCCAGGAGTCAGCAGCCTGGGCCTCTGGGACCACTTGTGGAGTCTGTTCTCCACGGGGTCTCCTGCTCCGCCCAGGGCGGGCCTGTGGAGGGCTACCTAGAGCAGGGCTCGCCCCAGAGCTGGCTGTCCTGGGGGACCAGCGAAAGGAGGGCAGGCAGAGTGAGGGAAAGAGGGGATGACAGAGGGAAACAGAAATGCATCCCTGAATGGAACCGGGAAGAAGCGACTGGAAGTGTGAGAGGGAGGGAGACCCTGAGGTGCGTTCCTGGTGTGGGAAGGGCGGGGGAGCCAAAAGTCAAAGGCCTCCGCATCCTTTTCCCTTTGCTTTGCTGGGATTATGCCTCTGCTCCTCCTCCATCCCAGCACCCCCTGCTTTTCTCTACGTTAATATCTCTGCTGCATCAACAGTCCCACAGCTCATTATGGGAACTGTCACTGTCGTTACCCTCGTCCTTCAATCACAGGTGCTGAGGGCCTTTGTGACCTGTGTCAAAAAGCAAATCCCCAACCCCCCACTGCATACACCCTCTAACAACCCCGGCTGTCAGTCTATGACAGTGTCACCAAGACCCCGAGAAGGAGGATAAAGGGACTGGGTGTCAGTCATCACTGAGGGCCAGAGAGCGGGGAGGTGGGGCCACCTCCAGCAGAGGCATCTGAAAGACAAAAGGCTGTCATCTGAACAATGGGTGGCCAGCTCAGGGTCCCCCAAGGCCCCCAGAAGAAGAGGGGGTGGGAGAGGCAGGGCAGCCGGCTCTACTTACGGACTGGCTGCGTCTTGAACTCGGAGGCTGCGCTGATCTCGCCCAGACCCTTGCCGTTGAGGGCTGCCAGTCGCACTGTGTACGTCGTCTCAGGCTTCAGGCCCATGATGGTGACGATGCCCTCCATGCTGGCTGTTGCGAGAACATGGAAAGGATCACAAATGATAAGAAGCCTATCGGTGAAATGGTGCAGCTGCTGTGAGAAACACTATGGTGGGTCGTCAAAAAATTAAACACAGAATTATCACTGGATCCAGCAATTCTACTTCTAGGACTACACACAGAAGGATTGAAGCAGAGACCTGGACAGATATCTACACACCCACGCTCACAGCATTGCTCACAGGAGCCAAAATGTGGGGGCACCCAGGTGTTCCCGGACACATGAATGGAAAAATAAAATGTGGTGCACACGTACGATGGAACATTATTCAGCTTTAAAAAGGAAGAAAATTCTGACACGCACTACATAAATGAACCTCAAGGACATGATGCTACGTGAAATGAGCCAGACACAAAAGGACAAATACTGTATGATTCCACTTATACGAAGTACCTAGGAGAGTCAACTACAGAGAGACAGAAAGGGGAGCGGTGGCTGCCAGGAGCTGGGCAGGAGGGGAGGGGAGTTAGTGTTTCATGGGTACAGAGTTTGGGATGATAAAGCTCTGGAGATGGACCCTGGTGATGGTTGCACAACAATGAGACTGGACTTAATGCCACTGAACTGTACCCTTAAAATGGTTAAAATGGCACAATTTATGTTGTAGATGTTTTACTACAATAACACATAACTACATGCGGAGCAGGGTGAACTGGCCTCGCCAGGTTGTCACACCGAAGCAGGGCTTCTGCGTGGCAGGTGGTTGGGATGGCCCCTCCGTCCTGCAGGGTCACAGGAACCAGGTTCTGAAGTGCCATGGTACAGAGGCCAACAAGTCTATGTGAGACGTGACCGTGCCCTAATTAGATGTTGCAGCATAGGGACATGAACGGATGGCAGGTGACGGCTCCTGGCCACCCCCAGTAGATGAGAGTGGTATGCTACCCTACCCTATAGGCAGTCAGGGTGCCCAGATCTGGTGAAGGCAGGGGTGAATGTGTGCCCAGCACCAAGGGACTCCTCATGCTGAAGGAAACAAAGACGTTTCCAGACTCACCTTCCTTGGCATCGTACCACTTGGAGTGCCACATTTCCTCGCCCACTGCTTTCCACTCAGCCTTGTATTTGAGGATGGGCACCCCTCCTGTGGCCTCAGGCTCATCAAACTGCACCTGTGCTGTGCTCGAGTATGGCTCCACCTGGTCGATGGATGGTGAGGATGGGGTGTCTGTGGGGAGAACACAGATGAAGGCCCAAGTGAGCTTCATGCGGGACACAATTCGCAATCACATCTTTGCGGTTTCTGCTCAGTCTTGAAGTCTTGTTGCCTGTATCCTATCCTCCCTGCCCGCCTCCTCACACGATTCTCTCCCCACATGCTCCATGCCCTGATCCTCAAGTCTCCATCGTTCCCTGCTTCCTCCTCAGGCTTTGCTGACCCGGGGCCTCTCTTCTCACTTCCCTGGCACCACTCAAGGACACCAAATGGGCCAGCAAGGGTTTTAAAAAGGGGGTGCAGCCGTAAGGGGTGCTCACCTGCTTGGACAAGGATGAATTCCAGAGACTCCTGTCCAATGCGGTTCACGGCGGTGCAGTTGTAGTTTCCAAAATCATTTTCAGAGTCCGGGGTCACCTTGAGAGAGAAGGAGCTCTTGGTTTACATGCCCATGGGATGGTCACAGCCTCAGGCCCTTATTTATTGGATTAAATTAGCAAAGAATAGAAGTAGTAAAGCAGGAATCATTGGCTCCACCCAACCCTTAAGGCAGAGAGGAGAACAGAGAAGGGGCTGTGGAAGAAGACACTCTGTCTTCCAGGCCCTGGGCTTGCCCAGGAGACACAGGGGCTGGGCTGAAGCCCGAATTCTTCTCCAGCTGATGGCTCCCCGCTCAGGACATGCCAGAGAAGCAAGAAGGATTTTAGAGGCATTCAGGAGCCCATCTATAGTCAAACTGCCTTTTCCACCCTGCCGCTGGCCCGTGCCCCGCTCACCTCCAGGTAGCTGGCAGAGGGGCTGTTGTAGATCTTGATGTTGCTGTAGTTGGAGCTTGGCAGCAGCTGACCATCTCGGAACCATGAGATTGTGGCACTGGGGTAGGCAAACACCTCGCAGGTGATGTTCACCTGGTTCCCCTCCCAGGTGTACACAGCCACGGGGCCCTGCAGCTTGGGGGCATCTGCAACGAGTGGCAATGACTATCAGGAAGCCTGCCACTGTCATGGAGCCCTACAGATGCTGTCTCCTGGCACTGGGAGCGGGGTGTGCCCTGAAGCCGAGCTATGCCAGGGTATAGTAGAGGTTGGGGCTGTTCTGGCAATCCTGTGAGCTGATGGGAAGACAGAGGGCATGCAGCGGGTAAGAAGCCTGGGGATGGTGTGAGGAGGTGACCTGGGGACCCAGGGAAAGAGATCGAAGCTTGCCAGCTGCAGGTCCTAGCTGCTCTTTTCCCCGTCCATCCCAACCCTCCACGGCCCCTCCCTCCCAGTCTTTCCACAGTTATTCCTCACATTGCACTTCAAGGTACATGGACTGGGAGTCCTGGCCGATAGTGTTGCTGGCAGTGCAGATGTACTCTCCAGCGTCTGTGTACTGGATGCTCTTCAGGGTCAGGGAGGACACGCGGGCGTGGCTGCGCACCACCATGTGCCCATCCAGAGTCTGCCGGGAGGGAACAGGGAGTGTCAGAGCCCAGGGCAGGATGGGGGCTAGGAGACCAGGCCATCACTTGTGTGACCAGTCTCACACCCTCTCCTCTCTTTGCCAGTGTCTAAGTCTCACTTTAGGTTCCAACTAGAGGGGAAGGCTGCAGAGAGCACCATGGGAACTTGGTTGTACCCCAAACAGAGATGGACTCAGTTTATGTCAAGCAGCCTAGCTGTGTGCCAAGACTGTGTGGCTCAAGGTCCCGATTTGTTTGGCACGTCTCAAATGGAAGCAAAGCCCTGAGCAGCAGATACTCCAGCAGAAACCGCCTTGCCTCATGGGATTCTGGGAAACCTGTACTCCCCTCCTCCCCTCCCTGCAGTCCACCCATCTGCCAGTGCCACAATGCGTGCACACTGGATGGGAAATCCGAGAGTTCCAAAATGCAAGAAGTTCTATAAGAAACCCATATTTATGCAGATGCCTCACTTTCCTGGATGCTTAAAAGTAAAATTATTTTATTTTTTTTAAAAGCCCAACAACTCAGAAGTCAGGAGCTGCTGAGCTGGAAGGAAGGGTAACTGGGTCCCCTCTCCAGGGACAGTGGTACAGAGAGTCCCAGGTAGATCTGGGGCCCTTAACCCCATAGTCACCACCATTTTTTAGCCCTTGGTACTATAATCAGCTTTCTGAGTCTTTGGAATTACTGGTCAAAAAGGAAATAAGCACATGATCCCCAGGCAATGGGTCCTGGAATATCTCCCAGGGTGTCCCCCCTTGACACTCTAGGTGAATGGTTCCTGGTCTAGGAAATGTCTGGGCATTTGCCCAAGTTCAGATCCTCCAGAAGGTGGGTAATCTAAAGGAGTCTTATTCTTCAGAGGCTGGGCCACACTCTTATCTCTAGCATGCAGTATTCTGTAGAGATGGATAGGTGAGTGGTCTGCATTTGTATGGCATCTGTTACCCAAGGGTTTGGGCCTTTAAAGAATGTAACAACACCCGACTTCAGATTCTTTCAATGTGCTGGCTTGGAAGCCCCAAATCCAGAATTGCACATCACACAGCAGCCAGTTTGGGAAGCTCAAAAGCGAGGCAGCCCGGGCCTGTGAGCAGCCTCAGCAGCTCTGTCAAAGCTGTCCTTGTACCATCAGAAGTAGATTTAGTCCAGCTCAGCCACTTAAGCCCCATCACATTTCACAACCATTTAATGAAATGGTTATACTGACAGCTGTACTTTTTTCTCCCCTTTTAGCTGGTCTCTTTCCTCAATTTCACTATCTGGAAATCTTTCTAATTTAATGATGTCAACGGGCCAGTAGGTGGCCCTCCGTAAAGAATTCTTATTTTGCAGCGGCTCAGGAACAGGACTGATGATGGGATTATTTTAGGTGCCCAGTTCTCTCTCCAGGGGACACAGTTAGTGTGACTGGGCCCTTTGAAATGTTTACTCTGGCATCGGGACAAAGTCCAGGAGTGCCACCTACAGCCATGCAGACCAAACGTCGCACTGATAATTCAGGCTCGGGAGGAGAAAGCAGATGAATTCTGGGCAAGAAGGAGAAGATCATTATGACAAGAAGACCCTGTTTTGCAAGAGTATGAAGGGCAGTTATAATTAATCCTCTCATCGAAACATTTTTGTCTTTCTTCTTCCAGGTAAGAGTGTGAAGGCTTTTCAGAGCTTACAGAATGGAATTGGCCAGAACCCAATCTGCCTTCTGGACTTACGGTCTTCATCTCTGAGTGAGACAAATAGGAGGGAACAGAACTTCTGAGCCCCAAGGTGGCACTCATTTGAAAGCCAATGATGTCCAGAGTGAGATACTGAAGATAAGGACACTTCTGGAAAACGGAGTGAGGTGTTTGCTTTGCTGGGAATAAACCCATTACTTCCGCTTATGATAATAATTCACTTAACATCTTCTTAATGCTCCCTGATAAACCTCAGCTCCTCCAGGTCTAGGTCAAAAGGACAGGGGGAAGGTGTACAAGTCCAAGCAGAATGAGATCTGTAGCTGCTCAGAAGTAGCTGATAACTGACCCTTCTCTCCCTTCCCCAGTTCCAGTGGGTCCAGGACTTTGAAGCAATAAAACACCCAGCCCGTGACAGCACTGAGCAATTCCTGTGCCCCAGGAAGGAGCATTTCAGTGAGATGTGCACTGAACTGCAGCCCCTCTGACATGAGGAAGGTCTGAGGCAAAGAGAGCTGATAATGAACTGGAGCTGACGATGGCAATGTGTTCATGTGCAGAAACTAACATCGTGCCTGGGGACAGGCAGGCAGCTTCAAATATTAAACAGAATTACATATTTATAGCCGTGACCTGAACACATGAGTTACGTGTTCTGAATAATTATCATTTCCGAAAGGCTAAGAGGAGAGATAATACAACCTATAGGATTGCTTGCTAGATTCTATGTTTATAGCATTACAATACCAAAGTTTCATCTGGAGAAGAGACAAAGCTTTTTTTTCCCCATAAAGTATTCATAGATTAGGTCCTTGAACCTCATCTAAACTATACTGGTTTTTATTTCACTATCTGTCACTCAGTTGCACAAATCAGGTAAAAAGTGATACTCATGACCATGAGCAGGATCTTGGGGGTGTAACAATTAAAATCAAAAGATGAATAATTAGCTTCAATTTTCAAACTAAGTCCCAAATTACCCCAAATGAAGCAAGGAATCAGAGAAATTTCAAAGGCCAATGGCTACCGACTTTAAAAACAAACAAACACATAAAGCCATTTGTGCCGAATCATTCTAAGCTCATCAATTTAACACTGTGAAAGTAGCACAGACACGCTTAGCAGTTTGGGAGAACCAATGAGACATGTCATTTGCATTGCTTCAAGATGAGATGTGAAGTGATCATTTACCAAGACCAATCATTATAAAATAAGCGAGCAACAAGATGAGTTGAGCTGGAAGGGAAAGGGCCAAGTGGGTTTTAGATCACTAACCCCGTGCCTTCATGATCCGAAGCCACATCAACCAGGTGAGAGTAAAAAAATTTCACCATTTTACAGTGATGGGCCTGGGAATTGGGGGGATTTAAGTGTAATTACCTGGATGTGATTTTCCCAGCACCATCAAGAGACTAAAATCCAGTCTTAGAAAACAATAAGGATTTGTTCACCCACTCCCAACACAGCTTGCTTGCTCACCCTAAAATGATACTATTGCTAAGTAACAGCTACCACTACTGACCTATTCTTTAATCTAAGTTACTAATTAGTTTAGCATGTCTGGTTGTTAACTATAATGGTGAGTTAAACCGCAATGCTTTCAAAACTAAAGACTGGCTAGTGGTCAGGTAAGCTATACCTCTTGCTTCTCTGGTCGAGTCCACGAAGCCTGGAGAGAACAAGATATAAAACACAACAAGAAAGCAGTAAAAGTTTACAACATTGCTTTAGAGAACTGGTGAATCACACTGCACTCCGTGCACATGCAGCTTCTTTCCAATTCAGAACTTTTCCAAGGCCCACTCTCCATGGTGTGCCTATCACCCAGCTTAATCAAGGACTTGGCTTATGTTCAGCTCCCTCCCACCTCACCCCCACCTTATGCACATTAGGCTGTATCATTCAAAGGTATAGGCCTCCCTCATCTCCAATAGACATACACACGGACACCAGCAGACGTATTATAAGGTGCTCCTAGACCAGAATTTCTTAATGTCCCTCGTAATATTTGGTGACACTATTAGTTCTAACCATATAATCTATAGATACTTATAGAGTGAGCTTCCTCCTCTGGATTTTATAGGACAGCTTATCACAAATACACTAATGCCATTTTGTGCTCATGCATTTTATAACTCTGCATGCATACTATGAAAAATAAAATTTTTATTTAAAAAAAGGAACAACAACAAAAAAGCATAAGACACATTAGGAATGAGAGGTATGAAGTCTTTAAGACTACGAGTCAGGAAGCCTGGAGGATACCACACTGAATGCATGCAGGCTCCAGCAGGCTCCATCTTCAGCAAACACGGCACTCCAAAGAGTGAGCCATCTCAGGGACACAGAGGTTGGGTCTTTTTCTACCCACATCTATATTTAAAAAAAATTATCTGGCACTTGAGAATCTACTCTGTTTACAGTTTTTCTGTTTTCATATTGGGAGTCAGAGACATCATACCTGCATTGCTCTTTCTGTTGGATGGTATGACTACCTGATTGTCCCTGGTGTTCAGATAGAAAAACAATAGAGAAGATGCCAGACACAGCAATGCAACCCAGGGAATGCAAATGAGTTGGCAAACATTTAGTAGGGGTCCACTAAATGCAAGGAGCTCCTGTGAGATACGAGGATGAGAATGCTGGATTATGTCACATGAAGAAAGTGAGGACAGAGGAACATGCATAGACCAAAGAAGCGGTGGGCCAACATGTCAGATGCGGTTGCCGATTCCACATCACTTAGAAGCTGGTTTGTCACACACCAGGGCTGCTTGAACCAAGGTAGTTTTTTAGGAGTTATGTCTATGGAGTTGTTTGCTTTTCAGATCTGATTTTCTTGTGTCTCTCCCAAATTCTTATGGTTTTGTGGCATTTAGAATAAGCAGTTGCGAATAATACAATTATTCTAGTTGCTTGACCTCCCAGTACTGGTGGAATGGTAGGCTATGCCTTGCCCCTGATAACTTGGTGAAGGCGCGTGGCCTGCTTTAAGACAACCTGATATCCAAAAACACAATAAAATAATGAGAATATGACTAGTACTATTCCAAAAATTGTTAGCTCCATGTTTTTTTCATATTCATGTTTTATTACCTTAGGAGTCTGCAGGAATATGTATATAAACTAAGGTGTAACATCCTTTCACTATTCTAAAGTATTCCCTGCTAGAAACTTGTCTGCAGGCTGGATAAGCCAGCCTCTGGTTGCTCAATGCAGGTACCTTTTCCAGTTTTAAAAGTGAGCACCTACTTTGTATTGAATGAGGAATTCTTCTTGGTGATAAAAAGTTTGCAGAGAATTTCAAAAGATCTCTCTTATTTGCGGGCTACTTGGGAAGCTTAAGATTCAAAGTTCATGAATGCTTTTCATTTTTTCTCCTTATCTCTTCTGATCTCAACTCTTCATCCCTCTCCTTTTCAATAAACATTAAGGCTTCGGATGCTTTTATTCACCAGTTATTTCAAAGGCATGTTCAAGTAAGGACACTACGAATTTGTTCTGCCAGAGATAGATGATAGATGATGCAAATTATCTTCCCAAAGTTTCACCCAGAATGTAAATGGTACCTAGAATTTAGCTCCACTCACTCAAGTACCTGGCAATAGTTAAATGAGTCTGGGTAGGAAGAAATGAAATTCCGTGTACACAATATGGACACACAAACTTTCTTTGTATCTGCATTATCAATGACCTCTGTACACATTGATCTAACTGACCCATTGTCATGTTCAAATATGTTTTGATTTTGGTCAACATAACAGTGAGCACTAAGAAATGAACTAACTTTCAGACAAATGATCTACCCTAATGGTATTAGCCCAGCTATTATCAGCTGTGGAGCGACCAACTCAACCAGCTGAAGCTTAGCAGGTTGATAGTAATCTCCAATAAGTGACTGGACTAAACCCAGAGACAAGATCACAGCTAGGGTGTGACATGCAAGTTCACTGTATTGTTTTTTTAATTTTAATTTTTTAATGAAGAAAAACAAGCATTCCATTAGAAAGTCACTATGTATCAATGGCTGAAAGTCTTTTCTCCTCTCTCCTCAGTGAAGCAAAAGACCAAGTTGCTTTAATTAGCTTATATTGTGACTAACTCTATTAAAGAGATCATTAAGCCTTCCAGGGAAGTCATTAAAGTCACAAGAGGGTACTGTGGCATTTGGTACTCTACCTTCTTAGCCAATGACCCAGAGGGAAGCCCTAGTGACATTCTACAGGCTCTATACTGGACCCTGTCCCAGTCAACATTTTTATCAGTAACCTGGACAAAGATATTTTAAGTAAGTGTTCATATAAGGTTGTAGCAATAGCCAATGCAAATGCTAGATGACAGTTGCATGGGGAAGACCACTCCATTGCCTGCCATTGGGTCGTGTGCTTGGGCTGGGGTCTCCACTGATTGTAGACCTCATTACTTTCAATATATAAATAAAATAGGGGAGCATGTGGATGGAAATTCCCTGGACCCACAGACCTCTAAAGGATAGTTCTGATGAAAGCCATTCTTGACTGGTTGGAAAGGTAAACTCAAATGGTTGTTCTCATGCCCAAGAGTGTTTGCACATGTGAAATCTTGGTAATCACATGATTAGAAGTGGCTACTGGTATTTAGGGGGGAGGAGATTCGGGTGCTACATATCTTGCAATATCATCCTTTATAGTCCCAGTAAAGGAAGAGTCTTCCCAAGTTTTCATCGTGACCCCATTGAGAAACATTGGGTTATAACCAACAAAATGCAATTTTTAACAGAAATAAAAATAAAATTCTGCATGATTGATTAAGCAATCAATTGCATAAGAACAGGATAGGAGGCATGTGGCTTAAATGCAGTTCACGGTAAAGAGACCTGAACATTTTAGTTGACCACAAGCTCAATACAAGGCAACAGGATGAAGAAACTGCTGAAGGTGCTAAGACAACTCTAACTGCATTACAGCATCCAGATCAAGGGAGTAATAACCCATGGAGGTCTTCATCATTGACTCTGGGCACCACAAAATTTTAATGAAGCACCGGTGAGCTGATGCCATCTATTACGGGGCAACTGGTGAGGTAAAGAACAGACTGAAGAAAACTTGAGTAGCTGTTTTAAGAGCTCTCATACAAAGACTGGCTGCCAGAGGTGGGAAGGCTGAGAAGCAGACCTCCTGGTCATCAGCATTGAATGACTGCCCTGCAGAGGGCTGACAATGTCACCTTTCAGGCAGGGCTGAGTGACTGTCTGGCAGATACGTTAGAAAGCGGTGCCAGGTAAGACTAAATAAACTCAAAGAGTGGCTTCCTTCCAACCCTCTATGATCCAGGCATTTTATGTGATCTAATTCTCAGGAGCCTTTCTTACCTTGGCAGTTCAATACGATTGTCTATTCTTATCTGCTTAGCATAGCATCCTGATTTTAAAAAGAAAATTGTTTTCTTCCACTCCTACAATTCAGTGACTCTAATCATGTCGATACCTAATTACATATGATGCAACTTCAGATGGAGTTGCACATGAGAAGCAGCCACCAAAGTAAAAGTGAAGCTTACTATCTGGAGTCCAACCCCCCAGGAAGAGGCCACCTTTCTTTCTCAATTATTAGCTATCCGTGGTATGAAGCTGGACATCGCGCCTCTTTGATGTCAGTAGAGAATTAATATAAATGGCAACATTTCGGGAATGGCTTCATTAGGTAGGTGTGCTCATCTGGCGTCACAGCACTGGCCAGCTTGGAGGACTTGTTCTCACATTGATTTACTCACGTTCCAGGAATGTCACGTCAAGCAAACCACTGTTGTTATGGTAAAACAACACCACCTATGTGGCAGGGTTTAAATAATTATCTCTGGTTGAGACAAATGACCTACACTCACTGACAAGTGAGTATTCCTTGGCTTGAGAAAAGTCTCTGCTGAACACCTTTAGTGTCAGTATTTAGTGAGTGTGAGTGTATATTAGTACCTGGTTATTTGTTCTCATTCTGTGAAAATGAATTCACGGATACAAGCTAGAGAACCAAGCTATTAAAGGAGCTGAGGTAGGCAGAAATCTTAATAACTCTTCTGGTCTAGCTTAGCTATTGAGCTATTCCTAGAAAAGATGTAGAATTTAAAAGCATCGTTCATCTAGGATAGATGTTATCTCTGCCCTTCACTGAGGTCAAAGATATACACTGCGCCATTCTGGACAAATCTACTCTTAAGACTAATGTAGGAAAACCTGTCAGGCAGCGGTCCTGTGGTTTAAGCCCTGGAATGCAAGTTCAATCCACACAACACACATGATGGGAGCAGAAATCTGAGCTGAAGGTTTAACCCCAATGTTGATAAAGAAAGCATCAAGTAAACACCACATTTCTTACTCCAGTACAATATCAAACAGCATATGTGAGTTTCAAAAATACTTAGCAGTCCTTCGTTGAGTTTTTGCTAAGTCGAATTCGACTCTGGAGGTAAAACTTGCGAAAAATAATTGGTTTTGGAATGGTATTTCTGTTCCTTTTGACTCAGCCTTGCTTTCTATTAGCGGGACAGAAATCAATTCCTCAAGTGCAGATCCCAAGTTTGTTTCTAGTGTCTCATACTCTCTCTTTCGGATGTACTTGAGTTTACCCTCTCTAAGGATTTCCTTTAGGGAGGCAGAAGAGTGAAGATCTATAATTTCTGACATTTTGGTCAATAAGTAATCCATTACAAATGCCCTTTGAATCGAAGGCCATTACTTCTGAGTAGGTGACAAAGCCCATTACTACAGGATATATGAGGTGAGACTGGAGAGGTGCCCTAAGATGGTTTAAGTTGCTTTAAAACCGAGCTTCTTTCCCCTCCTGCATTTGTCCCACTCGGTAGCAAAGGGCTACACATTGTGGGGTCCCCTCAATTATTACATATTGTTCATAATAAAGACAGCTTTCTGGTGGCCTGTAAATCCACATGTTTTCAAGTGAAACCTCCCCAGTCTTTTGAATTTGTCACAGAGCTTGCTACGTTGTTCTTACACTCTCAGCGAATACACTGCAGAGCCTAGGGCAATTATCATCATGTGGAAACTGCTAATTATTTTTGCCTTTAGATCAACATAATATACAGATGTGATCGAGAATACAGGCAGACACAAAGGCAACCAAGCTTTTGTGCACATAGTGCATGTATAGCATGAGTATACAAAATACGAGGAGAAGAATTGACAGGCTTGTTCTGACCCTATAACTCCCAGGAGACATTTCCTTGGTGCTCCTGAGATGAGGATGAAATCACCCGGAGCACCAGGATGTCAGTTTGCCTTGTTCCTCACAGCCCCAAATCCTGGGTTTGAAAATCCTACCTTCTTCCTCCCAGAGCGTCTACCTTGACCATACCCACTAACATCACCCCCCTGCCAATCTATGCAATGAACTGCACCTCTTCCATTGTCAGAGGATGTGGAGCAGGATGCATTCAGGTGGGGGGAGGAGGAGGCCACAGAACCTGGACTACAGTGACCATATCCCCCTTCTGGCTCACCGAGGAGAATTGGGCATTGGGCAGACTCAATCCGCTTCGAGTCTGCGTGCCATGCCCTGAGACTCTTGGGCGGCGACATTATACCTTTTCTTCGCTGCTGATGTTTCGGGTGGAAGTTCTCCAGGTGATAGAGGGAATGGGGTCTCCCGAGGCTTCACAGGTAAGAGTGACCTGCTCCTCTAGTTCCATGGCGGTCTGGTTCTCTACATAAGTGATTTTGGGTTTTGCTGAAAAGACAAAACATTCCTGTAATTCTTGTCATGTTTATCTAACCTTCTCAGTGCCCCAGGTTTAAGTGGTAGCATGCACAACAAAGGTTATCTACTTCCTAAGTATAGGCTGTACTCTACGTGTTGAAGCCTCAAGGGCTTACCACAAGGCAGGCACACGGCAACACCGCGGTGACTGATAAAAACAACATCCTGTGTAGTAAGAGCGCTAAGTGAGGGCAATGGATACAAGAGGCATGGAGCAGAGGAAGAGCCCTCCTCTGGTTGGCGTCTTGGTGGGGACACAGCTTTTGGGCTGGGCCATGAGATTTTCAGTAGGTGAAACTTCGGGGTGGAGACTGAGTCATTTCATGGGTAGAAAACTGGTTGAAGGAAAGCAGAGAAGCAAGAATACGTGACGAGAGGTTTGGGAAGAGAGTCACGTGTTTGTGTATCAAAGCAGAGCAGGCAACGCTGCATCTTGACACAGAGTCTTGACCACCTGTTAACGTTCTTGCTTGAATTCTGTCTGGTGGCAGGTGGAGGCCACTGACAGTGTTTGATCAGAGGGATGAAATGGTCATTTGCATGACAAGAAGGTTAATCTAGAAAAAAGTCAAGATGATTTAGCAGGAGAAAACCTTGAGGAGGGAAAACAATTTGGGAGCTCTGGCAGTGCCCCAGCTGTGATGTGACAGTTCTGATCAGGCTATGTCAGGGGGACCGAAAGGATGGCTTTGAGAGAGATGCTAAAGAAAGGCTTTATGGGAAGTTGCAAGTGAGCAGGGGTAGGAGGCATGGCAAGAAACAAAAGAAGGAATGAGGAGGAGCCAGGCGATGCTGAGATTTGTAATGCCCAGGGAAGTTGTGTGGCATTAACTCAAGTACGGAAACGTGGTGGGTAACTCGGATTGTGGAGTGGGCTGGGGTGGGAAGGAGATAAGTTGAGATGAGTTCATTTTCCAAATGTTTTGGGTAATGCAAGAAAGCACAAGCATTCAAAGCTGAGTTAAATGTTAACACATTAGAGAAAATTGAATTTTCCCAATTTAAAACAATTATACTCTGAAACTGCTAAACCTTCCATAGAAAAGATAACACTGCACAAGTATAACTTATTTCACTAATAGAGAAAAGGCCAGGCTAGATAAACAAATGAAAAATAAGTAAATTAAAATTATGGCTAATTTTTGAAAGAACTGCATTTCCTTTATATTCAGAATCACCCAGTAACCCCATGTAGGCTAACAAACTACTGCCTACATACAGCCTCCAAATTGAGGCCCTTGATTCCGCTTTAATAAACAGAAAATAACGATAGAGCTGTGCATTTTCTGTGGAAAAATCTGCTTCTATATAAAACTACCACATAGTTCAAATATTCTCCTGACGTTAATCTGTAGCCAGCTTAGCGAATCCTTTATTGCCCGCCAGCACATGGGCTCATCTCAGTCCACTGTGGCCCAATGATCATGCATTTGAATCCATGGAGCCCATGAATAGGTCTTCCTCTAGGAAGGCTTTGTGTCTACCTTGATAAATAGGACTTTGAGAAAGGCCACAGCTCATATTGGATGCAGTAAGTGTTAAGTGCTGTTGAGAAGGAGGTTTAGTGCTAAAATCACAGATTGAGAAGTTAAAAAAACATCAGCCAGATAACTGAATTCACTAAAACTGAACTTTTTTTTTTTTGGGGGGGGGGGAGGTTGAAGGCAGTTTTTGGAATTTCTGGCCTCTTGAAACCTAGTCAGACGCTGTGATCTAGACAGTGTTTGCTGACCTTCTCCTGACCCCAGGACTTGGTCCTGGTGGACAAAGGTTAACAGAAGATGAAGGACAAGTTAAGGTCTATTAACAATATTTGGTTTTGGTGGCTCCATTTCGCAGATGGTTATACAGGGTGCACCATATAAGTCTCTAGAAAAAGGAAAACTATCTTCTTATTAAAAACATTGTTAACAATGACTAATTTTGCACGGTCTACAGAGGCTGTTGGAAGGAAGGAAGCGTCCACTGATGACTTAGCATCTCTGCACTCCAGAAGCAGGGCTATTGTCAGAACTAACTGCAGGCTGAGAATGCTGCCTTGGAAATAGAATAGCGATATAAGTCATTGTCCAGATTGGACCACACGTGAGAGTGGAAAGGCGTGCTCTGATCATTACATTGGGAAAGTGGGCAAGCCGGGCAGCTGCAGGGTTTCTTCACTCTGCGCACTGGCATCCAGAGGCATCTGTCCAGGTTTTATCTACAAGGGCACTTGCACCATCTTAATTCACCTCTGTTGTGGGCCCTTGACTTTGGATCCCTGTTCTATTCTCCACCTGCCCCATGGGACCTAATGCCCCAGACTGTGCCATTGCCCCTGTCCCTGTGGACCCTCCTGTGAGCACCCCTGATCTCCTCTCCCAGCATGTCCACAGCTCTGCACCCTGCCACTGTGGGCCAGCCTCGTCTACTCCCACCCCAACCCAGGCTTCTGCAAGCCCAGTCCAAGGACCGTGGGGTCCTGCTTCTGTGACCTGAGACATTGGACCAGGTGCACCTTCCTTCAACTTATTTGTCCTTTGCTGTAACTCACAAGGTCTGCTTTGGTCCTTGGGGGCCAGCTAAGCAAAGCTTCTGCCACTGATGAACTCGCCTGAGCCCTCAGCAGCATGAGATCTTAAGAGCATTCGTATGGGCATAACAAGAATCTGTGGGGAAAAAATACTCCTTCAGAAGGGCCCACAGGGAGGAGCAATGGAAATTCACTGCCAAATTTAAAGGAAGGAGGATGCAACTACTTAGTAAAAAGAGCATCTGCTGATAACTAGGGCGATGCACACTAGAACGTTTCCCTTTCTTAGGAAAATGATGTCAGTCAGGTGCAATCATGGCAGACCCTAATTAGATGTGTCCCTACCATACTAATTGCCACCCCTTCTTGATCCACAGGAGTGCTGAGCGCTTCTTTATTGTCTAAGCTACAGGTTTCTTTGCTCTCCTATCTCATTGCTGCGGACTCGGATGCCACTAGGGAGCCTGCCCCATTTCTCTCCTGGTGCTAGTCCCAGATTGCAAACTTGAGGGGAAGGAGAGGGAGAAAAAAGGTGAAAGAAAGAGGCCAAACTAGCTGGCCTCTCCCAACCTTGTTCTCTGGCCCTAGTACCAATCTCCTAAACCAATGGTGCGGGCCAGAAGGAGGAGGAGAAAAGGAGGTGAAGAACATGAATGGAGAGAGAAGGGAGAGTGTACATGGGGAACTAGGTTACGCTAGGGAGGCTAGCGAACTCTCCCCCAGATATTACAGAGGAGCATTCTCATTCTGGATGGGGCTGGACTAGACATGGTTCCTAAGACCATGTTTTTTTCCCTGTCTCTGTAGATGTCAGGCCACCTCCCTTCTGTTGCTCTACTATACTCCAGTGCACATCCTCCCAGCTGCAGCTTTGGGAAAGAAACTGTGGTAGAAGAAAGAGAGAGGGAGAGAGAGGGAGAGGGAGGGAGAGAGAGAGAGAGAGAGAGAGAGAGAGAGAGAGAGAGAGAGAGACTGTGAATGTGTGTGTGTGTGTATGGGAGAGAGAGAGAGGGAGAGACTGTGTGTATGAGAGAGAGAGAGAGAGAGAGAGAGAGAGATACAGGAGGGGATGCCTGGTGAGGGCGGTGGGTAGAAAGACAAAGCCTGCCTTGCCATAGTTCCTACATCTCACTTTCTGTACCTCATCGCCCACTTCCCTGGACCCCACCACTCCCTTCACTCCAGCGTGGCCCTGTATGGCTCCTGCCTCACTCCCACACATTCTTCCCAGTGCAGCTGTCACCACTAGAGAGGCTGGAAGAGAAGCCAAGAGCTGTCCTCAACCAGCCAAGGTAGAACCGAGTGTGCTTCCACAGAGAAGCCAAGTTGTCCATGATGGTAAAGGAGAACACCAATTTCACTATCGCCAGTCATTCCACATGTAATATATATAATAAAAGCCTAAGTGACCATTATGGCGGAACTACCAGAAGGACCTGTCACTATGATGCACACTGACCATCAGGGGGCAGACGCTCAATGCAGGAGCTGCCCCCTGGTGGTCAGTGCGCTTCCACAGGAGGAGCGCCACTCAGCCAGAAGCTGGGCTCACAGCTGGCGAGTGCAGCAGCGGTGGCAGGAGCCTCTCCCGCCTCCGTGGCAGCACGAAGGAGCAGCAAGCTGAGTGGTAAGGATCAGTGAGCAGGCAGGCGGTAAGCAGTGAGGGGGCCTGGACTGTAAGAGGGCGCAGGCCAGGTTGAGGGACCACCCCCCAGTACACGAAATTTGGTGCACTGGGCTTCGAGTTTAGATATAATATGTGTTAAATTGGGTTTCATGGGACAGCAACTACCACTCATAGCTCAGGGAATGGACTTACAAGTTGGGCTTGATTCTTGGACAGGGCACCTAATTTCCTTTTGTTCAGTTTCCTCATTTTTAAATTGGGGGTAATGATTAATCTACCTCATAGGGTTGTGTTGAGGATTAAAAGAGCTAATTTATGAATAGAACTTCACATAGTGCTCACTTCTGTTCAGTATTGTTATTATTATTATTTTATGGGGCTAACATCTAAAAGAATTTTCTAAAACAAGTCATCATTATACATTTTTAGGCTCATCTCTCTGCCACATACATGATGATTAATTCACACAAAACTAATTTCTATTCCCTCAATTATCCAAATACTAATAGCTATTACATGCCAAGCACTCTCCCAGGCACTGGGGATATCTGGGGGTAGAAAAGACAGAGGTCCCTGTCCACTAGCTCACATTTAGGACACGTGCCCCTCCTGCCTCCGTGCCTGTGCCTGTTGGCCTGCAATGCTCACCTGTCCTGCCTCTTCTGGGAAACTCCAACTAGTTTACTAGCACAGCATTTGCAAGGGTTTCCCTAACTTCTGTGTCATGCAGGACCAGAGATCCTTTCTACAAAACACAGTGCATATTGCTGTTATCAAGTCATTATAAAGGATTAAATATTTGAGTGTTGGCCATCTTCATGAGCTAGGGAACCCACTGATGAGAACAGAACCTACTTATGAGCAAAGAGTGCGTGTCATTCATCCTTGTGACCATGGCAATGGCTGAGCCTAGACAGGGCACTCAAATGTTGCTGAATGACACTATCTATTATAATTTATGTGCTTATATGTCAATCTCTCTCATTCATCTCAGGGTCAAAGGGCCGTATCTTTAGCTCCTCCGTTTAGCAACAATGGTATTCAATAAATACTTGTTGAATGAAGGAATAAATTAACAAATGCATTTGTCTCCTCTATAATATGAAAAAAAACTTAGTGTGACTGGGAAGACTAGTCAGAATTAGAGAAACGACTGTCAAGAATATTTTCAAGAAGTTTAGCTTTCACCTTCAAGTATGTGCTCATACTGAATTAATCTGAATCAAACTGATACACTGTTTATAAACCCAATTGTTATAAATGAATAAATAGGATTCATCTGTGATTAGCAAGTCCAATTGTATATAAACGCTTGATTTTCAAAGCTCTGTTTACAAACATGGATCAGTTCTCCTGATCAGGCTAAACAAGCAGGTCCCACGCAGCTTTCCAGGCATGAGCCTCTGACACCTGCTCTAGTAGCACTATCTACAATGGACCAGCTTAGCTGTGTGTGTTTTTTTATATACTTTTATTGACTTCAGAGAGAGGAAGGGAGAGGGAGATAGAGAAACATCAATGATGAGAGAGAATCATTGATTAGCTGCCTCCTGCAGGCCCCCTATTGGGGATCGAGCCTGCAACATGGGCATGTGCCCTGCAGAGGAATCGAACTGTGATCTCCTGGTTCATAGGTCAACACTCAACCACTGAGCTACATCAGCCGGGCTTAGCTGTGGTTTTTAAAAAGATGAGCAGAGAGAGTAGAGAGGCATTAGGTTGAACATTTTCCCACTACAAATCTTTTTTCCAAGGTCAAGTCAAAATTTATTTCAGTTCTAAATGCATGGAAGTTAACTGAGTTTATAAAGAAGATGTGAATAGAGGTGTGGGGGTTCTTTTCATGACTTTTATGATGCTGTTTCACACAGGCCAGGGAAAGAAGAAAAGGGAAACGGAAGCACTGGTCACTAACATGTACCAAAGGCCTATGACGAGTCTGGTGGTGTTGGGAGAGCCAGGGAAAAGGCAATGTACGCGACTAAGTCTCTCACCTCCACTAAGTGTGTGCTTCACCATCTTGGAGTCTACACACTTAGTGGAGGTGAGAGACAAACAGTTCCCAGAACAAATATGTAAATGAGGTCAGCTCAGGTACTGGTAAGTACAATGAAGAAGACACAGTAAGGTTAATGGAAGAGATTAGTGGAGGCAGGGGAGCTGGTGGTGATTCAGAGGCAGGGCAGTGAAGGGAGGATTCATTGAGAAGGTGGTGGAGTTGAGATCTGAATGATGAAAGAGGAGAAGCAGCTGTGAGCAGATCTGGGTGAGTGATATTCCAAGCAGAAGGAACATCAAGTGCAATATCCCTGAGGCAGGGAACAAGCGTGCTGTGCCCGAGGGACAGAAAGGAGGCCTGAAGCTTTTAAGTGTGGAACAAAGTGGAGGAAGGATGAGATGGGGAAGGAAGGTGGGCTAGCTCAGGTTTAGTCTTGTGGGCCAGGGTAGGGAGTCTAGATTTTATTCTGATTGCAATAGGAAGTCACGGGAGGGCTTTAAACAGAGGAGTGACACTCAGGTCATCTCACACTTAGGGAGTAAGCAGGAGGGGATGAAGGGGACCTATGGGAGGTAGGCAGGGAGACCAGATAGGAGGCTGTCTCATTGACCAGGGGAGCGGGAGGGTGGCTTGAACTGGGGCATAGGTGGCAGAGCTGGTAAGAAGAGGCTGCACTTGGGATAGATTCTGAGGCAGAGTGGACAGGCTCTTGAGGATGGATTGAGTGTGCAGGGTAAGGGGAATTTAGTGACCTTGACCCCCACTGTCCTTACCAAAAACTTTGAGGTGGATGGATGCATCCTGTTCTCCAGCCTTGTTCTCGGCGATGCAGACATACTCAGCCTCGTCGTTCTTATCCACCTTCCTGATGGTCAGCTCCGAACTGTCGTCACTAAAGACGTACTTCTCGTCTTCCTCATTCTCTATCAGATCCCCGTCCCTACAGGGTGCACCAAGGCAAAGGACCATGATTTTGACCACAGAGGGAAGATGTTTGTTTTTAATTTGTTTCCATAAAATGCAGTCTGAGCCCATGGGAAAGGCTCAGTCTTCACAAAAAGTTAAGACACCGAATTGCATTTACAAATATACCTTAGATTCCTCCACCCAAACCTTTGATCCTGTCCCTGGGCTGTAAACTGCACTCACAGACATACCAAAGAGGGCCTCCAAAACCATGCTCTTTACACACAGACTGAGGATGCAGGAGGAATCTGATGCACAAGGCAGGAGAACCGTGCAGGGGAATGTATCCTGCACCCGGAGTCGGTGACATCCCCATGCAGTCTGTCCCTGCTCCATGGCAATGCCAACCCGGAGCAGGCCCTGTGCTGGCCCCTTCTCCACTAGTCCCTGACCCAATGCAGGAGCCGGGTCTTACTTTGTCCAGCTCATGGTGGGCTCCGGGAAGCCTTCAGCATCACACACCAGGGTGACGGACTGGCCGAGGTTGGCGGTGGCATTCACGATGCTTTGCCTGGCCTGGACGGTGGGTGGTACTGAAGGAAAGAAGGGCTGTCAGGGGTGGTTGGAAGAATCCAGTGGCCTGGAGAAACGGCACTTCTAGGGAACCCTAGGTCAAGGGTCACACCTGGGGGTCAAGAGTCCTGGGCAGTTGCAGAGTTAGTGTAAGGGATCTCAATTCAGGCACGTACTACATAATTATTGTAAACTGAATAAATAACTCACCCCTGAATAAATAAAATGCACTAGTGTTTTATAACAATATACAGGTGTGGGCAAAAGTAGGATTACAGGTGTATTATTATTTATTTATTAATGACTATATTTATTATTATTAATCTACTTTTGCTCACTCCCGTAAAATGTTGTATTTTAGTAATATAGCTCTTGAAGCTATATTAATGCTTTTTATTCATTTTAAAATGGCATTCAATTCATAGCAGCTATTTATTATTATATATTATTTCAATCAGTGCATATTCAACTTACAACTACCATGGCTAGGGAACTTGATGTTCAAAATGGGATTCTTCATACTGGAAAATGTTGAAACTCCTGATCCCGGTGATTAAATGGTTAATGCTGATTTTAAATGCACCAGTGCACCACAGTGACATTTCTCTGGAAATGTCATAAACAGCCCTGTGCACCAACTCTTTTACCAAAGGAATGAAGGGGGAGGGTTTAGCAAAAGTATATATCAATAGCCAAAACAATCTGACCATGATATGCTTATTTTCTTAATACTGACATTATAATTTCCTGTAGACATCTTGTAAATGTCAGATCGATTCCACTGGTGTGTTTATTTGACATTGCAAATTAAGATTAATAAGCCCATGGGCCATGATTCTGACTGTTCTGAGGCATGAATTGATTATAATATTTTCATTGCACACTGAACCAGGGGACTAATTTCACAATTACGGTAGCATCAAGGACAGTGAAGTCTGAATCAGAATGTATTAGTAAGCACAGGGAAAGTTTCCAGTCGTTCAAGACAATGAAGGACATTAAAAACTGCACTAATAGGCCCCATGGTTGAGGGAAACCCAGAAGGCAAGTATATATATATTGTTTTTTAGAAAGAACCAAGCGGGAGGCAATAGGAGGTAGGGGGATTCGGCTGAGATTGAATGAGTCTACATTTTATACACCAAAGAGGAGGTCGAAGAGAATGATATTGGGGACCAAGGTTGTAGCAATGGAGATAGTAGGAAGAACGGATCTCCTCACCATTCACAATGACCTGAATGTCCTTGAAGTTGATCTCCCCCCGTGCCAGGATCCTGCCCTCACATCGGTAAGTACCCTCATCTGTTTTCTTGATGTTCCGAATCTGCAGGTAGTTGTTGGACAGGACTATGAATCGGACTAGAAGAGACAAGAGGCAGGTTCGTCCAAGGATCAGTTAGAGAACTTGTGTCTGTAGGAAGGTCACTGAACCCTTCCCTTTTCCTAGCTTCAGTCTTATGGGGTGGAGCTTTAGGCTGAAATAAGAAAATGTGTCCATGGCTCTGACATAGAGCCAAGAGCAAATGTCTATTGTAAACTTGTCCCTTTCTTTGGAGGAAGTCCCTGAACATACAAGCCACAGACATATACCCATTTAGGACCTAAACTGCATGTGGTTCTGGGAGGGATACTAGAGTTTGGGTCTAAATGCCTCACAGGCCGGCAGAGGTGGAACCCTAGGGGACTTGGTGGCCCAGGGGTTCAGGTCTCACCATCTTTTTTCAGGATGACATCTCGACCTTTGTGTTTCCAGATGATGGTTGGGGGTAGAGAGCTGACCACATCACACACGATCACTGCGTCTTCCCCCTCCCTGAACTCCTGGGGAGTTGGTGCATTCTTGAACATGAGCTTCTCTGGAAAACGAGCAAGAGAAGAGTGAGGGAAAACAGCTGGTTTTCCCACAAAGATGCCTTTCCACTGGAGCCATACTGCCTGGATTCCAGTTGCAGGCAACTCTCAAGACATATATACAGTAGTATAAAGAGGATTCCACCCAGTACTTGGTCAAAGATGCCAGGTGGAGCGGCTGGCATAAGTAGGGGAATATGTTGTGGAAATTTGGCAATCAATGTCTATCACTGAGTGCTAAATTTATCACACTTTGTGTATGAAACATCTGTGGAGCGAAAGGAAGGTCTTTACCAGGGTACCTTGCCATGTGGAATAGTGCCATTGAGACACAGTGCATACGTAGAATGAACTGGTAGAACACCTATTCTATAATGAATAGCAGGAGTTATCAATCCTTTCTTTGTCTCCCACTCTGTGTGGTACCCCAGCCTCAACTTTACTACAGCAGAGAGAATTTTAAAGAATAGAACAGAAGAAAGGCAATAATGGCAATAAATACCATGACAATCCATACTGTTCCATTAGTTGTCACCCACCATTTCACTGGCCAATGGGACAGATGCATGATTACAAAGTGATGAGAGGCCACCATCAGACCAAGTAGCAATTGGAGCTGCCTTTTTTGAGAGGGACAGAGTTCTAATAAATAATATCCCCCTAACCCTCCACTGAGCTTTTTGACTCCATTACCAGCATGGGAGAGTGAAATAAGAGGGGACCCTGAATTGTACAACAGTTAGTCAACATTTGGGGAAGGGATGGGGCACCCATAATAGTTCTCTGGGAACTGTGTAGTTTGAATTTAGAGTTGGAGGTCAGTGGGAGGTTGCTGTGACCAGCATGAACCCGGGTTGTGAGTTCTGAGTTGGGTCAGGATCATTTAAGAGCGTATCGGAGCTCTTAGTACAATTCAGAAAAGACTTAGGGTGAGGAAAGAAGGGAAGAAGCCCTATCAAGCCCTCAGCAGGTCCTTTATTGCCATCCCACTCTGCCTGCTGCCCATGTATCTTCCTGGCCAAAGACGAGGACAAATATAGGAGGAGGAGGAGGCTCTTACGGAAGATCTTCACGTTGACTGTGGCCTCTGACTCACTGCCGTCCTCGCCAGTGACCACACACTTGTAAATGCCAGCATCGTCAATGTCAGCGTTGTAGATGGTGAGGGTGGAAGAAGAGTCGTCATTCCATACCACTGAGATCCGCTGCTGGTTCGGGGTGAGCTTTTCTCCATTGGGGGAGAACCAGGAGATGTCTTTATCTTTGGCTTCCCCTGCCACTGAAGAGGAAGAGATTATTTTAGAACCACACAAGTAAAAAGACAAAGTCCCCTCCGGGGTCAGTGGTACTCAGTAAGAGCTACCGTATGAGACCATCAGGTGCGATGACTGGGGAGCATGACCATTTCTGTAGAGTGTCACTCTGGCTTCTGTGTTGAACTGTGATTACATAACACCACTTACGGTATTTGGAAGGGACTCAACAAGTACTTGTGCCAGTATCTCATAGCTGTCCTATCCTTAGCAAGGGAAGAGAGGAGATATTTGCTGAGGACCTCCTGTGTGCTGAGCACTCAGCTAGGAGTTTACAGCCTCACGAATGAGAGGGGGTGGGGGGTGGGGCAAAGGGAGTCAGCATATCTAGGAGCTGAGATCAAGGAACTAGCTGGTTTGAGCAAAGTGATCAGTTTGTGTTCAAAGGCTCAGATTGTGGTCTCTTGAGTGGAAGATGAGACACTGGTTAGCCTAGGAGTGTGGACCCCAACTACTTTTATTCTAGCATCTGCCTGCACAAACTGGCATGACTGGCATTCCAGCAGCCCTGCCACAGACAGACAAATTCATCTCCTTCAATGCTGAGAAGACAGCTAGAATCAGCCGAATGTCCTTTCCCCAGGCACTGCAGAGGGGCAGACATTGTTGCTCCGCTGTCCCAGACACTGAGCTGGACCAGGGCTCTGGACCCGGCCACGTGGCTCCACCCAGCCCTCTGCACACGCCTCCCCAGCTCACACCACCATCCCCGCACAGACGCTTGGTATGGAAATGAAGCAGCCTTCCTCTCAGGGCCCATTATGTTTACAATAAATATCGCTATTTGCAAGATGTGCTGCGGGCTCCAGGCTGCATCCCCAGATCGTGTAAATTGCCAAAACGAAGGTGGAGCTGGAGTGAACACATCCGGCGGCCACAGCCGCCTCACCCACCGCAAATCAGGATAGCATTTCAAGGCCCCTCCTGCTGAAAGTGGCTCGTTAAATGCCACAGTTCACACCTACCTCAGCTCTTCCCTGGTTCCCCCACTTTCCAAATCCCAGTCATGTCACTTACAGAGAATCCAAAGTTAATTGGAAGCCTGATCCTGCATAGGACAGCTCCTGGTAATTATCTGAGCTGTGGAAACGGGGCATAATTTCTAAAGAGAAAACAAGGACACCTGCTCTGACCATCCTAGAGCTCTGGTTGGGGCAACGGGACAGAATATTGAATTCACAGTAGACCTGGAAACCCGGGACTCGTGTCCACACTGCAGAGATACCAGCGCTCCATTTCCTTTCAGCAAGTTTTGTGCTTGGGCTTTCCTGTTCTGGGGATTCTGAGAAATAAGCCTCACACTGACTCACTGAGGCACCGTTTCTTCCTCTGCTGTCAGTTACGAGCTCTGGATGCCTACCGAGTGGGGTCTCGGAGCTGACTCCCTCTTCTGGGAGTTGTGCTGACTCTCCCAGGAACATCCCTAGTGCTCCACCACCAAGTGCAAGTCCAGATACAGTTCCCTGTGCTGGGGCTGCCCTTTGAGAGGGGAGGGAGAGGGCCCGAGAGCCTCCTTGGCTCCCAAGTCACACTGTTGACCCTGCAGCAAAGCAAAACCAAGAATTCTGGGTGCTGTGAGATCAGCCAGCACACAGCCCATGGCTGTTTGTCTTCTGGGAGGCTGCCATGCATGCAGTGGGCCCCGGGCACTTGCCTTGGCATAAGAAGAATTTGGACTCTCCAACGCTGATTTCCCCCTGGCTGGGAACAATATCCACCTGCAGAGAAACTGAAAAAGACAAAGTCCAGTTTAAACACACATTCACATTCCTAAGAATAAAACCAAGAGCTTTCATTCAAAACGGGCGTGTCCCCACTCATGTGTAGAGCAGGGGGAGGTGGTTGTTTGGGTTTTAAGAACCGGTCACATAGATTCCATGGGTCCTCATGTCGATTCCAGGAGTGGACACGGTCAGACCACTCGCTGTGGCACTGCCGCCTCTGCCTCCTAGTGCGGTGCCCGGGGAGGTCTGGGATGACCTCCGCACTAAGTGTTTTGGGCCCCTGGGAAGGCTGCGGTCCTACTCCAACCTGCAGCACTTCTGAGAGTCATGGACACAGCCACTCGACAGCTACTTTTGGAAACCAGGGCTGTGCGAGAGGGAAGCCTGCTGCTCCAGAACTCGGCACAGGGGTCTCCTGCCAACCTGTCGCGCTGCCATGCCTCATGACTATGGAGAAGGACCCCACGGGGTGGTCCAGATGGATTTGCCAATGCTCACCTTTCTCATGACTCTAGGACCAGTGCATCTCTTCCCATAACAGGAGCCAGCATCAAACATCCCACCCCAATGAGGCAGACCCCCTTCGGCAATGCTGGCGCCATGCCCTGCGAAGTTCCCCGAGCACCTTGGCTCCTTGACCTGAATTTTTATTTGCATAGCCACGTGCTCTGTCCACTGATAAGACAAAATACATTGCACTGGATCTGATTCCTGTACTCATTCAGCTCCTTGTTTATCTGTTGAGGACAGATAACTGTGTCCATGAAAATACAGTTTTAGGGCAGAAAAGAAATGTTTTTATTCATTTGGATTCAGCTTCCTTCTGCCTCCTTTCCTCTTAGTAAATCTGAAGGCCAACAGACGTTTGGTTCCACGCATGTAGCTTCGTAAAGCCCGTGCGAAGGAGGGGCTTGGACGAAACCGGCCGGGTAATGAAGACTCTGTAAGCCCTTCCTTAGAACAGCCATTTTCCCTGCACAGTGGAGGTGGGAATGCTGGTTGCCATGGTGAGGGACTTGCAGGCAGAGCTGCTGCAGGTCTCCGTCTGCCCGCATTTGATGAAGGGACCACAGTTGTGCTCAGCAGAATGGAGGAATCAAAGGGCCTGAGTGGGGGCTGAGATGGGGGGCATCTCAGCTATTGGGGGCAAGGTTTTCCTAACCTCCTACCAACAGACAAAGCAGACCATGGCAAAACCCAGCAGGGGCAGCAGAGAAGGATGGCTTGGAGGAGACAGAGACCGAAAAGCGAAGGAGCCAGGGTAAGGGGAGGAGTCAGGCACGGGGTCCAGCTGGGAGAGGATGCTGAACACTCCACTGTGAGGATAAGAGGCAGGGGCTCAAACACTGCAAACACTGGTTTGGAAGAAATATTACAGCGATGGAGGGGCAGCTGGTTTCTCCCTCACTTGGTTAGCTGCTGATTACTCATTTGGGGCTCAGGACTGGATTCTTCCTGAGAGAATGCAGTCTTTGCCTCCCTTCCCTGCATGTTGCCCACAGCACACTGGGTGCAATGGAACAGTGTCAGACGAGGAACACTGCAGCCACAGCACCAGTGTGACTGGCTGGGCTGCCTCTCCCATCACTCTTCTCCCTGTGAAGTCAGGTGCCACTCAATTCTACACTGAGGGAGCCGGAAGGAGTCTCAACCATCACCATGTCCTGCCTCCCCATTTTCTGGATGAGAAAAGCGAGGTAGAGAGACTTCCTGAAGGTTACTTCTAGGTAGGGCCAGGGTGGCCCGGAGCCCAGGCCATGCGGCTTCCAACTAAGTGTTCTTTCTACTATGCAATGCTGCCTCTGCAAGTAGAGAGCAAACTGTTTCCATTCCAGTTAACAAGCAACCTGGCTCTCCAACTCACCCCCTCCCAATAGACCAGAGCGAGCCCAGAACTGACAGGGCCCACGGGGTCTTACAGAGCGGGTGATAGCACAGTGCCATCCACCTTAAGGGCAAGCAGGACCTTTTCTATGCCCTTCTGCGGCTCAAATTCCAAGGTACGAGGGGCCCATGAAGCCCAGACGCTGTGCCCAGGCCATCCGCCACCTGGGTGCTGGCCCTTCCTGGAGCCCCGGGGCACTCGCTAAGGCCTTGGAGGCTGCTTCTGCCCGCAGAGTTCACGGCCCACATGCCGAGCGCCAGCAGCCAGCTCCCACATCTGGATCCCGTTACTCTCACAGAACCTTTGCTGCTCTGAGAAGGATATTCTTACGCCAAGTGAAAAAACAGCCTTCATTTTCTCAGCTCTTTCCAAACAGAACATGACTCTCAAGGGGCCGGAGAACATGGCAAGGCTGAAGGGTTTCTTACTCAAATGTGGCTGGTGTCTACCTCTGGGCCGTGGTGGGAAATGAGAAACAAGAATGTCAAAGGAATTCCTACTTAAGCAGGTCCCATGCACACATTTATCGTCACAGACATTTTTAAAGGAGAGAGATCCACTTAGAGTCCTGACCCTTTGCGCTCATGGAAAAGACGGTGAGATTCCCCCTTCCAAACAGCAGTGCCAGTTGGGCCAGAGCAAGCCCGGACTCTGGCCACCAGCGCCTGGATGCGTTCCGCTGCTGCACATGCCGGTTCTTCTTCCCCAAATGCCACCGCGAATGGTTAGGTTTAACGATGGTAAGTGGAACTCCTGCTCCAACCTGCAAACTCCCCTCCACTTCCTTTCTTCTTCTATTAGTTCTTTCATTGTTTCCAATAAAAAATCTTAACTTATGCCTTTCTGTAGTTGCATATATGAATGAAATTTTCTAACCAAACATAACTCTTACGCTAAAGAAACTTATGAAAACATTTCTCCCAGAATAATATCTCATCTCCTACTTTGTATTAACATTGCATGTTGTCCACTTCATCTTGGATGCATCCAAAGATACATTTGATAAACCTTAGTGTTGGGCCCATTTCCTGCAGCCGCTTCACACTCTCTGGTTTATCAAAGACCCTTCCTTATTTAATCTGATGCGCACAATAGATCTGAGATATAAAAAGACCGATATTGTTTCCTTTCTACAGAAGAGGAAATTAAAGCTCAGAGAAATGAAATGACTTGTCTAGGGTAACTCCGCTAATGAGTAGTAAAGTCAAGATTAAAAGTCATTTAATTCTAAGGCTAGCTCTCCCCCACGCTGCACAGCTATTGCTAACCTTCTGTTGGCTGCCCAATAGGCTCCTTTTCTATTAGTTACTATTTTCTCTCTTCCCAAATTATGGGCTAGAAAGAGCAGAGTGCCCAGAAATCTTACAATCAAGTTGCTGTCATCATTTCTACCATGGTTAACTGTAGCTGGCCTCCTTGCTCACCGATAATCCTAGCATTATAACCTTCCTTTTACAGGTGGGGAAGGGGGGTTCAGAGCCAGAATTAATTGTAATGGAGGAGTCAAGAATCAAACCCAGGCTGAATGGAGAGGAAAGGCCCAGCCATTTTATCCCTGTGAACAGACAGAAAAAAAGATTCTCCTGAGACTGAAATGATCCCCTTTCCTTGTCTCATTTAGAAAGTAAAATAACCCTGTGGGAGATCTTTATGTTTTAAAACGTATTTTCTGTTTAAATGTGTTTTTTTAATGATACTATATTCTGAAAGATATGCTGACTTGTTTATTAGGAAACAGCTTCAGGCGTGGATAGAAGTTTTCTAACTTCCAACTCCCGTAGCAGAAGCTAGCTATAGAGTTTTAGTTGCTCAAGAAAAGGGAGTTCATGTTTCAGTTCGTAAAAGCTAAGGCACTTAGCAGGATGGGCGCGAATCTTACGAAGGCAAAGCGACAGGAATAAATCATTCTGATTTCAGAAAGGGGTTCACAGATTTCACTGGAGCCAGCAACTTCTTGCGGCAGTTTATTGTACTGGTGTCCCTTTTTAGGTTCTAATGTGCTTGCGGGCGTGGGGACTGAGCGCAGAAAGTGAACCCAGGTCTCTGTCAGCTAATTAAAAAGACTTTCTGTTAAATGGCTACAAAAACACTGGTTGCTGAGGAAGACAGCAGCTGTGCCTCGGGCCCAGGGCAAGGCAGGCACACGTGAGGAAGAGGCCGGGCCACAACGCCAGAGACGGGCGAACTAGAGGATTAATCTGATCAGTGGCTATGCACCAGATGAGGGGGTATTCTAGAAGCTATTTAGTAATGGCTAAGTGTTTCTGAAAAAGGCATCCAAGTGTCGCTATACCTTTATTTTGTGAGCTATTGTTCTAAAAGTGAGCCTTAAATGTCACTTAACCACTTTAATGAAGTAAACTGAATGTTAACGTCTCTTTCATTTGGGAAAGGCAGGTGTCTGAACCAGGAGGGTCATGACTGAGGCAGCCCCACTTGCCTGTAACAGTTTGCTCTCATTGGCAGCAAAATGCTCAAGGGAAAAAGGGCACCTTCTCTGCTAAAGCAGCCAAACTCAATGAAAGTAAAACTAAAACTGCCCAGGCAGTTCTGCAGGGTGATTAAGGCCAAAACTCTGGGCCAGACTGTGAGCTTGAATCTCAGCTCTGCCACTTACTAGCTGTGTGATCTTGGCCAAGTTATTTAATCTCTAGTGCTTCTGTTTTCTTATCTGCAAAATAGGGAAAACAGAACCCATCTCATAGGGCTGTTGGGAAGATGAAGTGAATTAACATATGAGAAGCACTTAGAATAAGGTCTGGCACATAGTAAATATTTTATAGTTGTGTGTTCTTCTTTTTTAAACGATTTTTTAAAAAATTGATTTTAGAGTGAGGGGAAAAGAGAGGGAGAGAAAGAGAAACATCGATGTGAGAGAGAAATATCGCTCGGTTGCCTCCCGAACTCACAAGGACCAGGGATTGACCACACAACCCAGGCATATGTCCTGACCAGGAATCTAACCAGCAATCTCTCAGTGCATGGGATGATACCCAACCAACTGAACCACACCAGCCAGGCTGTATTATCGGTCTTAATAAACCTATATAAACAATCCTTCCCAAAGAAATTATATGGTTACTATTTTTGAGGGAAGCATGTTTCTCTTTATGGTTTAAAATAAAGTAGTAACCTTTCCTAATGATCCAATTGGGGGTCAGGTGGCCTGATTTCACTCTTCATTAATTTGAGATATTTTACCTGCCAGCCAGAACTTTATTGCTATGAAAGATGACTGTATTTGCCTGGCTGGTGTGGTTCATTGCTTGAACAAGTAGGTACGGTTCATTTCCTGGTCAGGGCACACGCCTGGGTTGCAGGTTCAATGCCCAGTAGGGGGTGTGCAGGAGGTAGCCGATCAATGATTCTCTCTAATCATTGATGTTTCTATCTCTCTCCCTTCCTCTATCTGAAATCAATATGAACATATTAAAAAGAAAAGATGACTGAATTCAAAGCCAAAAAACAATGTGGGTACCCTAGGCCAGTCACTTCACTTTGGCTTCAGTTTTTTCATCTGTAAATGTGGATTATAATAAAACTGAATTCTTGTGGTTGGATTATCAGGAGAATTAAAAGTCAGAATGAGTCCTGATTAAGAAGTCAGAATCTGGAGTCAGAGAGGCCTGGTTCCACTTTCCAGCTCTGATGCTTAGTAACACTGAGTTCCCAGGAGACTCTCAGCGCCTGTTTTCCACATCTGTAAATGAACATAGCAACCCTGCTGATCTCAGGGCTGCTGGGATGATTTAGTAAAGCAATGTATATAAAGTACCAACTACAAGGTCAACTGTGTTGGTTGTTTTTTAAATGACCGTGCATGTATGATAGTACTTTGAACTTACACACACACACACACACACACACACACACACACCCCACCAACAAAATCCTCAATAATGCTTGTAATGAGAATGAGATAGCAGAAACCTATGGTGTGTGTGTGACTATTTATATTTATGTGTACATATGGACACAATCATTGAGAGCCTAGATAAGAGTGTGTGTGTGTGTGTGTGTGTGTGTGAACAGAATAAGGCAACTTGTCAGATTGCTATCATTTCAAGATGCAGCTGGACATAGGTAAATTGGTTTCATTTTGAGAGAGAAAAACAAATGAACTATCAGGGATGATGAAGGGCCCTCATCTAGACTGGACATGTGAGTCCTACAATTCTAGGTTGAGCTACTATTGACAGCATTTGGGAAGAAGAAGAAAAAGACTGTTTAACTTTCAAATATTAACCCAAGCCTGGCCAGTGTGGCTCAGGGGTTGAGCATCGACCTATGAACCAGGAGGTCGCAGTTTGATTCCAGGTCAGGGCACATGCTTGGTTTGTGGGCTCGATCCCCAGTGTGGGGCATGTAGGAGACAACTGATCAATGATTCTCTCTTATCACTGATGTTTTTATCTCTCTCTCCCTTTCCCTTCCTCTATGAAATCAATAAAAAGATATACATATATGAAAGAAAAAATATTAACCCAAAAGTTGGATGTTATTGCAAAGAAATTATGAAATGTGTGTTCTTACAGATTTGGGCTTCAGGTTCTATATAATGGCAGAACATATTCTAATTGTCAATGGAAGCATCCTCATCACTTAAAGCTGGCTCATAGCAGCAACTAAAACTATCTAGAAGTCATACTTAGGGCTGCCAATCCTGTGGTCAGCCTAGCTAGGGCCCCATCTCTCTAAATGCTGAGAATTCTACCTAATTCCCATGTAAACCTAAATAGCCCGAGGCAATCTAGCTGGGATTTCCAAGCCAACGGAGATAAGCTTATAACCAAAGCCTTGGGAGACCCTCTGTGTGAAGCCCCCACAGGACCTCAGCCCCTGGTTTCCTGACACGCCTGCCAGCCTAGAGAGTGCAGAAAGCCGTCAAGAAAGCGACGGTCATTCCACACCAGCACACAGCAGACGGGTGAGTGAAGAATTCAAGACTGAGGAGGAAGGAAGAGGACTCCTGATGGTGATGGTGGGTTCATTCATCTGTCATTAGATCAAGACCAACCATACAGACAAGCTGCAGGTCGTATGCAGACATTGCTAAATCAAATTCACTTGAAAGAGATGCTGGGCTCATCTACCATGCAGTCATCATTTTAACAAAGCCACCCAAACTGGGCAGTGTTTCATTACAAAAGTGATGCAGGAAGGAGTGCCGGTGAAAATTCTCTGTATCCTCCTCAAAACACGCGGCTCTTCCAAACAGAGGGATGGGGGAGGTACGGAGAAGTTGAATATGGCTTCAGAATTCTCCAGCTTTCTATGCCACGTGGTACTATAATTGGCATTATAATACAGTAAGGCAGAAAAAGTATCGAGCCACTCTGCACAACTGAGGCCAGGTGATTAGTCTGATATTCCATCACCCCAAATAGTGTATCCTACAGAATTCCGATAGCCAAGCAACAGAAACCAACTTGCCAGAAGCAGGGGGCCCTACTTCTTAGCGTAATAAATGACACGAGCTGCTGGGCATCAGGAATAGGTGGGTACTGGCTCTGTTCCATGGTCCTGGCTTCAGATCAGAACGCAGAGCCAAGGCAGATAACGGCTCCAGCTACTGAGTCCCTGGGTCAAAGTGCGTTTCATTAGTTCTGATCAGATGGTTTAGTTTTATAGAGAATTCAGTGGTTTCAAACCCCAGCTGTTGTCCTCACACATCACCCAGAAGCTAGAAGCCTGGACTAATGGCCCATCATATGTGTCCTGTGCTTCTGGTTATAGGGCAGCAAGATCTCCATGTTGTTTTAATCTGCTCGGAAGTAATAGGTCCTTACTCCCTTCGCCAATCTCCATCCCCAAGAACGGAGCATCTTTCACGGGCAGTCAGAAGAAATGATTCAAAGGGATAGTGAGCAGGGTCATGACCCAATCAAGCTCCACACCCCGTCCACAAGTCAGACACCAGGAGAAGCTGGCCTGCTGCTGATGGAAGGAGCTTGCTGGTTTGTTTTAATGGAGGATCATAAAGGAAGGAGATGCATTGGCGAATATATTGTATTTATTTTCTCAAAGCAGCAGAAAGAGGGATCCCAATAGAGGCCCAAAACGGCAGATTCCAGGCCAGGGGTGAGATCCTTTTTGAGTGGGCGTTAGCCCAGTCTCATACAGTCCCCAAGGGGTGAAAGCAGGAATGTTCCACAGCCCCTCCCACTGGGGAGCACTTAGCTGAGTGCATGCATGTGTGCCAGGAGGTGGCAAATGTGGTCTAGTTGTACCATGACTTCTCAGTCTTCTACTACATTCCATTCCTGGCCAGGATTGCAGAGCCATTATTAACGACGGTTGGAGCTGGAGAGGACCTGAGGCATAGCCTCCTGCCCCTTCACTGTACAGATGGGACATGACAGGAGCAGAAGCCTACAGTCCCTTCTGCAACGTTTGGGAGCCACGGGGTTCGCCCCACATGCTAACCCCGGACCTGAGGCCTCTTCGTGCTCGGTGTCTCATTTTCTTTGTGTGTCCCCAGTAGCTATTTCACCAACTGTTTTCTCTCACCTGTCTGCCCTAGTCTCACCTCTGTCCTCAAAAAAGCAAGAGTGATCAGAGGGAGAGACAAGCTCTATTAAGTGCAGCGAGGAAGCCAGACAAAGGGCAGGTGCTCTGCTAGTCCCGACCCAAGCCGATTACAGTGTCCGGGGCTTCCAAGGTCAGGGGCATTTCAACAAGCTCCTCAGATTCCCTGCTGCCTTTTCAGACTGCTCTTCCTGTTTCCTTTCCTGGCAGGCCAGATGCAGGCCAAAATGCAGGGCAAGGACGCAAATAGATGTTAGGACCTCAGCCAAGGTTTTCCCAGATAAACGACGTAAAATCTACCAATCTGCCTTGACAACCCAGGTCTTCTTAGCAAACTGCTGCATTCTGTCCCGTTGCTTCAGGTCGTCCTGACAGTGTTTTCCTAGGTCTGCTCTCCTGAAACCTTCCTGATGACTCATCGAACTTCTTTTCTTCCCGCCATAAAAAGGTACTGATACAAGGCGAATCGCTCTCCTCCTTCCCAACAGCTTTTGCCAACACGGCAAGAAGCTGGAATTATATCTTTCAATATTTGTCCAGCTGTTGTTTGCAGATGTTGTATTCTTTACACCCAGAAAATAAGAATTTAGAGAATGCTAGCATGCAACTTCATCCTGAGAATTTTAGATCCTGCCCGTGTCTTTCAAAAATGTCCTTACGTATTCATAGCTTTAAGCACATCTGGGCTATAGAAGATACAAAGGCTTATAATCTCTCAAACAACCAGTGCAAAGAATTGTTAAATTTGGTTTCTGTCAAGTGAAAAATCCACACGCTCAAAGACATATATGTTTATACAGCTAAATATACATGTGTATATATATATAAATTTATATATATATATAATGTGCTGATCACCATTAAGCACTTCATTTAATTCATATAGTCCTCATAACAATCCTACAAGATAAATGCTATTATTATCCTATTTGACAAATGAAGAAACTAAGGATCCGAAGGATTAAGTAATAAGCCCAAGGTCAAGATTTGAACCCAGGCAGATCCAGCCCCGTAGTCCTTGATCTTAAGTATGTATTACTTAAAGTCGGTCTGAATTAAAGTCAACTTTCATGAAAAAGGGGTTGATTTTGTGCTGGATGAACTGGGAGACAAGCACACAACTAGAAAGAGATACTATATAGTGATTCAGACCAGAGGGTGGAAATAGGTTCCAGGCTATACTCTTCTCCCTGTGTAGCCCCGTCTTTGTCTCTGCACTGAGTCCTCTCTAGCCCCTCCCTTCACCACCAAGGACCATGGCCTCCATGCCCACCTGCAGTCCTTCCCTCCTGCCAGCCCTGCTCAGCATCTGTGGCGGCCACCAAGAGGGATCAGGCCAGAGGCTTTGAGTTGGATTTTCCCATCTATGGGTTACACCTGATCCCCCCACCTTGGATTCTGACTGAACCATTTCATCCCTTATTAAATGTTAATATTAAAATTATTCTTTGGTGATACCTAAGTTGTGACTGGCTCTTAGCTCTTCTGCAGGGTGTGCATTGAAATGGTTTATTCATGTAGCTACTCATCTGGTGCTCTTTCAAAGCAGTCATTCTCCTAAGAAGCCATCTGTAGAGTGTCCATGGTAGAGAGATTCCTACTAGAGTTCATACTCTTTTCTACTGGATGGAGAGTCCATTCCCTACTCCCTTGGCCACTGTCACCCCTAATCAGATGGGGCCTGGCCTATTGAATAACACAGAATATACAACATTATATAAAAATTTGAAGGGAACAGAACAGAGAAAACCCAGACCTTTAAAAAATAGTAATTTTATAAATAGCATACCCATCATTCTGGGAAATAACTTTATTGCTTTTTTGAATTAGGGAACAAATAAGAAAGCTGTTGCTGGTACCACTCATTAGCGTAAGAGCTGAAATGTCATATCTATCACTATGACTTCTCAGAAATTTAGAACAGAGCAGCCACAGCCCAGATAGGGTGGTGAAGAGGGGAAGGGGTGGTGGCAGATGGTGGCCGTGTGGTGGTCCTGGCACATCCAAAGTATATCTCTACTTTGAGCCTGTAGTATTATATTTGTCTATCTCACCTTCCACTCATCCACAGAATTATCCATAACATTACTTTCTTATTTTCAGTTAAAAGTCCTCTGGCTACACTTATGGCCTCCTATCTTCACTCAGGAACCCAGAAGAGCCCCAGAAACACTCCCCAGCCCCAGCCTGGTTACTGACATTCCATCTTCATTCTTGATACTTTTACCTTATGATTTACATGCCTAACAACAGCAAGGGACTCTTGCTATACTCTAGGTTGCTATTGGTCTTTCTGATTTACAATGAATTGAAGATTTGGGTAGAGTTTGTTAGGAGGGCTGGGGACAATGGTCCAGTGGATAGGAGGAGGGAGGTTGGGAGAGAACAAAAAACACACAATGTTCCTACTCATCTTTATTTTATTTGTTTATTTATTTATTTTTAAATCTTTATTGTTGAGAATATTACAGATGTCCCTCTTTTTTCCTCCCATTGCCCTTCCTCCACTAGGTTCCCATCCTGCCCCACCTCAGGCCTTCACTATCCTTTTGTCTGTGTCCATAGGTAAGATCTTTGGTTAATCTCTTCCCACCTCCCCTCCTCCCTTCCCTCTGAGATTCCTCAGTCTGTTCTATGTTTCCATGCCTCTGATTCTGTTTTATTCACCAGTTTATTTTGTTCATTAAATTTCTTATTTGTTTATTTTTTATTTTGAGATTCAATTGTTGATAGAGATTTTATTGTTCAGATTTTTCTTCTTCTCTTCTTCTTTTTCCTCCTCTTCTTAAAGAATACCCTTCAGCATTTCATATAAACCTGGTTTGGTGGTGATGAACTCCTTTAGCTTTTTCTTATCTGTGAAGCTCTTTATTGACCTTCAATTCTAAATGATAGCTTTGATGGGTAGAGTAATCTTGGTTGTAGGTCCTCGATATTCATCACCTTGAATATTTCTTGCCACTCCCTTCTGGCCTGCAAAGTTTTTGTTGAGAAATCAGCTGACAGTCATATGGGTGCTCCCTTGTAGGTAACTGACTTCTTTTCTCTTGCTGCTTTAAGATTCTCTTTTTGTCGTTAACCCTTGGCATTTTAATTATGATGTGTCTTGGTGCAGGCTTCTTTGGGTTCCTCTTGTTTGGGACTCTGCACTTCTTGGACTTGTAAGTCTTTCTTTCACCAGGTAGGGTAAGCTTTCTGTCATTATTTCTTCAAATAGGTTTTCAATATTTTGCTCTTTCTTCTTCTTCTGGTATCCCCATAATGTGAATGTTGGTGCACTTGAAGTTGTCCCAGAGGCTCCTTACACTCTCTTCATATTTTTGATGGACCTCCTCCACATGCTAACTATGTTCCCTTCTTGCCCAGAATAATGCTATAGCCCTAAAGAACTGCTCATAGTAAGTCATAAAAGTTCAATATAAAATGATATCCTTAAGATAGTCTTCACAGTTTTGTTTGGGTTTTGTTTTTGTGGTAGGGTTTTTATTTAAGCAACCATTACTAAGTTCTTTTATTCTTCATGAAGACCCTTTCCTTCCATCAACCCAACCCCAACTGTCCTTGACAAACTCACTTAGTTTTACCCACTAAGCAGGGGAGCCTTGGAACCCTGTCTGCAAAATCAAAGACAGAAACTTGAGGAGAATCCCCCATAATCCCATTGCGTTCAAGGACTTTGATGTTCAAGGACTAAAATGATTAGGATCCCAAGGAGCCAATTCAAAGGTCAGGGGCAGATAGGAGGCTCAGCCATGAGAAACAGACACAAACCAAACTCCTCTGATGGTGGTGGAGTTTTCTCCTCTTTCACTCTCTCTCCCTCACCCGGTGTCCCAGACAGTGAATTCCCCTCTGGGAACTAATGTTTTGAACTCTCAAAATGTTACCAAGTTATATTGTCCAAGCAAAACTGAACTCCTTAAAAACTCCTTCAGATCACTGGCTACTGATTTTTCTTTCTTTAGAAATAGAATCAGCCTTGACAGTAGCTACACTTGGGAGTACAATAACTAGTTTTTATTCCAAACAGGATGACAGCCACAGAACTGAGGCGACCTGACTGGTGGCCATTTGAACATATTTAGATGAGTGGCACTCACACAATAATGCTGTTTTGTGTTGCCTTTAACCTTCAGTTCTTGTCTCTCATGTACGTAGCTCCCAACCACTGCGTGCTGCATGGCTTCAATGACACAGCCCGCCAGCCTGCAGTGCTGCGCCTTAGAAGCAGCAGTGCATCCGCTGGCTTCCAGAGTGCCTGAGGCGTCCTCTGGGTAACTCAGGTCTCTTTGCAGCGTGGGCGGTGACAGAATGAGCCACTCATTTCACATGGGCTGGGATCTCCCCCACCGGCCTGTCTTTAGTCTGATGGAGTCCCTGCCTTTATTCCCTTTCAGTCCCTTTTCTCCCCCTCCCACCCTGCTACAATTCTCAGGCCTGGCCTTCCGAATACTTCCATAAAACAGAGAGAGAGACAGACAGGCAGACAGAACAACAACAACCAACACAAGAGCAACAAACTTGGGCCCCCCAAAAGCACTGATAATTATGAATATCTCCTCCCCAATTCGTGCATTCTACCCTATTTTGTAACAGGCAAGCTTCCTTTATTTCTATAAATAAGTCATATCACTATGTCAGCATCACTATGGCGGCTTTAAAGATGCCAGTATCTTATAGAAAGCCTTTATACAGCGACAGCCTGACAGCCATGTCTACTAAAGGGCCAGAATCGCCAGGGTGAATGGCTAGAGGAGAAGAGGACGCAATCCCAGCAGCGTCCACACCCTCCCTTGGGTCACTGAGGCTGCCTCTGCACTTCAGCCTGCTCGCTGGAGGTGCAGGCCAGTACTCTATTCCTCTTTATCATCATGAGGCCCCACATACATTTACATTTCACCAAGACTGTCTCACTGAGTCTATTCAGGCAAGATGGCATTTTGAATAGCCTACAGGGACATTACTAAACACACATGTGCGCGCACGCACACGCACACACACACACACACTCACCTCGATCTGTACAATGTCAGGACCAAATATCACTGGTCTGTGAGTCATGTGTCTCAGGTAAAGAGAGGTGAGGATAAGACCAAGCTTTCTCCCCACTTCAAGGTAGGTTATAAAACTAAGAACAAAACGGAATGAACCACCACATCACAGACTTTTCACTCATTGTGTCCTGTCCTTTTCCTTTGGGGCAAGGCTATGAAATGACCAAAATGGGCTCAAATCTCAGGCTGGCCCTTGTCTTGGACCAAGATCATTTTGCAGCACACCAGAGAGAATGACCCAGAGTCTCAAACCGGAGGTCAGGAAGGATGGGGCTAGTTTCTCCCAGAGCAAAAGGGCCGGGGTCAAAACAGATTTGAGTGATTCTTGCCTCTTAGTGAAAGGCCTCTGCACAGCTTGGAGGTGAGGCCCACAGCTCCTCTAAGTGTGAGGAGATGAGGCCCACAGCTCAGAGGTGAGGCCTACAGCTCGGAGGTGAGGCCTACAGTTTGGAGGACAGCTCCTCTAAGTGTGAGGAGGTGAGGCCTCCTCTATGTGTGCAAACCCTTAGATACCAGTTGCAAACGGTAAACCTGAGAACATGTGCAAACCCTTAGATACCAGTTGCAAACGGTAAACCTGAGAAGTTGGGAATAGGTGACAAAAGAGCATCAAAGACTGCAGTCCGGAAGGAAAGTCTCTGCATTCAGAGGCTGTCCCTGGGGACTTCCAGGGTTGGCACAGACTAGACTGAACAGAGTACAGGATGTTCCCTTACCACCTTTAAAAAGGGATACTCCTGGGTTCTTTCTTTCATTGAAAATTGGCCAGGGCCATGGAGGGCTGACTGGGGCCTATTGCCTATCTTAACTGTCAAAGTCTACCTGCAGGGTCTCCTATGGCCACGGAAGCCAGGCCAGGAAGGGGTTTGGAGGTAAAGAAGTGCACGGTCACTCCCTCCTCTGTGCCTCCATAGCAGGAGCTCGCGCCTCCATCACAGCGCTCTGTGCTAGAATGTAATGCAGTAACATCCTTTAAACAACCGAACTCAGTAAGGGCTGCGGCTCTGCATCTTCAATGCTCAGCATAGTGCGTGGCACAAAGTATGCCCTGAGAGACATGTGCTGAAGTAACCTGAAGATCCTTTCTTGACTACTCTTTGCTGAGCCCCCAGTCTAATGGTTCCTCAAAGCACGGGATGCACATGTTCAGGCCTGAAATATCTCAGGCTACCGGCGTAAGCATTACCTGGAGAGTTTAGGAAAAACAGACGTCCTTGCGCCCCTGAAGGTTCTAATTCAGCACCTCTGCAATGGGGCCCTGCGATTCTAATTTAAAAATGCTTCTCAGATGATTTTGATATGCGGCCAAGTGATGGATCACTGGCCTACCTGGGAGAAATGATGAATTGCGAACAATATCAAACTCATTTAAACTCTTCAAGCCCCTGCCTGAAGTTTTTTATTTTTAACAATTATTCTTATGTTGCCTCGCTTTGTCATTCGTCACATTAAGCGATGTGACGCAGTTCTACAGAAACTCCTATTTCATGCATTTATTTTCAGGTTTGTCACACCAGCACTTTAGGAAGTATAACCTTCACTCAGAGCCCATATACATGTAAATATCGCGTTTTTCTAAAAGCTGATATGTCCTGCAATCAAAATGGATATAATAATAAAGGATAGGAAGTCACAACGAGGCGCCACTGCCCTGAACACTCAGTTTGAAGCAGGTCAGCATGAAATGTTCCCCATAAAATCCACGTTAAAGCCCCCACAGCTGAATATGCTGGCCACTGAGTGGGTGTGGTGGGAGACATCTGTTCTGGACTCTGCACACCCTTGTTCCCTGGAAGAGAAGGGGAAAGGAGGGATGCATGAGGCACCAGATACTATCTTTCTCAAGTGTGACTTTAGTGTTCTGAAATAAAAAGTCTCTAGAAACTCTGAATTAGCTATAAATCATAAACCAACACAAATTACTGCTATAGTATCTTCAAAATGGCAGTGAAAAAGGTTGCCCAGAGCTAAATGGCAGTCTTAGCCCAGAAAGCTTTCTGGCCCATGGTATGAGGAACTGCCTCTTACCTTCATCCTGTTATGTTGATGAATTTCAAACCTCGGCAGGAACATTAGCCAGGCCTGCCGAACCTGGCACAATAAAACTTCCAATTGTTTCCAGCAGTTCCTAGCTGAATTCATTTTGCTTTCAAAGCTGCAGAGTCCCAAGGACAAACGCTCCTCTTGTAGGTAAAGAGTATTATTTATCCTTAAATCTCCATGCTAGCTGGCTGATTCTCCTCCCACTCCCCAGCATATGCCTCATTTACAAGAAAAAGCCATCTGATGATTCATTAGCTCCTCCCTGAATGTGGAGATTCATAAACACTGGCCATTCAGCATGGCCTTACATACTCCCTACAAATGGCCTACACATACGAAATGTAGAAGAAAGTGTATGAATACATTTTCCTTTGTTTCCTCTATCTTAAACTATCAAGTGAAATTTAAAAAAAAAAGCTACCCAGAAGTCTGTCACCACAGCTTGTTCTGAGGACACTGATCACAGGACACAAAAGGACAGACACCCTGCGTACCATGTGGGGACCTCACTTGCTTCTCGAGTGGCCAGAGCACCTGGCACAGGAATGCCCCAACACCACCTGCTGGCTGGTTAAATGAGTTGCAGCTGGAAGTTTCTTGGTCTCAAAATTAGAAATTGATAACACTGTTTAAGAGATGACTCAAGTGGTGGAGGGAAAGAGAGAGGAAGAGAACCATGCCAAGCAGCGACTATTAGTTGCCTAGAGCAAGGCCAGGTCTTTTCTGTAATTTCAGTGTCTCCTACTTGGTTTTACACCCAGCAGGTTCCAATATATACTCTCCATTTCCTGACAGCAGTCTTTCATCTCATTTATGTTTTATCTCCTGAGATGAATATTGTTTTCTAAATTCCTTGGTTAAAAATGCATTTTAAAGTTGTTTTCAGTGGAAATGCCTGGGACAGTCCCTAAGAGGGAGGCCGTAGAGTCCAGTGGAAAGAGATGGCAGTACTTGGCAGGAGATCTGGACTCTGGTTCTAATCGCCTCACATGTGCTGTAGCCCTGGCATCCGGCTGTAAAATTGGGATCAAAGTAGAGGCAGAGGGTGGCAAAGTGGGAAAAGCTGAAGAAAGAAACAACAAATCCAGGGATTTCGTTCTAGCCTTCCCCCCGAAAGACCAACAGCATTTGAGGAAAGTCGCTTTATCTTGCCAGGGCTGTTTATTCCTTTAGAAAAGAAGAGGTTGGACTAACTGAGCTCTAAGGCCCATTCCACCTCCAGAGCCAGATATCTGTGGCCACGCTGACAATTTAGCAGGGGTCCACTCTTCCCATCTCCCTGTCAAGGCTGGCTTGTCCCCGTCCTACAGGTGGAGTGGGGAGGCTTCACCTGCTGGCACATGCCCACCTACCTCCTTAGTGACCCTCACTGATCCTGGAGGCTCACCTGGCGGGAAGTGTAAAGTCAGTGTTGCCACCTTAAGCCTGGGGTCCTGGAGTGCCTAGGGCAGCCGTGGGCAAACTACCCATTTGAAATGAATAAAACTAAAAATAAAAAAAAGACCGTACCCTTTTATGTAATGATGTTTACTTTGAATTTATATTAGTTCACACAAACACTCCATCCATGCTTTTGTTCCGGCCCTCCAGTCCAGTTTAAGAACCCACTGTGGCCCTCGAGTCAAAAAGTTTGCCCACCCCTGGCCTAGGGGGTCCTGGAGTGCCTAGGGGGTCCTGGAGTGCTGGTGGTGCTGATCTCTTGCTAGCTCCTCCCTAAGTGGGGCGTTGGTCCCTGGATTCTGCTCCTGGATGCAGTTCAGGTCCAAACCTGGTGGATCACCCAGCACGCAGTGCTGCCACCAGTGGGCAGGGAACATGCTCCTAGCCCAAGCTCCTACTGCCATGCTCCTGCCCCAATCACACCCGGTTCCTCCTCTGTGAGACAGAGATGGCAATGTTGTCTTCACCAGTGTGGTGTGAAGATCATGGGAATGACACTCGGTGTGCCTCATACATAGCAGGCACCCTACAAGAGATAACCACTATTACTGTTGATAACTCTAATAGAAAGTGCCAGAGAGATGTTAACTACACCTTGTGAGTGCCTGGGAGAAAAGCTCAGGGCCAGCCCAGTGAGTGACTGACGGGTGCACAGAATGAGCAGACCCACTTCCCGCACCTCTTGCCTGACCGACACCGAGAGTCCATAAGCTAAGCCTGGTGGGTTTCTCTAATGCACTTCCAGTCCCCCCTGGATGGACCATCTGGTAGAAGAGTGAGTTGGAGAGCAGAGTACAAGACAGACTATTCCTCTATCAAGGCTTTCACCCCCTTTGGGGAACATTCAAAGAGCCACATGCTTCTTCAAGTGTTAAGCAATCCCTTTGGATTTAAAGGAAGAGATATGAATAACTGAGGACGGTAAGTTGTATTTTGCCAAATAACATCATTATGACAAAAGCTCAGAGGAAACCGAGGTGCTAGAAAGAACCTGCTGCCTCCATTCATATTTTTTTCATTCTTCTTGGGTTTATGCAGGAGTAAGCTTCTTGGACACATGTATTCTGATGTACCCCTGGGGCCTACTTCAAGAAATACTTTTTGAAGCTAAAGTGGCTAAGTGGTCTTATTCAAAGAATTTTTAAGCTCTGGAGGCCAGTATGTTAAAAATGGAGTGGAGTCCCTCAGTCTCATCACAGGTGGCTAGTTGTCAATGTAATGAAATTATGCGAGAAACAGGCTGGACCAGCAAGCACCGCCAGGACTCCGGTTGCTTCTAAGGTTCAGTCCTGTTTCTGGTAAGAAGAAAGGCCGTCTGGATTCAAACCACCTGGTAAACGCTTTCCTAAGAAAAACCTGGCCACATCAACAGAATACTCACATTCATAGCAGGTACCTGGGCCTCAGAACCTGTGCCTGGCAAGGCCAGACAGATCCCACCAGACAGAGCTCAGGATGCCACACGGGGACCTGGGCAGGAGGAGAGTGGGAAGCAGCTTGGAGCCACCAGGCTGACAGTGCCTGCGAGTCTTCCCCAGCACATACGCTCACCCAGACCCCACAGATTCCTCCAGGCGGACTCTCCTGGCCGAGGCTGTGGGAGCTCTCTTAAGGTATCACTGAAACTGAGATGACGATGAAGCCCAGCAGAAGAATCACACTGCTATTCCAGACCAGGGGTATTTTTATCCTTGTTTGAAACTGTACCAAGAAGCCAAGAGAAAGTGCACTATGAATGAGGCCCCCTCCTGGGTACAACACTCACATCATCCAGCAAGATTTGACTCTGAGCCAGATGCTTTACAAATGTCATCTCTGGGACCTGCCACTATCCCTACACACTCACTGACTGAGTGACTGACCCTCCCATCCACCCTCCATGCCAGGCTACTGTTACCCATTTTATTGGTGTGGCGACTGGAGCCTAGAAGGGTTACGTAGGAGGCCGACATTGCACAGCTCGTAGATGGGGAGCTAGACTTGAGAATCAGGATTGTCCTGCTCCACAGGCCATTTCCTTTCTCTTATAACATGATGCCTCCAGTAATGCAGTGGGGCTTTGAATGGGAGATTGAATTCTTCTACCTTTTCTACTCTAATACAGGTCCTTGCTGTTTATTCTTAGGGCTAGAGAGAAGAAAGCAGACTTAAATGCTACAAGAAGTCTGTCCCCTGCAATGTCCATTCACGTGTCACACCAACACTGCCCAGAGATCCAGGGTTTTCCTTAAGCATGCTCTGTAGTGGGCATTAGGCTTTTTGAGATTTATTCCAGAGAATGCCTTGTAATTCTTATGCTGAGGAAAACACTACCCAGATCTGTTTTCTTCTTCTAGCTAATGCTTCCCAAAGAAGGAATCTTGGGGATGGTCACATGCCTCAAAAAAACAAACAACAAAACGTTTTCTCTTGCCTTTTGACTCCAGAGCGCTTAATGTACTCTTTTTTATTGGGGTATTTTTTAATATTATTTTATTTTTATTTTTCTAATTGATTTCAAAGAGGAAGGGAGAGGGAGAGAGAGATAGAAAAATCAATGATGACGAAGAATCATTGATTGGCTGCCTCCCACACGCCCCACACTGGGGATTGAGCCTGCAACCCAGGCATATGCCCTGACCCGGAATCGAACCATGATCTCCTTGTTCATAGATGAATCACTGAGCCACTCTGGCTGGGCTAATTGGGGTATTTCTTATTTGCAAGGTGAGACTTGAGCCTCTTCAGGACAAGGGTAGTGAAGACACCAGGTCTCTCCATCCTCCAAATGCTCAGCCGCCCTGTGTCCAGCAGATGGTCTCCGTGCACATCAGATGAAGCGAGAAGCTCAGAGAATGTTCAGCACAGCCTCTGCCACATCCGTGCCCACAAACGTAGGGGTGAGAGAACAGGAATGGCAGTGGTAGCTGATGTTACTGCTGATGTGGGGTCCTGTTTGTGTGCTGACCTCTGGGAAGTCACATGACCTCTAGATCCTCAGTTTCTTCATTTATCAGGTCATAGAGATTGTGTGCGAATGTTCTTTGACTCTAGAATGTGAATAAGTTGGATTCCTCCCTATCTACTTTCTCTTGTTTTCCAAGATGCTGCTTAAACTCACTGTCACAAAAGCCATGTGTCTGCATATTTTAAAAGACATGATTTAAAAGCAAAGGAAAGCTCAGCATTTCAGTCTCAGGAAGTTTCAAACATCCTCATATTTCTAGCAATTTCCATGTGGTTTGTTAGAAGCTCTTTCTAATATCTTATTGGTGGTTCTCTATACTCTATCATATCCTCCAAGGGATTGGAGAGAAGAAATGACCCAAGTGTTGATGGGAAAGCCACACAAAGACTATCTGGCAGCATTCTAATTAAGCAAAGCAGACAGAGCAAAAGATGGCTAAATCGTATACCTGACTCTCCCTCGCTACTGTGCTGCTGAGCCCCACACAATAGGCCTTTGGAAGCAGCCAGCTTGTCAGCATCATTCCCTAGCACAGTGGGTGAGCTGAGGCAAAGATAATTTTCCAGGTTGTTTGGCTATCAACAGACACCAAATTGCTTAGCTGAGCAAACATGATGCCCTTCAACTTGTTGCAAAATTCTTAAACAAACCCTGAAAATGTGCTCTCACTTTACTTTATAGCTAAAGGATGATGAATTCGTACTTAGAAATTAAGTTGGTGGGTACACATATAAACATACACTCTTATAGAAAACAGCATTAGGCTTTAAAACTATTAAAATTGGTAATTACATACAACTTAAAAATATATGCACTTTCATCACACTTGCCTTCTGCCCATTGGCATGCTGGTAAATGGCTCTTGGTGGTGTGGGAACCCAAATTTGTAGCACATGCCAATTTATATGGTGTAAATACTCCCACCATGAAATTTCAAGCTACCAGTGTAATGTTTCTGAATGCGAATTTAGAAGAGATACATACATACAATCAGAAAGCCAGTGGAACAGCTTCAGCACACTACTGTCTTGCCTGAAACTCAAGCCCTGATCCTGGACTACAAGGGTGAGTCATCGAGAGCCTGCTTCTTCCAGGCCGGCTCTGCAGAGATCTCCCTGTAATCTTTTATGCAGCTATCACTCTAGACTCTACCCCCAGGTTCTTCAGTCTTCAGTCTTCAGCGAACATTTCTGTCCTGAGGTCAACCGAGACTCAGGAAGAAATTAACCTTCTTTCATATATATATTGATTTCAGAGAAGAAGGGAGAGGAAGAGAGAGAAACATCAATGATGAGAGAGAATCATTGATCGGCTGCCTCCTGAATGCCCCCTACTGGGGATCAAGTCTGCAACCCAGGCATGTACCCTGATAGGGAATCAAATCATGACTTCCTGGTTCATAGGTCAATGCTCAACCACTGAGTCACATTGGTCAGGCAGCCTTCTTTCTTTTTTACTGAGCTCCTTCTCCTGATCTCAGGAGGCAGGCTTCTTTGTTATCCTGTCTCTATCTCAAACCAGGCTGTTTGTCAAGAACTTGCAGAAAAGCAGAGTATTCAATAATTTGCTGGACCCCAGGATGAAGGCGTTTCATTAGAGCCCCATGGATCTGAGGCAGAACCAGCCTGGATACACTGCCACATGTCCAGGCAGTTGGCCTATTCCCCTAAGTTGTATCATCCTGATAATGAACATTAAGTAAAAAATCTGTGTATAACATTTGATTCCCCAGAACTTAACAATAGTCATCTCTTAGTATCAGGGAAGCTTGGTTCTAGGACCCCTGGATACCAGGATCTGTGCATGCCCAAGGTCCTTAGAGGAAATGGCGTAGAACAATGCATACTCTTGGCCCTTCACATCCTCAGATTGAAAATATTGTTTTGGTTGAGTCCACAGATGTGAAACTGGGAATACAAAAGGCCAGCTGTATATTTATTGAAAAAATCCATATGTAAGTGGACTGTGCAGTTCAACCCTGTGTTGTTCAAGGGTCAACATTGGAACTCCAAGTCATTTCTAAGGGTAAAAAGCTAGGGTTAATGTTGGAAAATGGGCCCTGTAGCCCTATTTTATTCAATGTATCAATTCACATGAGGGTCTGCTGTTCCAAGTTATTTTGCTCTCCTATGTCTTTCTCTCTGTTTGGCTCCTTTTCTTCTGTCTCCCAGACTCTACTCTGCTCTCAGATTCTCTTTTTGTCTCTCCTCCTTCATTTTCCTCTTTTAAAATGGAGACACAAAGAGAATGGAATGAAAAAGAAAGAAGGAAATTCGTAAGATAAGGATTATATTTGCATTTATTTCATCTGTATTGTCTATCTCATGCTTGTTTCTTGGATTTTAAATCCCACACAGTGTTTGAGGAACTTCTTTTTAGAGCTCAATTATCCATTTATATAGTTACTTTTCCAAAATAGAATTCCTCCCACCCACTCCATCTAGTGGATTCTTCTTTCTCCGTTGCTGTAGGCATCCCATTTGAGGGAGTGCGGGGAAGACCCATGGGCGGAAGAATATGAAGGTAACAGGCAGAGGGTCAGAGAGGAAAAAAAAGCGATGCAGGGCAGTAGACTCTGAAAACCTGAGGCCTCCCACGGTGGTGCTGCGTTTCCCCGTCAGCCTAGCCCACTCGTGGACCCCGGCTCCCTTCACCCCCACCACAGGCTGACCTGCACTCTACCTGCTCTCTCAGGCTTGTGTCTGGTTACAAATGATAAGAAAAACGTGAGGGCCCTTCTCCCAGATGACTTTTCACTGTGGCTTTTTGAGCTCAATGTATCCTGTCTTACTTTCTGGAGGAATTACAGGCCATGTCAGGTGGTTTGGGGGAAGAGAGAGGCCTGAAGAGCTGCCCTTCAAGCCATCTGACAGGCAGCAGCTTATACCTGGCCTGCTGCACCCATAGGTGAGAGGAACACCAGTGTTACAAACATTCCAACGGGAGGTGAGTGTGAGTGTGCCATCTGTGAATGTGGCAGCTAGAAAACACATCCGATATGCCTGAGATAACAGTCTGTGGTCTTGCCAGTGACCCCCCTAACACACTGTCAGACAAGAACATCTATCAAGAAGTTTGAAGATGAAGCAGGAGCATAAATTCCAACCTTCCAAGGCCACATTTGTCTTTCCTGGTGACCAGTGCAGTATGTCACTTTCACGCCTTTTCACATGTAAATTTTTCATCCAGGACACAAACTCAAAAGAGCTTGATAGACAGACTTTCCTCCACAGACATGGAAAAAAATGGTATATTTTTTAATGGTGCAATGAAAACATTTGGAAAGCATTTGTTGTATCTGCCTTTAGGAATCTGTTAAGCTAAATCTGTCCCCACCCCAATGACCACAGAGAAAACCTATATAAATTAAACATACAAAAAACAAACAATGGGGTGATTTACAGATGTCTCAAATCTTAAGACATAACTCAGAAAGAAAAGTAATCTTTGCAAAAACCCATAACATCTCCCTTGAAAACCATGGAGTGTTTGTGTTTATCCTCCCAGACCAGGGTCATTCTCAGAGGTTGGGTGGGTGGGGGTGTGACCTCAGAATGGACCAGGTGGTTTTTCAAGATGTCAGTGTGTTGAATGGTGGTCAGATAGTGCTTCACCTAACCTCTTGTAAAATATAGCAATTCAATCAATTGTGGATGAAACAGCTTCAAGTGAGCTATGGGACACCTAGCACCCTTTCTGACCTTGGGCCACTTCCTCTTATGAACTCGTCAGCAAAATCATAGCAGGATCCCAGTTAGAGTAACATAAGGAATCTTCACCATACACCATTGTTTTTAAAAGGCTACTGAGCATCCCTCCTCAACCTGTAAGCCTCTCAAGGGCCAACCCGGTCTTTGACCTCTGCATCGCCAGGATCAGCCCCATCCTGGCACATGGCTGGGGCAGCACACAGTGGATGAAGTGACTCAAATGAACCCACTGTGACCTCTGGGCTCCTGGCTCTGTGCCCCCATTAGCGTCCCTGATGATTAGACCCTGTTCTATTAAGACATGTTGAATTTATTAAAAATGCAGCATCTGATGGTTGTTTGACCAACCACCCACATTCTTATCATCCTTTATTTTTCACTCACTCATCACTTGCTCTTATACCCACTCACCAACTTCTTCATTGCCTCCAATGTACTAAATAACATTCTCATTTTCATTATTCTTGTTCTTTACTTCTTTTGCTCTCTCTTGTGTGTTTATATATGCATATTTATATACACGTATAAATGTGTTAGGTGTTAAATTGAGGAACATAAATATGTGTACAAATATGTAAGGAGTATGACTGATATTTTTCACAACAGTGAATGGCATGAAAAACATAAAAACAGAGGTATATTATTATTTGTTTATATGAAGACAAAGAGAAAAGCTCAAGAATGCAACCCTTTCAGTAAAATAATTGCCTCATTAGCAAGATCCTAACCCTAGACCCTGGGTCTAGGCTGACTCCTTAGAAGCCTGGCCTAGGTCTAAAACCAAATCACACATGCCGTATATTGAAATATATCACATCTCTTATTGAGGAATGCGGCTCATGTGCAAAACTCCTAAATCAAAAGAGTCTCTACCAGGTGAATAAATCTGTGACATACATGTGACCAGCAGGGCGAAGTTTCCCAAGTAGGGCTTATGTACACAATTCCAGTGCTTTCCAAATTGTTACAAAATGCACGACTCACATTCTACTCCTTGCCACCTTCATTCAAACAGTATACACAGCCTCCATCTCTTGGGCCAAAGGTTATTGTGGTGCCGTCATTCACAAATCAGCACAACTGGTAAACTCTATTAAGCTTCCATCAACTCCCCATGTTGCATTAGAGACCTCAGTCAACCTTTTGCCAACAACCGTAAAATGTCTCCAGATGGTTAACACAGCACATCAAAGTTAGTATTCTAAGGCTTCAGTCAATCCAAGAAATACCGATCTCCCCCAAAGGCATGACATCACCAGCAATCTCAATTGCCAAGGCACCTCTGGGGACTTTTATTTTGTAGGGGCCTTAAGAAGAAGCCTTTATGGCCCCAACTGATGTCCAAACACCTCCCCCTCACACACACACACACACACACACACACACTCTCTCTCTCTCTCTCTCTCTCTCTTCTCCAATAGATGCAAAGGCTGTTCCCTGAGGATGGAGACATAGGTATAGATGGGCTTGGAGTGAAAGTAAATGTGAACATAACCTTTGATGAGATACAAGCAGAGGAGGCTTTCTTGCTGGGACCCCACCCGCCTGAGTCCATCTTTCTTGTTGTTTTCCGCTCTTCACCACCATTTCTTTAGCTAATTGCCACTTCTTTACCTTTGTGAAAATATGAATAGGACCTGGCTTCTCTATGGTTTTCCACATGCAAGTGGAAAAAAGACTAAGCTGACTGTGAACATCTTCACATTCCCTAGTTTGTAATATCATTAAAGTCTGAGCCAGCCAAGGGTGGTTGGAGGAGCCGGCTGGGGATCGCTCCCTCTGTGCCTCTGGGCTTGGGAGGAGCAGACCGCTGGGCACTGGCTGGGACCCACATGCTGGTGGCTGGCTCCTGTGCACGGGAGCTGCCATGGCACAGCCCTACCTGTTGGCAACATTTGTGAGAGCAAATCACTACCACAAATGTTTTCTTTCTTTTCTTCCATGTTCTCTAAAACCCCACAACTTTACTTTTTGATGTGAAGAGCCTTTCTGCACCACTTGTGCTCCTTTGCGTGAAGATTAGAAACGAAGTCGAGGCTGCTCAGAACTCCCTGGGGCAGGGTGGGGAAGTGGGGGGTCTCCGTGCCTGTGAAGCAGGGCAGTGAGTCAGGAAGCCCGCCGCAGGGAAGGAGGCCTCCCTGTCAGGGTCTTCTCGGGTGTTCTGGCTGCGGTAGAAAGGATAGGGTGGCCAGGACATTTTCAGAAGGGGACACAGACTTAAATGGATGTGTATGGATTTTCAGTCTTTGGTCTCCTAGGTCACAGCGCACCATAGAACAAACTCCACTGTCCAGTTGAAGGCATCCTGCTGCTGCACAAGGCACAGAGTTTCACTGAACACCCACTGACAAAGCTAATGGGCCAGAGAGGGTTTTTTAAAATATCAAGCACGATCATTGGGTATATGAGATGATTTAGGAAAAGTGGTCTTTGGCATTGAGCTGGCCGAGGCAACAAACATACAAGTTAAGAGACTGGCCCTCCTGCACCTGGCCAAGTCTCCATCGCTACTGCGGAGGCTCTGAAGGTCAAATGCAAGAACACAAGCCCGGAATGAAAGAATGAACCCAGAAATGGACACTTTGCTTCTTCCCCATCATTTCCCCAGTGTGTCATGCTGCCCTGAAATGTGTATGTTCCAAGTGAAGTGCTAAGATCATTCACACACTTCCAACCCCATCACTAAGTGCTCACAAGCCTGACAAATGTATCTGGACAAACTGCCGCTATGAAAACAGTGGGGCCACACACAGCAGCTTCCCATGCAGATTCCCGTTCCAGCCCACGTGTGGGCAATTCGCACCATCATGTGGTCCTTCTTATTGTACTAGTAGGGCTGGGATCCAGGAAAGCGATTCAAATCAGACCCCAGATTTATGGAGATCCTTACCCCAGTTATAAATATGCAAATAGGGCTGGATCTTGGCAGAATTTTTCTGATTAAAATTTCATTCAAATAAAATCAGCCATGTTTTGACAGACACGGAGACAAAAAGTTTTGTGGTTTTGTGAGGAATTTCCCCCCTTCCCCCAAAAAAACAACAAAAAACAAAACACATACACACACACACACACACCAAAAAAAAAAAAACTAATCAAAAACAGGGCTAAGGATGTAACAATAAGGGCAGGGCAAGAAGTCTGTCCATGCTGATGGTTACACATGAGCAATGAAGGGACATTGCACCTTCAGAAGCCACTGTTTTTCCAAGTTAACATCTTAAAACTGCAGGTTACTTAAAAATCTAAAACTTAATAGACCCTATGTGGAGGCTGGAGCTGCCAAGAGCAGTATTTTTCAAAAGTAAGGCTTGACAACATCAAGGGAAAATGATTCGCCATCATTTGCATTTCAGTTCGATCCCAGATTAAACCTTCAAAAACACAGCTGCCAGGCTCAAATTTGCAGATACAGATACAAATTTCCTTTTTATAACAACAGCAGACTTGTAAAAGGCAAACAAATAGACAATGAAGCGCTTAGAACATTTCCAGCTAAGAAGGAAAAATAACCCATTGAAAGATCCAAGGCAAAATACCTACGTCTCGTGGTAAAACAGCTTTATTCATTTCCACTTCCTTCACCGAACACAATTTAAACTCCACATAATTTTTGCTATCAACCCCTCTCCCACAGACTGTAACAGCTAAACTCCCAGTCTGCCTGCAACATAATTAAACAAAATGTGCCATCTCCTAAAACCTGTGAATAAACAATATAGGGCCAAATAAAAGACCCAGACAAAAGAACATACTGAGATCAATCCCCAGCTACAATATCCTGCCATCCTGCCAAAGAGTACTGACTTACAGAACACACTGCGGCCCAGAAAACAGTAATTCCGGACACAATGCCGAAAGGGCTGTTGGGGGAGGGGCATTGCTGGGAGCACAGGTGAGGACATTTATTTGAAATGTAAAGGGGATGAACATGAGATAAATTGGCCTTCATGACAGCTGCTAGAATCTTCCGTAAGTCTGTGAAGACAGCTAGGAAGAAGTTCCAGTAGCCCAGCCTGGACTGATGGGGACAGGACTAAGGACCTAACAGAAATGAGAGATGAGATGGACTGTATTAGTTTGCTAGCACCGCCAAAACAAACTGAGCGGTTTAAACAACAGAAATTCCTTGACTCACAGCCCTAGAGGCTAGAAGTCCAAGATTAAGATGTCAGCAGGGCCAGGCACCCTCTGAAGGCCCAGGGAAGGGTCTGTTCAGGCCTCTCCCCCGGCTTCTGCCAGTTCCTTGGCTTGTGGCAGCATCGCTCCAGTCCTCACGTGGTGCTCCCCCTGTGTGCCTGTCTGTCTACAAACTTCCCCTTTTTATAAGGACATTGGTCATATTAGGTTAGGGGTCAACCGTATTCCAGTGGGGATCTCTTTTTAACTGGACTAATTACATCTACAATGAGCCTATTTCCGACCCTATTTTTGAGCAAGGTTTGGGATACTAGGGGGACTCCAACATATAAACATTGAGGAATACACAATTCAACCTACAACATGTACAAAAAAAGATGAATTAATAATTAGACAGTAAGTGATCATAACATCCAATTCACTATTAGCTCCTGGAGGGCAGTAAGTTATTCCTTTTGATGATGCATCTCAGGCAACATGCCTTCCAAAGCTACCCTTCCGAAAATAGTGTGTGTGTGAAAGGGAGGCAGAGCATGGTCTTTGCAGCTATCGAGACCTGGGTTCAAATTCTGACTTAGCCTCTAACTGCTGTGTGCTTTGGGGAAATTGTTTAGCCTCTCTGGACATCTGTTTCCTCCTCTGCAAAAGAGATGACAACAGCTACCTGACCTCTCTGTAGTGGGGATTGCATGGAATAATGTAAATAAAGCAAGTATAACATCTTCTGGAACAAGGGGGCAGTCAGCACTCACTAATTCACCCTCCTTGTCCCGCTCCTGCTTCTCTCTTGAACCCTGCACTTCCTAGAGAGAGCAAGGTATCTGAAAATCAAGTCACTGTCTTTGACTTTTAATTATATTACTGCAAATTTTCTAAACACAAACACAATTCCACACCAACATCAGCTTGGATTGCCTGGCCCTTACTTAGAGCATAAATAATTATTTTAATGCTTTTAGCAGTGTTGGAAGACAAGCTTAATGATTTTTTTCCACCCAAGAGAGCTCTGACTCATGTCTTCCAATGTCCATTCAATGCAGAGGGAAAGGAAAATGCCTTAATTTTCTCTTAGTTTTTAGTCCCTCTCTTTTATAAGCAAATGCTTCAGGAAGACATAAAAATAAACTCAAAAAAGCATCCCAAAGAAGGAAAGGTAAAACTAAGCAAAACAAGTACAAAAATCACCCTATTCCCCACTGTCCTCCCTCCCAAGACTAATTCCTCAAAATGTTTCTTCACATTATTTTTTTATCCTTGGATTTTTTTTCCAAATCCTATCTAATAAAGAAGGAATATGCTAATTGACCCTCATGCTATTGCAAAGATGGCGGTGCCCACAGCCAATAAGGAGGGAATATGCTAATTGACTGCCACACCATCAAAGATGGCGGTGCCCACAGCCACAAGACGGCAGTGCCCAGTCCTCTCAGCCTCGCTGGGGTGGCAGGTGCACAGCAAGGCTGGGCCCGCCCCCAGGCACACCTGGCCACTCTGTGCACCTGCCTTCAGAGTCCCCCAGTCCCCTCAGTCCTCCAGCCGCCCAGGGCTGGCACGAGATGCAGACAAGCCTCGGATGGCGGCTGCCCAGCTGCCCAGGGCTGCCCGAGGCTCAGGTAACCAGGGCCAGCAGAGGCTTGCACTGTTGGCAGTGGCAGCAGCAGTGGTGTGATGGGGCATCACCTTCCCCTGATCACTGGGTCACCTCCCACCCCTGAGGGCTCCCAGACTGTGAGAGGGGGCAGGCTGGGCTGAGGGCCCCCCCTCCAGTGCATGAATTTTCATGCACTGGGCCTCTAGTAGAATATATTGCATGTTTCTATGTCCTCTTAACATCTGGCCAGTGCATTTATTCTATTTCACCCTTTAAGGTTAAACAAGTATTAGACATTGATTTCAATGATCACTTGCAGAAGTTTGTGTGGAACAAACATGCATTGCAAGTTGGGGGTTTAGAAGTGTCCTAGATGGGAAGTAGGAAGGACATAATCTGTCCTCTTTCCCTTCTGACTTTCCTGGGCTTTTTGCTCTCTCATTGTCACACATCTACTGCACAGTTCTGTCACAGGACCCCAGAGAGGATGGACCTGGCAAAGAACGGCAGTCCTGCTTCCAGAGTGGGTAGAATTTTAATTAGGAGAAGTCCTTTGACAAAAACAAATTCAAGACTAAACTGCTGTGAGCCTCGCTGGGAAAAGGCTGGGGTTCAGGGCTGTGGACTTGGTGTGCGGTCTGGTACCCTCTCCCCCAGGTGCCATGGGGTGAGTGTCAGGTCCATCTTTCTGACCACAACCTCCTCCTCTCTGAAAGCACAATGCTAGTGAGCATAAGCCTCGCTGGTTGCAGGCTGTTCAACATTCCCAACGAGATGGCAAATATTGTGTTGCTTTGAAAAGCATCACAAAAATATAAATAAATTTTCTAGAAAAAAATACTGTTTAATCTACAAAAGAGGTGAAGGAATACAGGCATATTATTTCATGCCTCTTGGGAGAGCAATCAATCAAACACACGAGTGACACCAGGCTGTGACAAATATTTCCCACCCGCTCTGAAACAGCAATGTCAAAGGACCAGGGCCAAGGTCTTCATAGTCATGAAGTGACTTAAGCAAGTGGCAGTCATCTTACACCTAAGAGCCCAAACAAAAATCAGGAAACTTATGACAATTGAAAATGCATATCATCTGTTCTCCTACATGAGCTTAAACTCCACACAATATTTTTTGAGGAACTGCCATGGGGACAGGAGAAGGCAGATTCTAGCTTTTTCCAAGCAAACAGCTCTTCTCTCTGCATTATTAACGTGGAGCCGACCTGCACTGATTTGACTGATTTTACACTGGGGAGAGTTCAGCCCTAGTTGTTCCACCAATAAAGGCAAGTTGAAATGATCTGCTCGCATCATAACGTGGATAAATAGGTCCGTCTACTTGCCCATTAAACCACATAAACAATGGTCCCAAGTTTCTGCTTTTGGTATAAGGTTGGTACTAACTAGGTCAATCTTGTCCGGGTTTCCCATGCTGGTTGTTATTTCTACAAAGCAATCTAGAGATGGGCAAAAGCCAAAAAAACAAAAGGTTTAAAAAGAGAGGTAATCTTTGTTCCTCTCTTTAACAAGCACACAAGCACATTTACATCCTGCCTCCAAGTTCATGCCACAAAAGCCTGTTAGTCTCCCATAATCACTCCACCACAAAGCTTATGCTTAATCGCACAGTTAACACTGCTCTGTGAGACAGGTGCCTTGGCCTCCCTGCATTTGGATTCCCAGCTCCCCACCTCACACAAGCTAAACATTTTCCATTGATGAAAAATGCTGTTAGAGCATCTTTACTATGACCCAATGGTTAAATATAATTAACTCAGCGTTTCAACAAAATAAACGGGATCAAATTGCTCTGCGATTTTGGGTAAGAAACAGGATTTCTTCCTGCTGTGTACAGACTAACCCAGGAGCATCAGGGCAGACCCGAGAAGTAAATACCGCACCTCAAATAGAAGTGGGGGAAGCACAGTAATTACTAGGTGATGAACATGAACACTGCAACTGACTACAATTACCGACGCTTGAGTGACACAGGGAGCAAACCAATCCTGGAGAATGCATGCCGCCCACTGTTTGCATAAGGCACAGCAGCTCCCCCTCCTCCTTGGGGATCCCTTCCAAGTCCCCTGGTGATGCCTGAAACCTCAGCCTATCTATGCTATGTTTTCTCCTATACATACATATCTATGTAAGAGTAATTTATAAATCAGACACAGCAAGAGATTAATAACTAATAATAATATAGAACAATTACAACAATATGTTGTAATAAAAGTTATGTGAATGTAGCATTACTAATAAGGGTTAGTGGAATGTAATCACTGGTATCTGGAGACAGCTGAGCCGATACCACGATGGCTGTTAAGTGACTAATGAGTGGGCAAGCGTATCCACCTGTACAAGCTGGACAGAGGGACGATTCACATTCCAGGCAGGACAGAGTGAACGGCTCAAGATTTCATCACATTACTCAGAAGGGTGCACGTAAGAAATATGCCTCTGGTTTATCTTCATAGAAAAGAAACAGCATGTGGCCAGGACATTAGTGAATTTCCCCAGAGCAAACAGGATGTGTACGTGGGGAGAGGGGATGAGAGCTGTACACGTGGCTGACAGCACATGTCCTAGATAGATCCCCCTAGACCAGTGGTTCTCAACCTTCTGGCCCTTTAAATACAGTTCCTCATGTTGTGACCCAACCATAAAATTATTTTCGTTGCTACTTCATAACTGTAATGTTGCTACTGTTATGAATCGTAATGTAAATATCTAATATGCAGGATGGTCCTAGACGACCCCTGTGAAAAGGTCGTTCTACCGCCAAAGGGGTCGCGACCCACAGGCCGAGAACCGCTGCCCTAGACAAAGGGAGGTGGAGGCGACTAGAGAAGGCCACAGCCCATTTTTTAAAATAACCCAATGGGAGACAGCAAGACCTAGGCGACCTATTAGGAAATAGGTGATGAAATAGTACGCAGCCAATGAGGAACTGGAGGAGGGACTAAATAAACAGGTTATGTTCCTTGCCCTAAGTGTGATCCTGTAAAATGAGCGCCCGCTCTGGAGAGTGTTATTAAAAGTCTCATTTTCGCCAGGCTTCTGTTTTCTGGTCCATCATTTGAAATTTGGACAGGTGAGCCATTTCTCACAGTGCACAATTTAAAACTTATGAGTTGTTTATTTCTGCAATTTTCCATTTCATATTTTGGGGCCACAGTAGACCACAGGTAACAGACTGTGCAATGTGAAAGGGCAGATGAGGGGCAACCACTGTGCTGCAGGTGCCCGGAGCCTCGGGACGAGGGAGGCTCTGCCGCAGGGAAGCCTGTGTCTCTCACAACAGCAGTTATGAGTCGGAATTTTAAACCCGTGTTTACAAAAGCAACAGAAGCAAACTGGGCCAAAGGACAAGAGACCAAGGAGAAACAGAACCCAGACCACGAGGCTTCGGCTCTCCAGATGCAGACTGATGGTTTGTGTATGTAGCGCCTTCATGCAGGCAACGTTTTCCAAAGAGAGTCCTTCAAATGGATCTGAATTAACTTGATCAGCCAGCTGCACCTGGGAAAAGTTTTATAGTGGGGCCTTGACTTACGAGTTTAATTTGTTCTGAGACCGAGCTCGTTAAGGAGCTTGTTAACTCAAATTACTCTATCAACTCAATGCAAAAAGTCAGCCGAGAGACAGCTGGTATCTCAAAAAACTCGTTAGTCGAGACACTCGTAAGTCAAGGCCCCACTGTACTTCTACGATTCAATTTTAAACACTTCTGAATTCAATATCTTTTTCTTTTAGATCAGGAAAAATGCATGATGTGAGATTCTGGCCTTATAGTCCAGTCACAATCTAACTTACTATACAGTTTTCAAAGGAGGTATATAACAGGTGCCTTAAGATCTGGTTCAATGTTTCAAAACGAGAAGAAAAGACCAGGCTGTTAGATGAACACCCCCAACTCCCCCCCAAATACCTGCCATGCTATATTATGAAACCACAGCAAACTGGTCACACTAGGTCAGTTCTACAAAGGTCTGTGTATAAACCTGGCAGAACGTCAAGGAGTGAGTTTCACTCACATTCTACGCTGAGCTGTGTGACCCCTGGGCAGAAGCTGCTCCCCACATGCTGAGCTTGCATGGCCCACCGCCTGCTCCAGCTGGCGCTGGCCACCTCCCCCGAAGGGAGCTGCGGACTCCTGCCTCCTGCGCTCCCCCTACTCAGCTCTCACACCCAAGGGCTTGCCTCCCGCTGTGAAGTTTGGAATTGTGGCTTCTGAGTTAACTACTGACTGCTAAGTAGGGTTTGGTGAAACAATGTTTAAAAATTAAAAATTCATCTTACCACTCTGAAACAGTGGGTGGTAGCTGCCCTTGTACGGTGGCACCCACCTCTCAGAGAGGCCTGCAGGGAGGTGGCCTGAGGCCCTGGGCGCCACAGACATGACCCTGTCTATACCCATGGGTTTGGGGGAGCAGACCTTTGAAGGTAGTTCTCTTCATGGCACCCCAGGCCATGGGGCTCTATAATGCTGCTATAAACCATTTAGAAACACATCATTTTTCAAAGATTGGAAGTGAGGGAGCTTAGGAAGATATATACACATACAGAACACGCGAGCACTTTCCAGAAGTGAAGCAGATCTAGGCCAGTGATTAACAGGAGACGCTTGGGGCCTGGCTTCCTTACAGGGATAGTCTGCGTCACTCAACGGTTCCTCAGATCACAATGGGATCAACACTATGTGTTTAGCATGTCCTATGTGTTCTTCAAATCAGTACGGCAGCACTCTTTTTTTTATAAATGATATATTTTTATTGCGTGCAGAGAGGAAGGGAGAGGGAGAGAGAGAAACATCAATGATGAGAGGGAATCATTGATCGGTTGCCTCCTGCATGCCCCCTACTGGAGAATGAGCCTGCAACCTGGAAATCAAACTGTGACCTCCTGGTTCATAGGTCGCTGTTCAACCACTGAGCCACACTGGCCTGGCCATACTGCAGCCCTCTTTAAATGCAAGTCAAAATCCATTACATCAAATTCCCAAGAGCCAGAAATCAAATCTGTGTTAACTTAATGAAGGAGTTAATGAGTAAATCCGACAAAAAGCCACTTTTAAAAATTTGAAATCTGATCTAACTCAGCTGAACTTTGTATTATTAAAAACTACTTAAAGGGATTATATTTGCATTTATTCCTTTGGGGCCTGTCTGGAGATGTGAACTGTAAAGTCTGTATACAGGAAGCAGAACCTTTTTGTTTGGTGATGACGACTGGCTGGAGGCAGAGCTCCAGATCTCCTCCCATGACACGGTATCTGCCACGAATCTGAGGAGCTGAACGGTGCCCTCATTACCTAATAGTCCGTTTTCTTATCCTCCTGTAGCAAAGTGCAGGCATAATAACAAGCCCCACTGATATTGGCATTGTTCCTTGGACTCTGTCATAACATGTGCAGTATATCACATCACCCTTAAAACCATCTGTACTTGAGGGAAAATAGACTTGCTTTACAGGTGAGGAAACAGGTTGAGAAAGGTTAGAATGACCCACCCAAGGTCACACAGCTGTTGCCTTGGATTTGCAATTGTACCAGCAGCCCTGCGCTGGCTCATGGATGCAGTACCCACTGGTGGGCTCTTTATTTTATTAAGTGGTTTCATATGGCTTTGCAGGGTCCTTCATCCACAAATTCCTGACACATGTCTTGCCCCCAGCAACCGAGTGCCAGGCCCTGGGAGGCGAGGGCCATGGCAGTGGTCCAGGCCCTGTGCTCCTCCCCTTCCTCTGCTGCTGCCTTTTTGCTATTTTTCTGATGATTGCTTCTCCCAGGGAGAAGGCGGGGAATATGAAAAGGCGTGGAACTGTATCAGTAAATTTTACTACTTAGGAGCAACAGAAGCAAGGGGAGCAGGCAAGAAGCCAGGCGCTAATGATGGTTTTCTCCGCCCTGGAGCCGAGCGGCCCTCAACCAGGGGGAACCAGAGGCTCCCTTATCCACCCGGTGGTGGTGACAGGCTTGTGAGGATGTAAGAAAATATTCCAAATAGATAACAGTCCAGTCAGGGGAGACAAAGGCTACACAGATCCTGGCTCAGAGCAGATATCTCAGAGGTTTAAACTTCATTGCCTGGAAAGCTGTTTTTAAAATTAGCTACAGGTCATTACCTAGTCTGGAAAGTGGTGATTCCTAGTACTTCCCAGTCTCCACTGCGTGTGAGGCAGGTGGGGGGCCTGTGGCTGAGTGAAAAGGAAGTAAGTGCGCTCATTGGGAGCCCGGAGACCGCGCGTGAGGTTCCGGATCTCAGCTCTAACAAGGACCTTAGAAGTCATCTCCGAACTGGCAGGTCTGAGAGCTACAGGCCTTACCCAAATCCACCCAAGTGCACAGAAGTGGCTTTACTTAACCTCCTCTTCTTTCTTTTTGTCTTTTTAAAAAACAAGGTAAAAGCATAAATCACTATCATTCTGCTTTAATATCTAATTCTGTTTACGTTCTATTGATTCAGACTTTCTCTCTCCTCTTGCTTTCTGCTCTCCTCCAACCTCTACAACATGATGGTAAAATTTAAAACTAGCTTCTCTATTGAAATTTAAAGCAAATATACAGTAAATTTACCTTGTTGGTGGTTATTTCTGACAGATCAAAGGTATAAGTTCTAGGAATGGTAAGAAAAAATATACTAAGGAACAGCAAAGACATGACTACATTTGCACTTCATTGCTGACATGGGTAAGTGAAAGGGCACTTCAAATTATAAGGAAAGAAATGTCCAATTTCAGGCCCTAATAACTTAGGTGCAGCCGCCCAGCGGGTGCCCTGTGTCTGGTGCTTTCGCTCACTCTGTGTTACAGATGCTCATGTTCTTCAAAGATCTTTATGAGAAACCACGTGGTCTTCCACCCAGAAGTTACCCGTTACCCCCTGCTGCCTTCAGAAAGTATGTGAATAAACAAAGAAACAAACAAATCAGTAAAACTAAAACAAAACAATAAAACCCTGTCCTTCCAGACCTTCTCCAGTTTAGCTATATGGTATCTTTCAGACTTGATTTTCCTACATAAGACCCCCAACTGGATTGCCAAACTCACTGTCACCTCCAAATGTCCCATGCCTGTCCACGAATAAGTCTTTGTTTATTCACGTATTCCCACAGATCTCATTGTCAACCGGATCCTCCTCTTTCTAAGCCACTCTGTCATGTGGAAGGACAGTCCCCTGGGTGCTAAGGTGGGGCCGTGCTCCCCTGAGGCCCTTCCCTCTTGGCTCTTGTTTCCAGTGAGTAAGCAGTGGGTTGCCTTCGGGACCATGAATTCAGACTGCAAACCTGACACCCAGAGGCATGTGGCCTAACGTCAGGATATCGCCACGTGAGGAATAATTAGTGCTGCGTTCAACCTCGGGGTAACCACAGCCACTCTGCTTACCTGGATATGAGTCTACCAGAGCCAGTGCCAGGTCCCCGATGCCTCAGGGCGCATGGGCATTCTACGGCCTTATTCAATGGCCACCGGGACAGTGCCAATGGGCCCTGCAGGTGTCTCTTCGCATAGCACCCAGCACTTCCCTTTGGAAACACCTCTCACTGTCTTCTCTGCTTGACCACTCTCCAGGAGGCTCAGGTCTGCTCTCCTTACACAGCTTTCTCTCCAGCACTTGGGGCAGTGCCGGGCATATTCATGCAACCTATGACTTTAGGACACCTGAACCCTGACATTTCCTTCCTTAAATATAGGCAGGTCCAAGCAAAACTTTTGCTTTGTTCTATATTTCCACTCTGACCCAGCCTGCGGCCCACAACAAGCGGAATGCTGAAAAAACGGCCTCTGTCCTAGAAGCAGGGAGCGCTGCCTGCTGGCCTCCCGGGGCCAGGACTGGACACATCCTCCTTCCTGTCTGTATAATGCCTCTCGAAGGAGCGAGGCCTCGTCTCTGACAGGTTACTCTCCACGTGCTCTGACAGTTCCCAAGAGCAGAACCTCAGACCCAGCTCTGAACTCCCCGGCTCTGAGGACCAGTGCAATACAGAAACCCACAGAGGTCAGAAGTGTGACATCCTATCCTTGTGGGGGTGGGGGGGGAAGAAAAAGGTCCCAGTAGGAACAAAAGCATTAAATCTGCGTGGCTGGCCAGGCTGCTGAGCCAACACTGATGCGAAACGGCTGCATGAGCGGTTATTTTCAGGCTCTTCCAGGACTTTCGTGGTATTTATTTTACAGAAAGAAAAAGATACGCCACAGACCAAGAAAATTACATCTGCAACCTCAGTCCCAGGGGTCTCTTCTGCTTTTCTTCTGGGAGGAAAGAAGCCTCCGGCTCCAGAAGGAAAAGGTGGGTCAGGATTCGAGTGGGAGTGGGTGTGTGAAGTTTCAGGATGAGGCTGCACACAGGTTGTCCCAAAGCACTGGTCCTCCACCCTGGCTGCACAGTAGAACCACACAGCTTGGGAAATCCCGATGCCCGGGCCCGAGCCCTGGCCCGCGGAGGCCACGTGTACAGGGATGGAGAGGGCGTTAGTAACTGTTCCTGTTCCCAGGGGATTTTCACGTGCAACACGGCTTCCCCTGAGAGCCCAGGCAAGGCTGAACATCCATTTCAGATCGGCATGTGACTGTGTGCTTGAGCGGCCACTAGGGTGGTGTGTTGAATCATTAATGAGATTGTGTCTCCTCTGCCTCAGCCTGGTGTGCTGCCCGTGGAGAAAATGCCCTGTGACTGTAGCAACAAAGGAAGAACGAACAGGGTGGAATCCAATAACATTCCTGGTGGAGACAAACATTTGGACAGCCCCACATCCATCCCCCTTCCCCCATCACATTATCGCTATTCCTGCACAGCAATTCATCTTTATTTTGAAAAGCCATTAGAACACTTTTTTTTTTCAGTGTGATTTGTTCAAGGAGAGAGATGTCATGGGCTCATTTTCTTTGTAATTTGAAAAAGGAAAATGGATTCTTCCATTTTCAGTGTCAGGAGCAGTTACTAGGCCAGAGCGGGCGCTGTGACAACCAGCTCTACAGTGAAGGGCCGGCGCCTTGGTCTCCTGCTTCCACCAAGTGGTGGCAGCTGCTTACTATGCCCACGCCCTGCCCTGCGCTGCAGGACCAGGACAAGCCTGTGCATGGATTTTTGTTTTTTAACAAATAAATGACAAGACAAGGGAGAGGCTTCCAATGACTGCAAACTTCGTAGACAAAGGAGTTGCTATCCTGTTTTGATATCTTTAGCTCTGCTTGCGAAGGCTAAATTACAGTAGGAATCTGGACCCATTCCTTTAGCAACTGCCTCGTGACACACACCATCACCATCTCCGGCTGCTCCTCCTCCCGAGGAACTACAACTCAAAATTACACATTGTACCGAAATAAAACCCCAACTGCTTGTTTGTTTTACTTAAAGGATCCTGACTTCCTAGCATAACACCCTTGAATTCTAAAAATATCCTGAACAGCCGTTCACCTGGAACACTTGCAGACTTCACGCCGTCTGCAGGAAACCACCCAGGCCAGTTTCAAGGAGGAGACCAGTTCAGGGGAGGGACAAAGAGGACAGCTGCTTCTGCAGAAACCCAGTTCACTGTTCGTACCCAACCTCGGGCCTGCTTCTCCACTCCCCTCTGCCTCCACTCTGCCACAATCCACCTAAAACCGAAGACCAGTTTCTGCTGAATGCTGGGCAAGAGAGGAGTGGGAGGGAAATCAAATAATAAGTGTCTTTAACTACACCCTCATGCTTACCAGGAAACGTGGTGACCTTCTTTACAAGTCTAACATTCTGATCACACTCAATTAAGAGATGGATTTTTATGTATGTTTCTCCACGATAAATGTACTCAATCTTTTTTTTTTTTCAAAGAGCTTTAACCTGATTGCAAGATTGATCAGTCTCAGAAGTGAGCTGTCCAGGGACGATAACAGAATCAAGATAAGGAAGCTGGATATATTTGGTAACTAAGCAACCACACATTTGGCAGTAAGAACACACTTCAGCAGCCTCTTAGGATCCCTGGATTGCGTTCGGTGCCATAGGGTTTACAGAAAACAGCCACAAAAACAAGAAATTCTGACTCCAAAGCATGATGCCCATCAACTTGAAAATGCCGTGTGAAGATAAGGGCAGGGGGGTGATGGGGGGCAGGACACATTCTGAAGCAAGAAATAAAATCTTTTGAATTGATGTTTTAAAAATTGACAAAGAAACCCCATTTAGTATATATTTTTCATCTTATGAGATGAATGTAATCATCTCTTTGAGGGATATTTTTATTCCCGGACCTCTTCTCATTGGTTGCATAAATTTTCATTTTCTAACATGGACTGTCTGTATACAATAAGATCAAGTGGCTTTAACTGGTTTGGCTCAGCGGATAGAGCATCGGCCTGCAGACTCAAGGGTCCCAGGTTCGATTCCGGTAAAGGGCATGTACCTTGGTTGCGGGCACATCCCCAGTGGGGGGTGTGCAGGAGGCAGCTGATTGATGTTTCTCTCTCATCGATGTTTCTAACTCTCTATCCCTCTCCCTTCCTCTCTGTAAAAAATCAATAAAATATATTAAAAAAAAGATCAAGTGTAATTCAATGATCTTGTCCCTCAGCTCTCTTCTCTGTGTGCTGGAAGTGAAGGCAGGGCACATCTGCAGACTCCCTATGTACTCCAGCAACAGAGCTTACCCAGATACACACATAGGACATGTGAGTTACATATCTCAACGGATAAGAAAATACAATTTAACCCAAACTCGCAATAAAGCCCTTAGAGCAACTATCACAAAAGCAGACAAGGCCCAGACAGAACTCATGGCTGATTTAACCTTGTAAAAATTCCCAGTGTGCTTCACTGGAGGATCGGCGGTGAATTCCTTCCAGAAACCTCATTGTATAAGCAGAACCCTCCATGACCCTCTTTGTTTGGAGCTGGTACAGCCATCTACAACTGCAAAAGCAATCATTTCAAGCGCTCATGATGAACACCTAGGGCAACCACTGGCACAATACCAGTAACACACGCAGTTTCCAACAAAAAGTGCCAAATGCCAAGTGTGATTGAGGCTTTGCATTGGCTGCTTTTGGCAGAAAATAAACCCAATACAGGGGAAGAAATGCTCTGGAGTTTCTCTTCACTGAAGATCAGTAACACCAGTTGTGTCTTATTCTTTCATAATTTTTTTTCAAAACTCTACAGTTCCAAGTTCACTCCCACTGTGCAAGATTTGGGATATTGTATTGGTGCCAGAAAAATTGGGCAACATCAAAGGGGTCCTCGAACCTCATGTCTTGCAATTGGAACAGTCCCATGGAAACTGGGGCGGCTGGTAACCTAGTGTGCAGCAGAACTAAAGAGGGGGTACAATCTCATTCTCTGAAATACCACTTAGCTCCATGACCACATTCATACTGTCAACTCCAATGTGGTGAGAGATTGTCCAATGCTGCGTTCCTAAACTTGCTGTTCAAAGGCTGCCTGAGGGGACTCAGCAGGGTCTGCCCCCATGTGTGACCTCAGGGGCTGATAGAAATAACATCAGCTGTAACCCAGAGCCTTCTTGCTGGCCAGTCTCTCCAGGCATCAGGCACTCATGGCTCTGTCTGCATGGTATCAGCAGGTCCAAGTGGAACAGGTTTGAGGCACAGAGGGGAGGATGGAGCTATGTGCAGTAAAGAATAACAACTTATTACTGTTAGGGGACACTGAAAAATATTTTAAAAATCAGGTTGCTAAAAGCTTGAACTGGATTTCCTCTTAAAAATAACTCTAATATACATGTTTACATGCACAGTCTGAAAAGACAGGTAAATTCTTAACTGTAAAGGTCACATTGCACACTTTTCTCATTTCTTTGTAGCATCTAGTACATTCCACTGAGGTGTGTGCAGATGTACAGGGAAATGGTACTAGATGGGTGAGTTAAAAATAGACACGTACTACTGTAAACATTTCTGCAATTGAATATTTCCCAATCATCAAGTATTATTTTATTTCTAATTCATGACTATGCACATAAGAGAACTATTAAATTACATAAACATTTAATTTAACAAATATATCAAATTTAAATATATGAAATGTAGACTGTAGCTTTTAATTATAAACTGAAATATTCCTACCCATCAAATTTGAGAAAACGTACTAATGCAAAATTTAAAAAGTTATCTTGAACAATCAACCTAAATAACCAACTTAACACTAGTTGAAGAGAAGTCTTATAACCAAGGATTTATAGAAGAAGCCACATTGAGATTGGTAGGAAAAGCACATGTGGAAAACAGACGGGAGAGGGCTGGTCCACTCCCACAGATGACAGCTCAGATGCTGGAGGGATATCTCAGCTACAAAGGTTCCCCCCTGAGAAGCAACCACAAGCTGGGCTCCCCATCACATCTGGTTATGAAAAGCAGTGGGATTTCCATCTGCCACTGAGAGGTGGGAGTCTTCCAATGCTCCGGAGAAAGGGCAGAGAGGACTAGAGTCACATGAGGAGAGTCTGGGGTTTATGATTCTGGGGAGAGATCTGAGGAAACAGCCACCAGGATTCCTGTGCTGAGTCATTTGTCCACACCACAGGCACTATCTTTCTTGGGTACAGCACTCCCCTCTGTATAACAGCCTGGGAGAAAGAATAGCTCCACCCTCTGGGCTCCCTATTGCTCCACACTGTGGAGCTTGTGCCCTGCTGAGGAGTCAACTGCCGATGCCAAGGTGTAGAGGTCTGGGCAGATTTAGAGGATGCCAGTGACTGAGTTGTGTGGCTTTGAGGTGGGGGTTATTTCCCCCACTTTCCCATGAACGTGACTGGGGCCTCCACCTCATGGGAGATCTGATAGTTCCATTTTCTGGGCTCCCAGTGTCCACACCTTCCCAAATCCTGGTGGCTCTATCCTGCTGAGGGCTGGGCAGAATCCAGGACAAACGGAGTTGTGTGGCTCCACCTTTCTCCAAGCCTGACCAGCACATCTCCCTCATAGGAGGTCCACTGGGCGCACTCACCAAATTCCCGGCAGTTCAACCTATAGAGTTTGGGGTCTGGGCAGAATCTGGGACAGACTGAGTGGTGTCGCTGTAGGACAGGAGACATTTTTCCTTCACATGCACAAATGGTGCAGATCCCTCCATTTACAGAGCCAAATCTTTGTTTGGGTCTGATAAACGCTACTGGCCTTACCCTGATGATTCCCTGAAACTACGCCACACCAAAGGTGTGCAAGCACCAAGCAGGTGGCAGCTAGACTTGTATATACCCTGGTACATTTGCTGAGAGGCTTCAGACCCAGCACTGGCACTGAGACTGAACTTATATTTCTCTGGTGAACACCACTTCCCCTACCTGGTAACTCAATGAGAACCTCCTCATGAAACTCAAGTACTGCCAGAGGCTCTCTCGGTGACTGAGCTTAACAGGCAGGTGCAGGAGGAAGAGGCAAACCTTGGGATGGCTTAGGACAGTTGCTGACCTGTCCCCAGACCCAGTGTTGGCAAAATATGGCCTTGGTGATGCTTCCATCTACACTCAGGCCCATCAGAGGCAGCTACAAACTGTGGATCACTTTGTAGCTCCTGCCCAAGGACAGTCACAGGCAGCATCTGGCATTGGCAGGCACTAAAGTCCCCCCAAGAGAGGCATCAGAACCAACACACCCAGTGGTCAGCTTCAGACAACATCAAAGAAGAATCCAATTAACTTCAAAAGCAACATATACAAAGAAAGATCTCTGCACATACCAGATGTTGCTGTGACAAATTCTACTTCATGTGGTCAGCACCTGTGAGGATCAGGGTTGGACCTCAAAGTCAGGGTTGATCCTCACAGTAAGCCAACCTGAGGGTCAACGCCATGCACAAATAGACCAATAGCAATCTAGACTCAATTACAACAGGAGGGCCCACATAACCCACACAAGAGACATTCCTGGAGCACCCAACTAAGGAGATCAAGGAGACTGCACCACTGGGTCTAAAGAACACTTACTACATAAGGCCACCCTACCAAGACTGGGTGTCATAGCTGAGCTACCTAATACATAGGAACAAACACAAAAAGGCAGCCAAAATGGGGAGACAAAGAAACATGCCCCAAATGAAAGGACAGGAGAAATCTCTGGAAAAAGAGCTAAATGAAATGGACTAAAGCAATCAGACATAGAGTTCAGAAAAGGAAACCCTGTGCACTGTTGGTGGGAGTGCAGAATGGTGCAGCCACTATGGCAAGCAGTATGGAGTTACCTCAAAAAAATAAAAATGAGATTGCCTTATGACCCAACACTTTCACTTCTGAGAATTTATCTCAAGAAAGCTGAAACACTATTTCAAAAGAATATATGCAACCCTATGTTCATTGCAGTGTTATTCGCAATAGCCAAGATTTGGAAGTGGCCCAAGTAACCATGGATAGATGAGTAGATAAAAAAGATGTGGTACATTTACACAATGAAATATTACTTGGCTGTAAAAAAAAGAAGGAAATATTACCATTTGCAAAAGCATGGATAGACCTGGAGAGTATTATGCTAAATGAAATAAGCCAGAGAAAGACATGTACCTTATGTTTTCACTCATATGTTGAATCTAATGAACAAAATGAACTAACAAACAAAACAAAAACAGACTCATAGGTATAGAGAACAGACTGACAGCTCTTAGAGGGGTGAGGGTTGGGAGGATTGGTGAAAAAGATGAAGGAATTATGCAAAATATCCCCACCAAAACAAAAACCTCATAGACACAGACAACAGCATGGTAATTACCAGAGGAAAAGGGGGTTGGGGGTAATAGTAAAGAGTAAAGGGAGGATAAATGATGATGACATGACAGGAGACTTGACTTGGGGTGGTGAACACAAAATACAATATATTGATGATGTATTATAGAACTGTAGACCTGAAATCTATATAATTTTGTTAACCAATGTCACTCCAATAAATTCAATAAATTTTAAAAAAGATTATCTTGTTACATTTTATAAATCAGCTTCAACAAACCATTGATTATATTAGAGACTTAATTTTATGTAGCTCCCACAGGCATCTTTACTATAATCAGGCAATCTGCTCCTATACTACATCATCTAGGTTGCTTTTTAAAAGGATCTTTTTAAGTTATGGTTCTACTAGCCAAATTTTGGGGTCCTCCAGAGGCTAGTCTTTTTATTCCTAATCGATACCTAGTACATAGTGAATATACTTTGTATTTGAAATAAGTTTCTTCAATGACAAATAGCAATATGCTATTTCTAACAATAGTTATACCCAGAAACCTATGCCACCAATTGAAAACTAAAACTCAGTATCTCTTTTAATGGGAGATGGGATTTTATAGGTAGAGATATAATTTAGAAAGGTTAAATAAATCACTGTATTCAACAGAGGCCTAAGCTCTACCTATAAAATCCCATTTCTAACTATTGTTAGAAATAGCATATTGCTATTTGTCATTGAAGAAACTTACTTCAAATACAAACTTGTTGTTTTAGATAAAGCCATTAAGATGTTTACTGTTTTGGGTGATGTTGCTTGACCTAAAAGTTAATTTAGCAAAAATACTAAATGATCATAATTAAACTAAATAATAGGAGAGGCTCTCATCAACTTCATTCGTTCAATGTTCATTCAACAATTATGTATGGTGTATCTACTACACACCTATATTCACTATGTACTAGGTATTGATTAGGAATAAAAAGTCTGACTGTAGCTTCTGGAGGACTCCAAAATTTGGCTAGTAGAACCATAACTTAAAAAGATCCTTTAAAAAAGCAACCTAGATGATGTAGTATAGGAACAGATTGTCTGATTATAGTAAAGATAAACATAGGAACAAGGGGAAGAAGAATGGAATAACATTACACATCTTCTTACTATTTTGTGTGACAAGATGGGAAGAGTGTAGAAAGCACATCTACTGTGTCCAGAGGAGGATGGGTACTTAAGGAAAAACATTTGTACAACTGAGTTGTGGGCTCAACTAGTGCCATTTTTCATGGTTTATCATTTTTACTTGAAATGTCTATTGACACACAAACTGAAGTCATTCAGACGTGGGTATTTAGAAGACATTTTCTCAAATATAAATCAAGTGAGCCTATCATTTCGTAGGAAATGCCTGGCAGTATTTGTGGCCAACAACAAAATCCAAGCTTTCAAGTTAAAATTAGCATTTTGGAAAAACTGTATGCACCAACACGAGTTTAACAGCTCTCCAACACTTAAAGACTTCTCTGATGAAATCCTGGTGATGTTAACATATTCAAATTTTAAACCTTAGTAATGAAATGCATCAATATTTAGAAGATCTGCATAACTCAGATCTTCTAAATGCCAAATATTTTCTAAATGCCCAATTAGATATTATAAAATCATGCATGAGTAAATGGTACATTCAAAGTACTTGACAAACCAATGGATTTTAACGTAACACAGTGCGAAAATCTAATTTTTATGACTTCAGATTCCACGTTGCAACTAACTCAAAGCAGCTGCCATTGGTCAAATTCTGGTCTAGTGTTAAAGAATGCTCACAATGATTTTAAACATCTACTAAAATACTCCCTGTTTATCTGGGTGAGATTGGATGTTCTTCCTACTCTTCAACAAGAAGAGTACATTGCTTAGATTGAATACAGAAACAAAGATGAGAGTCCAGCTGTCTTTAAGGCAGATATTAGAGATTTGCAAAATGTAAAACAATGCTGCTCATGTCAATTTTGTTCTGTTTTGAAATTTTTAATTATTTTTAAATGAATTAAGTACATATTTAAATTTTTTTATTTTATTTTTTATTACCATAGGTATTTATTCATATAGCTTACATAATAAATACAAGAGCTTTAGGGAGTATAATAATCTTTAGGAGCATAAAGGAGCCCGAGACCAAAAGATTATGATGAGCTAGACCATTGATTTTTAGCCTTTTTTATCTCATGGCACACAAACTACTAAAAATTTGGCACCATACCAAAAAATATACTTTTTGCCTCTCTGACAAAAAATGTTGGTATAATTTTGATTCATCACACCAGATGGCTATTTTTGTGTTGGCTTTTGTCATTTTTTTTTATTTGACAATCTAAGGGAAAAGAGGTCAGTGCCCCTAACTAAATAGTCATATATTGCCCCTGACTAAATGGTCACATAATGAATGTCCAATGAGGAGAGTACGAGGAAGAAGCTGGTCAACAGTAAAGAATGCTAAAGAAGTCAAGGATTTTGAGGATGAAAAGAGGTCAGTGCCCCTGACTAAATGGTCATATATTGCATGTTTTAAAAATTCTTGTGGTACACTGGTGGAAAATCGCTGATCTAGACAGTGGTTTTTAAAAAAGCAGACTTACCAACAACACAGTGCCGCTAAGTGTCTCACTAGTGAGAGTATTATGTACCAAGAAAGCAGGAGAAAACAGGATGGAGGACAGCACAGGCAACTGCTCCAAATATAACCAATATGAACACAAAATTGTCATTTATTTGGTTTGTTTGATGTGAAACTAAAGCTTGGAACATTTTCCGTTTGGGTGAGGGCATCTGTTCAGCAATCAAGTTTTAATTAACTAAATTTCAAAAGCTTTAGGTGCCCTAGTCTTTCTAGCCAAGCACTGCTCTGTAAGACCCAATAGTGCAAATTAAAGTGCTGCATGCTTCAGGTTTGTAAGCAGAATATGCACCTGGGTCTTTTGTGCTTTGTTTGTTTTTCTGATTAGGGAATCCTCTTTTGTCTTTAAGTCTTCATTGCTTCTCTGTAGGGTAAACTTGCAATATATCTTCCAAACTGGACCCATTAAAAGTGAAAATGGGGAACAATTAAAATAATTATGGCAGAATAACAGGCATAAATCATGGCTACTGAGACAAACAAGGACATATGGTCACCCTGCTTCTTCCATGTCTGACTGGCGCAATTTCCAGTTCTCCCAGCATCTACTCCACCTACTCTCTCAGGTGTGAGGGCTTCTTTCTTGCAAGAACACTGAAGGCCACCAGACTGCCATGCTTCTCTACACTTCCCTCTTTCTCCATGTTCCTCGTTCTCTTCCATCTTCTCTTATTCTCAGAGGAATAAGGATGCAAGGCCAAGCTCTTTGATACCCCACTTACTCCAATGCGTAGCTCTGCTTGCATTCCTTCTCTCTTCTCTATTCTTTCCTTCCACTGAGCCACAACCACAGTAGACTTTCCTTTCTAAAAAGTCTCCTCTAGACCTCAAGATACTGCTTTCTCTTTTGCTTTCACTGTGTTTGCTTTCTTCTGCCCACGTCCTGGCGAGCTTCTATTTCGGAGGGCTTTTTCCTCCCACCCTTTACACAGGTGTTCCCCTGGTTCTTGACTTGATCCTCTTCTCTTCCTACTTGCTCTCAATTGGTGTGGTCTTTCTTTCCTACAGTGAGTCATCTGCACAACTGTGAGTAACTTTTAAGTACGTATTTCCAGTACTTGTCTCTTTTTCTTTAAGCACCATTTTCCATGTTTCCGTCTATGTTTTATCTCACCTGAATGGAGAGCTGGCACCCTAAACAAATGTGATCCACACAGAACTCATTATCTCCCTTCCCCTATGTCTATATTCGCTCTTTCTGTTACTATCTTTATCCCAGTAGCCTCAACATTTCAACCATCTTTTATTCATCTCATATACATGTTTCTCCTAGTTGTCAAGTCCTGTTGACTTTTGTCTCAGCTCTGAAATACCTTCCACTGAGTCTCTTCTCCCTTTTTCCACTGCCACTTTCCCATTTCAGGCCTGTGTGTCACTTGCTTAAACTTCAAAACAGTTTCGTAATGGGTCTTCTTGCTTCCTCTTTTTCCCTCCCCCAATCATTCATGTACACCTTAGTTAGGGAGTGACTCTGCTGGTGGAGGCAGAGACAGATCAGGGAAGACTTAAAATAAAGTCTCCATTAGCAGCTTGTAGCTCAGAGGAGGAGCCAGAAGACAGCTGAAAGGAGAGGAGAACCTAGAGTGCACATACCAGACATCCAATGAGGAGAGTACGAGGAAGGTGGTCAACAATAAAGAATGCTAAGGAAGTCAAAGATTTTGAAAAAGAAGCAAAATACATTTAATTTGGCAATTAAAGATCCCAGTGCCCTTGGAGAGAGAAATTCCAGTTCATCACTGTGGGTGGAGGACTGGCCTCTAAGTTCTCAATTTCCTGTCACCAACACCTCCATTCTCCTTCAGCAACTCCTTATTGAGGTCACATGCTATGATTGCTTTTCTTTAGAAAATTGAAATTCCAACACACAACTTTCCAATGGCCATTTTCTATCCTTCCAGTTCCTCTGTACCCTCAGTACCCTCTATGCTCTTATCTTACTGATCCATCTAGTGTCACCCACTCTGGGTTCCACTTGGCTCCACTTTTTTTTTGCTGTTTAGTCAAACCCTGCAGTCCAATCTCTCAATGTCCTGCTAGCATCCTTCACTCTTTCATCTTCCTCTTGTTACACCACAGCTGCAGAGCCAACCCCAAGGGTTGAAGTGATCCAGCAGAGAGGTAATGGGGATGTCTGAAGGAAAGCCCCCACCTCATTGCCTATAACATATGACCTCCCTTCTTTAGTGGATGGATCCTCATCATCATTCCACAGTCCTCTGGGTCGGTGTTCTTCATTCTTTCATTCCTACAGTGGCCATTTTAAACCATTCTGATTTTCCTCATTCTGCCCCATCTCTCAGAAGATGTCTTACCTCCTTCTCTATAAAGAAAAGTGAAGCCGCCAGGCATGAACTTCAACTTCCTTCCTTTATCCCCATAAATAAAGACTGAAAGTTAACTCAGAGCATGAATGGCTGTTCAACATTTGTATTCCCAAGTCTAAGCGTGCACTCTATAAATATTTGTTGAATCAATGACTAAATAAATAACCAAAATATGCCTTATGGTGTTTCCCCTTATCCAAATGTAATATACGAGAAAAGTAAAGCTCAATGTGGTGAAACAACTTTCCCAATGTCACATGACTAGCACAGTGTTAGAACCAGTACTCAACTCAGATTTGGTGATAAACCCCTGCTCTTTCCCTGTGATCATCCATTACCCTCACTGCCACTTGCACATTCAAGGCACACTCCCAAATTTACATATCTAGCCCAGGCCTTTCTTCTTGGCCCCAGACAACTATCCACTTTAAATTTCCACCTGAAACTCCAGCTCTAACAAAACTCAACTCATTATCATTCCCAAACCAGCTCTTTTACTCATATTGTTAATGGTGTCACTATCTACCCAGATGTCCAAATCAGAGCCCTGGAAAACATCTTATCCATCACACCCACTACACACACACACACACACACACACACACACACACACACACACCCCATTTCCAGTAAGTACATTCTGTCACTTTTCCTTAAACACCTCTTCCATCAATCCTTTCCTCGAAATCACTACACTGCTGTACTTGAGGCTCTTATAGAGCTCACCTAGACTATCAGCAATTGCATCTAAATCTATTTAGTCCCCTCGCTTCTGGCTCGACCCTCTATAGATCATACTTCTCTCTTATATCATCCTGGAAAAGCACACATATGATGATGTTACTTCCTTTCTTAACATTTTCAAATGGCCAGCAGCTCAGCTAATGAAGTAACCAAGTAAAAGCTCCTAATATGGGATATAAAGACCTTGGTAGGTTCATTCTGCCTGTGTCCCCAATCACTCCTTGCACATGCTCCCTGCCCTAGGCATACCGAGCTGCTTACAGTTCCCCCCAGCCCAACATGCTGCTTCAGATCACTGCTGCCTCTGCACATACTTTCTTCCTTTCCAGGAAGGAACACCTTTCTTCACTGATATCTTCCTCATGAATTCCAAGACATATGCAAAATCCATTCTCTACAACAAATTCTTCTCTAAAACCTTCTTTCAAGCTCCTACTGAACATTATGGTGTCTGTGTAGGACATGTCACATGATGTGAAGATTATTTGTTCATTTGCCTGTTTCCTTGCTATATTGAAAGTTCCTTGAGTGAGGGACCAAAATGTTTTATCTTTTTAGGTTTATTATCTAGTAGTAATGGGTGTTCAAAACATGTTTTGTTGTTGAATGAATAAACGACAGTTACAAATGCTTCACGTTTCTGCAACTGAGAGACAATGTCAGAGAACATGAGCAAAATCAAAATCAACTTGGTTACAGATGCCCCTGGTGCATAAAGAGCAGAAGGATGGAAAGCTAATGCTTGCCTGCCATGGCAAAGTGCTCTGGAGAACATGTTGGAGATATGTGTTTTTGAGCAGGCGTGCATATTTTTAGAACATATTACACTGACTTGTTTCATATGTTAGCTTGGAGAAGAGAGGGATATGTGGCAGTTGTCGTTTCCACTTGTTAAAAAAGAAATGGAAACCATAATGCCCGAAGCAGAAATGCACAAATGCAGTATGGTGGAAATGCAGCCTTTGCACTGGGATGTTGTTTGCCACAGCAGAGCTTATTCGCCCCCTACATAAGGGATATGCCAAAGAGCAAGACCTGAGCTCTGATCCTGAAGCTCAGAGAGCCACTTTGCTGTCTCCAGACACGAGTGAGGAATGTCTTCCTGTAGCTCATTAAAGCGATTCTTCAATGTTTGCTGCTTCTGATCATCTTGAACCCACTCCAAATCTGCACCTCGATGATCCCATTCTAGTGTGTACCTTCTCCTGGAAGGCAGCCTGTTGCAGGAGCATTTTTCCCAGAGTTAGAGATGATCAAATACCCAGTGCATCCCCCCCTCACCTTCCACTCCCTGACCCTGCACTCTTGTTTGGGATTCTTATGGTCCATGATTGCCTCTTAACGTCCAGTTCTATCTTTCCCAAGTCAGCTGCTGAGCCCAAAAAGGCTCTGGGCTGGTGGCTCAGGAGATCTAGTGTGTACTCACTGCAGTCTGGGAACAAGAACGGACCACAGTGACTGATGGCAGAAACCAGGCTAAGTAAAACTGAAGGCTGAAGAGCCACTGGTGTGGGTCTGGGACTGCCAGCCAAATCTTTCCTTGGCATGAAGAGCCTTCCATGACAGCTGATGACAGAACTAGAAGACAAGGATGGAGAGGGACAGATACAGATTCCCCTTTTCCATCATTTCAACTTTATTCAATAGTGGGCTGAGTGTGGGGGTCTCAGAAAATATGCCCCTGTCAGGCAATTCTAGGGTTTTTTCTACCCAATGCTGAGCTGGCTTAAACATGAAAAATTCACTGAATTTATAAAGCAGTGGAATGTCTCCTGACCATATCCAATTGACTTGTCTCCTTTCAGGCTTCCCAGCAGAGAAGTGAATCTTCATTTACAAGGAATGATTCCAGGATCATAAAGATGGTCAATTTGATTTGGCAATATTTTCTCTCTCAGGCTCCCACAGGTAGTGCTCACTGGGCTGTAACTCTGCAAATGGACAGGGCCTTCGGTTCAGTCTCTCTTTGGTAAGAGTTTTTCTATCTGGATTCTATATTTCTCTCAACTTGGTTCAGCTGGCATTTTCAGGCTGAGTATATTCCTCGTGTACACTTAGGATTTGGATCTTTGATGTAGGTGCCAGTCAGACACATGTCAAAGTCATTATTCTTAAGCATGTCACCTCAGAGCATCCATGTGCTTGATGATGTTCTGATGAGGAACACCAGAACCCCACCTGGTTTTGCTCCTACTTCTGAAATGTTGTGCTTCATACCACGTTGGCTTATAGGTCATATCTTGTTCCCATTGTTTATTAGATCAAGACCAGTTCCCTTACCCAAGCATTCGAGGCCCTCCAAACTTTCTCACACTTCAACTATCTAGGCTTTCTCCACTACTGTGCCAATGCACACTCCACCTGCAAACCTCAAGCAACCTCAGGTCCGAGTCTTTGATCAGCCTTTCTTTCCCACACAGAACACCTTTCCCCATATTCCTACTTTGATGATATTCTATCCATTTAATCCATTTAAATAAAATACATAGAAAAAACATAGGTATTAAACTTATAGACCCCAAAGGCAAGGAGAGTAAACACAAACATAAATGAAAGGGACTATCTATAATAATCTATAATAATAAAAGTATAATATGCAAATTAACCAAACAGCAAAACAGCAGAACGACTGTCTAGACAACCTTCCAGACCATTTTCCGGAAGAAGCTGGGGCCACAAGGGCTGGCTGAGGCAGCCGGGGCTGTGAAGGCCTACTCTTGCATGAATTTTGTGCATCGGGCCTCTAGTATCAAACTAAAAAGCTTCTGCACAGCAAAAAACAAAACAAAAACAAAAAACTATCAACAAAACAAAAAGGCAACCAAACAAATGGGAGAAGATATTTGCAAACAGCACTTCTGGATAAGGGGCTAATGTCATAAACTGGTACAGCCACTATGGAAAACAGTATGGAGATGCCTCAAAAAATTAAGAATAGAGCCTCTATCTGATCCAATAATTCCTCTTCTGGGTATATACCTAAAAAATTTAAAAACATTTATTCATTTATTGCAGCATTATTCATGGTAGCAAAGACAATGAAACAACTTAAGTGTCCTTCAATGGATAATTGAATAAAGAAGATGTGGTACCTATATACAATGAAATACCATTCAGCCATATGAAAAGATGAAATACAGCCATTTGAGATAACATGGATGGATCTTAAGAGTATCATGCTAAAATAAATAAGTCAGATAGAAAATGAGAAGAACCATATGATTTTACTCATACATGAGATATTAAACAGAAAGCAACAAATGAACAAGCAAAATAAACAAACAAACTCATATACACAGACAACAATATGGTATTTACCCGGGGGAAGGGAGTTGGGAGGAAGATGAAGAGGGTAACGGAGGCCAAATCTGGTAATGGAAGGAGATTCGACTTTGGGTGCTGAGCATAAAATGCAATCCTATACAATAAAGAGGTAATATGCAAATTGACTGTCACACCCTTGCACAAGATGGCCGCCCCCATGTGGTCACAAAATGGCTGCCACAAGATGGCTGGCAGGGGAGGGTAGTTAGGGGCAACCAGGCCAGCAGAGGAGGGCAGTTGGGGGCAACCAGGCCAGCAGGGGAGGGCAGTTGTGGGCAACCAGGCCGGGAAGGGAGGGCAATTGGGGGCAACTGGGCCGGCAGGGGAGGGCAATTGAGGGCGATCGGGCTGGCAGGGGAGGGCAGTTAGGCATCGATCAGGCTGGCAGGGGAGTGGTTAGGGGGTGATCAGGCTGGCAGGCAGAAGTGGTTAGGGGCAATCAGGCAGGCAGGCGAATGGTTGGGAACCAGCAGTCCCAGATCGGGCCTAAACCAGCAGTCAGACATCCCCCGAGAGGTCCCAGATTGGAGAGAGTGCAGGCTGGGCTGAGGGACACCAACCCCCCAGTGCACAAATTTCATGCACCAGGCCTCTAGTATACAATAATGCACTGTAGAACTGTACATGTGAAATATAATATATTAACCAATGTCACCTGAATAAATTTAATTAATTAAAAATAAAATTGTCCTTTCTAAAATAGTGATTTATTTTCATGTTTTTAAGATTAATTTGTACCATAGTAAAGTTAATTCAGGCTTTACATTTTTAAATTTAGATTTAGCAGACTTTACATTGTCTTTCCTTTCAGTTAGCTGAACAAATGGTACACATTGCTACCTCTATTTCCCCACTGTCCACTTTCAATCAGTCCCACCCTTTTAAATTCTTACTTTTATGCAAATGACTTGCAGATACATGCTTCTCATCTTCACTTTTCTTCTGAGTCAATTTCACATCTACTACCAAATATATCTTTTCAAATAAAATGCAGTAAAAAAGTATGCAACTCTGTTTAGATTTCAAAATTCTATTTGCAAGGCTGCTTGAAATTTATAATGCATTTTCCATAGAAACTGCATTATAAATAGTAATTCAGTTAGTTCTCTGGCTGGGAAACAAAACTTAGCTAATCCATCTGCAACGAAAAGCAGCAGAGACCAATATGGTCACAATATGAGTAATTAAACGAAGCACTAACAAGTTGATGTAAAAAAAACCGTTTATCTCTGTTATTAATATTTAAAGAAAAGTGCTTTTAATTAGAGAAGGACAGGGAGAAAGCAATGGTGGACACCTGGAGCACTGTTTTAGTTACAGCCACCCAATTCTAAAATCTTGCAAGTTTTAGACCTGCCTCCTCAATCCAGTTATCAGTCCTTCTGACCTTCCCTTCACCTGCCTCCTCCATTCCCTCTGCCCCGTCCTCAACTAGACATTGTCCTTCTTTACCTAGATTATTATAACGGTTTCCTAGTTGGTTTCTCTGAGTCCAATCTCCTCCTTAAAATCTATCTTGCATATGGCATTCATATGAACTACAGGCATACCTTGAAGATATTGGGGGTTCAGTTCCAGAACACTACAATAAAAAGTATTGCAATAAAGTGAGTTGAAATATTTTTGCTGGTAGTGGGTCTTGCCCTCGATTTGTAATGAAACACAACATCTGTAAAGTGCAATAAAGTGAAGTGCAATAAAATGAGGAATCCCTGTATCTTTCATTGCGGTATTGTTCTGCTCAACACTATGCCATCTATTCCCATCAAGTCCGAAGGGCATACAGTAACCCTGGACAAACTTCCTGTGGGATGTGCACCCGGGTCTTTGGAGAGCTCCTGCACTGGCATGGTCCATACGGAGTCCAGTAGAGATACTGGCTCCCATCCAAAGTGGTCCAGGCACCCAAAATGACTTCTAGGATTCGCAATCAGGAGAGAGCGCAGGCTCTTTCCCCTTAGAAGTCCCTGAGTAGTCCATTTGCTCTTGGAGATTATAAAGTGATGTCCCAATTTGGTTATTGCATAATTCTTTTAGAGAGGAGTTAGATCGCTGAAGCTGTCAGCCAAAAGTGGGAGGATGGGGAGGTGACATGGTCAACCACTGGCTTCTGTGTGACCCTGGGCACCGCTGACCTCTCTGCGCAGAGTGAACTGACTCGGCAGAGACACAGCACAGTCGTGAAAGAGCCCTTGCATTTGGCAAAGCTCCTTTCCTCAGACTCTGCAGGGTCTTCGCTTTGTACGATGGGGACAATGATGCCCTTTACCCACAGCTGCTGTAAGGATTGAGGGAGCGTGCTTGAAAGACACATAATGGCGCCTGATAAATACATATATACAGAAGGGTGTGCATTAATTCGACTGGAGGTAGGAAGATGCACAAAAAGCTTTTGGTCAGAGCCTCTGACTCCAGCAAATGTTTGCATTTGGATGAACGCCCGCTTCATCAACTTTGGGCTGGGATTCAAGCAGAATCTTGCTTGGTGTTCTACATTCTGACTCACTAAGAAGAAATATTTGGGGAAAGGAGAATTACTGGTTTACAATTCAGATCCAAGAAATATTCAGGAATTAAGATGATAGCAAATCCAAATGAGATACAGTGTATGCACTGGTTAATTAAAAACAAGACAAAACAACTCCCCAAACAAAAACCAAACAGTACAACAAACAACCAGGCCAGTGCTGGCCCAGGCTCTGGATCAGGCCAGCCAGGAGCAGAGTGGCTGCCTGTTGCCATAGCAACGCGGGCAGGGTGATCCAGGGCTGTGAAGAGCTAGGACTGTGGTTGAGGAGAGAGGCAGGCCCAGGGCTCTGTGCTCCCTAACTCAGGCTCTCTTCTAGGATTCCAGCAAGAAAAGTGAAAGGAGGTTTGGAAAGATGCTTATTTGCTTCCATTGTCTGTGTGGTTCTCACAGAAACATATATTTCAGGACTAATCATTCTGAGGCATTATATTTGTAGAGGATTGATCCATTTTCAAAGCATTTTTACCGACAAAATTCCAACTGTGGTGCAGGTATGATGGTATTATTTCCATTTTGTGGATTAGATCAGCAATTTTCAACCTTTTCCATCTCATGGCACATACAAATTAATCACTAAAATTCTGTGGCACAACAAAAAAAATATTTTTGCCAAGCTGACAAAAGAAAATAATTTTGATTCATTCACACCAGACTACTGTTGTGTTGGCTGCTGTCATCTCTTTACTTGACAATGTAAGGGAAAAGAGGACAGTGCCCTTGACTAAATAGTCTGGTATTGCATGTTTTAAAAATTCTTGTGGCACACCAGTGTGCCTGCCGGAGCCCAAGGGTTGAAAGTCGCAGGGTTCGATGATAAAGCCTAGAGTGGTGGCCATGGGGTAAGCCTCTTAAACCCTCTGAGCCTTGGGTTTTTCACTGGCATAATGTGGGTGATGTGGCTAACCCTGACTACGTGGCATTGTAAATGGCATAGCTCTAAATGTTACAGAAATGTCATTGTGTGAACTCCTGGCCAGTGTTGCTCCTGTACACCCCATCTCTGCTCTGTTGCATATTTATAGAGGAGCTGTCCTCATTTCCAGCTCCCTGGGCTGTTTGGAAACTATGGCAGATAATCTGGAAACAAAGACAGCAGTTGCAATCTGCATTTCTGAATCTCCATTAGCAGAGTCATGCCACCTACTGTGCTGAGAGGTGACCTCATTAGAGAGGCTCCATCAGGAAAACTCAAAGCCTGCAAGGACCCTCTGGCAGTTGGGCCTGTGGTTGGGGAGGGCATCCAGCAGCTGCCGCTGACAATGGACTTCTGTACCCCATTCCTGCAAAGTCTTTTTTGTTTTTAGGCCTTTGCTCCTCCCAGGAGCTAGCTGGTTTTGTTTGATCCTCAAGCAAGATGGCTGCTGATTGTGATGAGCTCAGAATACCAGAAAGTAATTAAAAATTCATTTAAAAATCTATCTTATAGTTTAACATCAACATTAAGAACACTGTTGGGGTAAATAAACTGGCATCATCCTTAATAAGACAAGAAAAGAGAATTCAGGCAGCCTGTTGTACATGGTTTAGAGATAAAGTTAATATTTCAGCTGGCCTTGGTACATGTTTTCTAGGCCTTTTCCTGAAAATGCAAGTGGGTTAGGACAGAAGCTGGCATTTTCCAACATAATTTGTTAGCAATATGATGGCCCAACCCATGCACTTGTTAATTGAGATAATTCTTCAGGAAAAAGGACCCCATGCTTTCAAAGAGCAGTTCTCTTTAAAGGCCAGTGTCAAATGGTTTTAGAGAGCTGACATTTTAATAAATATGTTTTTTATCTCATGATGCAAACCCATCACATTGTATAAGGAACCTTTCCCTGTTGATTAAACCAGGCCTTGAACTGCCAAGGTAGCAACAGAGGTGCAGATGGATCTTTGGCTGTCCTCTGCCACCCTCACTGTGCCTTCTCCAGTCCCAGACCTTCCGGTACCTGCAAAACCACTATCAACGCCACCGCTACCCTGTCCTCACAGCTCGATGTCATGAACAACTAGAAGTAAACTCTATTGGAAAATGGACAGATATTCTCTCTAAGGAAGCCTACATTCAACAATGTTTTTCTGTGAGTTTTTTTTTTAACTCTAGTAGCAGAAGGCATACTGAGCACACACTATTGATTAGAAGTTAATTTTCATTAAGTTATCTGTATTTTCACCAATGAGCTGTGTTTTCAGGCCCAAACATCACTTTATATCAATTTTAAGGGTGGCTAGGTAGCAAACTGATGATGCACATAATAAAATAAATTCATTTAGTAATTGGATTTGATTCTTATCATTACCACATTACCCATTTTGCTCTAAAATTTATGTTCATTTTCAGAACCAGAAACCGATCTGCTCATGGCATTCAAAGGCAGTGCACATATTTTATGTTTAAAGTAATGTGTCATACTTCAAAGTGGAAATAAATATCAAATCAATTTCCTTTCTCCTTCCCACAACACTGAAAGCAAATGTCAAGTGTTATAAAGCTCCCCAACGATGTCAATAATTTTATAAATTGAGATTTTTAGGAAGGGCTATAAAAGTAATAACCTGTTTTCCACAGCAAATATTTTCATTCACCTGGGCAGAGTAAACCACGGCCTTCATGGCATTGTAAAGCCAGATTATGAGCAATTTTGACTAAATCAAAAACACTGACAATTTTCCAACCAAAAAAAGTAATGTCACCAGAGTCATTGTCTTTGCTAATGCTTGTGTCCTGACAAATCCTGAAGCTGGTGTGGGAGAAACTGCCTCCAGACAGTGGTGGGCCTTCGCATCTCCTTTTCTGTGTGCCTAGTTATCACAAACTCTTACCACTGACTCGGAGGCAGTAGAAATGAGGAGGGTTGGGGAGGGGCATGGGGTTGGGACTATGTTTCTTGTCATACAAGGGTAATGGCATGCTGACCTCTACTGACGTACACATGAAGCAAAAATAGAGACATTTCTTTATATGAACTTGGAAAATATTAAAAGCTAACCTTTTCTAATTGTAAAACAATGAAAAGACAATAAATAGGTTCTGAAAAAGAGCCAACAAGATAGGTGAATGATGTTCACATTTCTCACTATTATCAGTGTTGAAGTTGTTTTCATTAAGATCATTAAGGATATTTTCAAGTTTCTAAGTGAAAAGAGTTGAAGATTCAGACTCACTCTTCTTTTTCTCACAACTATTATGGAAACAAATGCTAAATCCCTTAGAACTTCATCAAATTATGTGATTGTCTTGTAATGTTAGAGTTGGGCATAATTCCTGGATTTTGTCAGCTTTTTTCCTTTTGTAGCTTTTACATTTAGGGAACTATGCTTTGACCCCGCCCAGATTCAATATAAAGAAATAATAACATTTATAATAAAGGTCTGTTTTGTGGATTCTTTGTGTTATGTTTACATTTGAAGATAAGGCAGCTACTATTAGTATTCCTGTGGCCAATAAATTGAATTAATGAATGGGTGTCAATCTTTTCTAGATAGAATATTCATGTAGCTTGAATTAGAATATTCATATTTTTGATAATAAACTAAGAGGAGGTATCTACCATTTTAGGTTATGAGTTAGATAGCGAAGTGCTACAAAGTCTATCCAATTTCATGAGACATTTAAGGTGATGACATTATGTAAGAAGTTTGTTTCTTAATCATGCACATTGGTTGAAGGGCTCTGTTCTGGGAAGGAAATTGACAAGCCAAGGATTCAGTGATACTACAACGTCTGTGATCATTAACATTTTTCAACACCTGTTATGCAATCAGCACTTTACATATGTGATTTCTTTTCTTTTTTTTTAATTGATCTTTAGAAAGAGAGAAAAGGAGATGGAGAGAGAGAGAGATAAACATCAATATAAGAGCAAAACATCAACTGCTGCCTCCTGCATGCCCTTTACTGGGGATTGAGTCTGAAACCTGGGCATGTGCCCTGTCCAGGAATTGAAATGGCAACCTTTGATGCATGGGATGACACCCAACCAACTAAGCCACACCAGCCAGGGTACATATGTGATTTTTTTCACTACCCAAGGGTATTTTTTTACATTGTTTTTCAGAGAGAGTGGAAGGGAGGAAGGGAAGGGAAGAGAGAGAAAAAAACATTGATGTGAGAGAGATACATTGATTGGTTGCCTCCCACATGTGCCCCAACCTGGGCCAGGGCTCAAAGCTACAATTCAAGGTACATGCCTTTGACCAGGAATCAAACCTGTGACACTTTGGTGCCCGGGCCAATGCTCTAACCACTGAACACACTTTTTGACATAGGTACAATTCCTATTTTATGGAGGAGAAAACATGGCTTACAAATTCTCAGAAACTTGTTAAAGACTATACAAGACATACTGCCAACCTGGAAAATACAAATATTGTATGTATTCAATACAAATATTAAATCAATCTTTATCATTAAACTCAACACAGCATTGCCCTGGGTAATGAGGAGGTCAGCTCTTTTTCTCTTAGGTTGCTGACTTGCTGTGAATTAAGGGCTTTTTAGCAGTAACTGCCATTTAGTAGTGGTTCTGCCATTTTTAAAGTATGTAAACATTTTTCTAATTACAATAAATTTATCTTATTCTACATGGACCCAGAATGGGCTATTCTGATTAATAAAACATTCCAGCTAATGAAGTGTTAGGGGAAGACTACTAATCGTTAAGAAGTAGAACAAAGCCATGTACACTTAATAAAAACTAAGCACATATAATACTGAAGGGCCACCATGACAAAGGTGATGATCATCCTTTCACAAGGGAAACAGGACAGCACTACTCAATAGAGATTTCTAGCTGTTACAATCTTAGGTTTGAAGAGCTGGGAGGTACTTCAGAGATCTTCTGTCCAAGCCTTTTACTTATCAATGAGGAACTGGAGACTCGAACCACTAGCAGGGGAAGTGACTGGCCCAGGTCATGCAGGAGTCCAGGGGCAGCCACGCAGTGAGCAGAACACCCTACTTACCTCATCATAATGTAGAACAAAACAAAACAAAAAGATGTGCTTCACTTGCCTTCTACATTTATTAATTTCCAAGCAACATAGATGTACTTTTTAATGTTTTCTGTGATAGTTATTTCCTGCACCTCCGTTTTCTACTGTGACTTCCACAGCACAACGCACGCACACTATGTCACGCAGTGTCATGCTGCAAATGAGACACAGCAAGGGACATGTACTTTCTCGGAGCAGTTTCTGGTTTTCTCTCTTCTTTAATACAGTTTTTATTAGGATTGAAATGTGGAGAGGAGCTTCTACTAAGCATTTGATTCTGGTCTTGTGATTTAACGTGCCAGGTTTAACTGGGGTGGGGATTAATCAATTATTTACTTAGCTGGCACCACTTTCCTGTCACGTAAATCATATTTAATTTCAGTCTATTACAATGCATTATCGGTGCTGAGACAAAACCCTTGATGCACTATTTGCTTATGAGATGGTTTCACACATACAGCAGCATGGTGCCAAGTGTCCCTGTCCATTTACAGATGACAAACGGCCTCTGTTAAGTTGCGGTTCATGTGAACACTTTAGAGATTTCTATATTTTACAACTTTAACATATCCGGCACCATTTACTACCAAGTGAAAAACCACCGGAACAATCTAGATCGATAGTCTATTTAATCTGAAAAGCCATCGTTCATGTAAAATGGGACTTAAATATTTTTTGAAAATCATCCAGATCTTTTATTCCACCATCCTTCACAATAAAAGTCTAAACGCTAAACTATTTGAGATAGAAAGACCAAATATGATGCATGAAACTTAACTGAATCCTAGTTTGGAGGAAAATATAGTGCATTTTGGTGGGGTAATGGCATTGGGTATTACCTGATACTAGAGAATTAATGTTAATTTTCTTATGTATTAAAATGGCACAGCCATTATGTCACAGAGTGACCTTATTTTAGGGATGAGATCCTATTGTTAGGAGATGCAATAATGAAGCACTTAGGAGTTAAATATCATGATGTCTGCAACTCTATAAATTGCTCAGAAAAAAGATAGAAGTGAAGCAAATATGGCAAAATATTAATCTGAACTTAAGCGGTATATAGGTATTCATTCTATTGCTTATCATTTTTTGTTTTGCTTTTTAAAAAAAATTACAATAAAAATTAGAAATCACTAAAATATTACTTCAGAAAAAAATCTCAAAATTACTTAGTTTATATTGTTTGGGGCAGGTGGTGGGACAGTGACAGAAAACAGAGAAAGTAGCTCTTTCTTAGAATGATTCTCCACCAGCCAAGACAAACACAACGGAAAGGGGACGAAGCAAAGGCAGGTGAAGATACAATAAGAGGGCACCCAGCTGCTGCACATGAGCTCGCTTCCAGGCCCTGGCACCTTCCACCTGGGTTGTTCAAGGAGCATGCGTGAGCAGGTGTGGGCATACTACCGTCCAGCTCTGAGGCTCTGTGGTGAAGGAAAGAGGGACCCTGCAGATGTGCAAACGTTCAGTTTTTGAATGGAAGTAAAGTGCTACGTGCTTAGAGAACACAGTGCTTTAAAACCCATGCTTTGCGTCCTTTGATGCCATCTGCTGTTCACTATAGAGACTCATGTGGCAGACACACCCAAGTATGTTTTCTGAATGATTAATGTCAAAAGCCCACTAATTTCATGCTTAAAGCTGCCCCCAAATACTGTAACCTCTTCTGTGCCTCAATTTCCTAGTTGGTAAGCTAGGAGTAAAGTGCCTCATAGGTATCCCATGAAAGTCAAATGAAGTAACATCTGTAAAGAGTCTACTAATACGCTTATCACTGAATAGGGAGCCAACAAGTGGTACCACATGGGTATCTAGAATCAAAGCTCTTGACCATGTGTCTTATTATTTTCTTCTAGCTAACATGGAAAAATTAGGGGCAGGTTGTCAATACAATTAGGTTTATCCACATTTAGTTAAAAAACTGTACCTCAGGAGGGCTGATGAATGGAACGATGTCGATCTAGAGAGAGGTTTTAAGTCTTCCAAAAATTATTTAGATTTTTTTCCTTCAATTTACTTTTATATAAGACTGGGATAAATATCTATAGATGAAGTATCAAAAATATGGATGACAAAAATTTTATAGAGATACCTGATATACCAGAGAGAAGTTCACTTAAAGTAGGGTGAATATACACCAAGAAGTATGAGAGATGGTTCAATAAAATGTGGGAAGACAAAATTAGAACTATTTCTGTCTATTTATAAACTAAAAAGAAAGTTAAGCTTCACTAATATTTTAAATGACTGATGGTGATAGTGTCACCTGGTCTATAACTGAGAGGATGGCTTGTCATGTAAAGTACACAAGAAGTCTGAGTGTTTCTACAACAATAGACAACTGGAGGTACATATCTTGCTTGTTTGTTCTCTTTCACTGTATTGTATAGGTACATTTTGATGAATCAACATATCAAAGGATATACCTGGAAAGCTAATGAATAGTCTACTAAGACCCTCCCCTGAAACCTCTCCTAAGATTCCCTGCTAAAGAGAGATAAAAAGTCTCAAGACAAAGGACCCACAGAACACTCCCACTTGAGCACACCCACACCTTGTAGTTCTGCTCTCTTTCTTCCTAAACTCTAAGAGTCCCCACCAGACAAACAACCAGAGGAGCACCGGGTAGCAGCAGCTCATTTCAGGCTTACCCCTGAATCTGTCTCCAAGGCCTCCTTTTTTTCTGACTGTCCAGTGAGCTAGGAGCAGCCCCACCTTGGCTCACTTCTTTCCTATAATGTTTCTAGAAAGCCAACGCAGCCCCACCTAGGTTCTCTCCTGTTGCTTCTTCTATCCTAGGCGCTTCCTTTGTTTCACTGTCCCAGCTTTAGGTAATGACACATGTACATAATTTATGAAATAATAAATAAATGTATATTGAACGTGAATACTCAAAGATCATTTAGAGTAAAAGTAATAAAAAATGTTTAAAGAAAATAATCAGGATTCATACATTTCAAAATAAGCTGCAATATGGGCCAATTTTTATCATAATAAAATATAAATGTGATGAATGGAAAAAAAAGTCCTACATTTTGGGTCAAAAAATCCAATATGCAAGTACAGGATGTGGGAGACAGAGCTCCAAAGCAATACTGCTAACGAGGCCTAAGGTTTGCAGCTGACCATCAGCTTTGTCAGGTAACAGTGTGCCATGCTAACAAAGACTGAACCAAATCTCAGGCTGCCTCCCTGGCGGGAACTCAAGTGTCTAGGAACAGAGAAACAATAGCCTCACTATATTCTGTTGGCCCTCAAGTGGAAGACTATCAATTTTACCAGAAACGTATAAGCCTCCACAGAGAGGCTTCCAGCATTGGTAAGAGGTTGGACCAGAAAACTTCCCAGGTCATCCTAATCTGACTTTTGCGTCTGTGAAGACAGAGTCAGGATCTGGATGGCATGAGGAACAGACTTTAAGAGCTCAGCTTCTCATACCAGGTAGGAAGGCCAGGCAAATGCAACTCCATGACAGTAAGAACTGTTTCTTTGTCTCTGGCCTGTTCAATATTGCATTCCAACACCTAAGACAGTGCCTGGCATCTAACTTATATTCAGTCAATATTTGTTATCAGGGTAGGGAATGTCTCATTACTTCAGATATTCATGAAGAGGCTGCATGGGTTTTTATTTCCAAGTAATTTCCAACTGTAAGATGCTACAGCTTTATACTTGCTTACAACCTTTCCTTGACAAGTTACATTAACAGCACAGATCTCTGAGCCACTTTACAAGTTTTCAGTTGAACACGCATCATTTCTCTGGGTGAGTCTCTATTCAGATCAACTCTGATTTTTTCCAAATAACTTGGGCGTTTCTTTTTAATCTTTTTTTTCTCTCTTCTGACAACTTCTTTTTTATTGAAGATGTACAGAGGTTATTGAAGTCAATTCTGCCAGAAATTTGTAAACAATATTACTTTGTCTTATCTCTGTATACCCAAAAGACTGCAAGTAAATATAAAAATTAATGTGGTTACTTCAAAATATTTCAGCTAAGGTTTAAGAAAGAAAACTAATTAAGGGCTGTGAAAATATGTGTTCATGAAGAGATGGTAAACCTGGCCACATGGCAAACTGATGCAGCATAGGGTCAATATTTGATTTTTTTTCTGTAACTTGACAGGACAGTAAAGAATAATTCCATAAACCATTTCAGCTTATTATAAATTAGATTCTTTAAAAAAAAACACCTTAAAATAAAAACAGATGATAGAGGAAACCACTACCCAGATTATGAATATAAAAAGCGTACATGAGCTAAATAGTTGTGATAATACTCTGAAGTAGCACTGAACATAACATTTTATGCTGTAGCCAAACTTAAAAGAATTTTGCTCATCTCTTTTGAAATAAATGTCAAAGAAAGATATAATTTCATGTCTGCCAGCAATAATCAGTCAATATTTTCTGGAGAGCATTTTTAAATGACACTAGTAATTGTGATTTTACTTTGAAGATAAGTTCTGTCCAAGCAAGTCCCTAAGGAAAAGGGCAGTCTGGCTGCTCTTCCAAGCCTTGGAAAACATCCCCCTCACTGTTGTCCAAGAGAGATAGGCTGAGCATTATGGGAACAGTGCCCCAAGTGGGGAAATGCTGAGAGAAGGCACCTGCCATTTGTCTGGTATCACAATACACCTCACCCCCCCCACCACCACCCCCTGCCCCATGACAGCAGCTGGGTGGGAACGATTCCTACATTGGAAGAGTCTCCTACATTGGAAGAGTCGAGAAGATGACCTCTAAAGGTTATGCTCAACTCTAAAACTCTGTGATGTTAGGAAATGCTGCCAATGTGGGTCTGTTGGGTGATTAAATTCCATGCAGATTTCTAGAATGTGTGGAAAATATTGCTCCTTCAAGACTTAATCTAAAGGGGAAAAAAGCAGGCCATTTCTTATCGCTTTGTGTATCATCACCAAGATTAAAATACACACACAAAAAGCACATGCTGCCTTAGCCACGTAGCTGAATTGGTGAGTGCATCATCCTGATGTGCCAAGGTTGTGGGTTCCATTCCTGGGCAGGGTACATACAAGAATCAATCAATGAATGCATAAATAAGTGGAATTACAAATCTCTCTCTCTTTCTCCCCCTTCCTCACTCTCTAAAAATTAATAAAAAAAATTAAAAAAATTTAAAGAGCACTTGATTCGAATAGAGTCATTTTTTTTTAATCAAGTAAGGAAGTATTATAAAAGAGCCCAGATAATGCAGTATTCAAATTCAAGGTGGAGTGGAAGGTGGGTGTCAATACCAAGAGAAGTATCGGTGGGTGGGAGGAGATCAATCAAAGAACTTGTATGCATATATGCATAACCAAAGGACACAGACAATACCTGGTGAAGGCCTGGGGCAGGGGGTGGGGGCGGGCTATAAGGGGTCAATGGGAGGAAAAGGGGGACATCTGTAATACTTTCAACAATAAAGATTTTAAGAAATAAAATAAAATAGCACATTTAAAAGAAAAAAACGCAGTACTAAAAATACCCAGCTCAACGCTGTCTCTGTTTCTGCTCTCAGCAAGGGGCTGTCATTCCCGCTGTTTGCTATTCTAGGGTGTAGAGCTGTCAGGAGACACAGGCAACCCTGTGGCTCCCCAGGCCTGGGATGACAGAATCCCATGAATCCTGCTCAGTGACAGATGCTGGACTGAGATAACCAAAAGAATAGGAAATGCATGGAACAGCAGCTGGGCAGACAAATTCAACTTCCCACCTGCTGTTGATTTACACATTCATCTCTCAAACCCAATCCGCGTCCATGTAAAAATCTGCCAGCATGTTGAGAAATTAATCAATCTGGGGAAAGAGAGGGAGCTCTCCGTGGCCGATTTTATATTCTTTCTGTAAACACACTTGTGTTGCACAGAGGCAGCTGAGCCGAACAGCCGCGGCTTTTTCTGCTCTCTGCTGTAATCACCGTACACCTGGGACTCACACAGCTCGCGCTGCTGTTTTTTTAGATGAGATTTTTTTTTCCCTCGGAGAAAGCTGGCTTTGGAAACTAATTAGATATGTCTGTGTTTTTGTTTGGCTTCTGACGACACTATGGCCATCTAATTTGCATTTCTGTCTTGTCTCTCCTTGGTTGCCTTTGTTGCTTTTCCTTTTGTCTGAATGAGGGGAAAGTGGTTTTCAAACATGGCTGGTCAAACATGCTACTCTTAAGCGCCCGCGCGCGTGTGTAGGTGTATGTAAAATTCAAGTGCCTCGTTTGCGGCAAGACAACCTTTATTCTGAAGAACATTTCAGCTCAACGAAATGCTCTTTAAAATGTCTAATTCCCTCCTGTGATTTCCTTTAAAGTTCTAATTAGTTGTGCACAGTAATGAATTCTGAAAATTGCAGTGTTTCATTTAAAGCTTTTAAGGTGCAGGCGGCTCTAATAATGAGTTTTGCCACAATCAGTCTTTGACGAGTGGTTTTGAAATGTAAGTTTCATATTTTTGGAGATGTCATATATCTTAGAAACAATCACAATGGTGAGTCTTGAATTCGTTGCTTAATGCCATCAAAATGTCAGATTAATGAGTAATTAACAGCATTTGTACATAATGTTATTTCCTTCTTTCTGCAAAGGCCAAGAGCATAATGAAGAATTTAAGCCAAGAAACATCTTTCAACAAATATGTTTTCAGAGCTTCCATTTTAAATAACTTGCTATCGGGTCTGTAACTGTCTTCTTTAATGGTCAGCAAACAGCTGGGTTTCCGGATAACACGGTGAACATAAGATAGTCATGTTAGTTAAGCTATTTCCACATTTTCCTAGTGTACTTTGATTTCCCGGGAAATAAATCATCACCACTGCTCTCCCCCTGGAAAAACCACGGCTTTTTTCTTAAAGGAAGAGTTCATTTGAATTAACCACCCTTTCTGTTGTCTTGCTTTAAGACAGCTAAGTTACCTATCTGTTTTTCAGTCTTTCCTTCTCTTCTTGGACTCCACTGAAACTGGAAACTCTCTGAGTGCACCCCCAGGATAGGCAGGGGGCAGTCTTCTGCCTGGTCAGCCCTCCCCTCGCATCCTCTCCCCATGTCTGCACCCCGGAGTCCATGCCCCCGTCTGGCCACTCCCACAGAGTCCGTCGGCCATTCAACTGCCCAGGGTCTGTTACCCCTTTCTGTCTATACTGGCCTCCCGTATCCCTTCTAAGACTCAGGATTAATGATTTGTAAACCACTCTCTCTGGTAGCCCAGCCTCCTGCATGGCCCTGACATTTTCCTAAATCCAAGCCAGCTCTTGGCCGTCCCCACACCCATTCTGCCTGTTATCCAGCAGCTGGGCCACAGATGACCGAGACACACAGAAGACAAATCCTTGCAAACATGACGAATGACAGATTCAAACACGGCCAACATGAGAGGCGTCAAGGCTGCTCATCAGTCACTTCACGCAGTCTCCTGGCCTCCCTCACCCAGGTTCCACAGGAACTAGTCCAGCCTGTTCCCCTTCTGCTTAAACTCCTCACTTCTCCTCCAGCACCCGCCCAGGTCTCACGGAGAGCCTCCTAGCCTGTAGCACAGAGAAGGCCGCCACCCATGTGTGTGTGGCCCACCCGCCTCACATCTCTCCTCTCCTCCCTAAACAAAGAGCCTCTCTCAGCTCCCTTCCCCTTGACTTCAGGTCACAGCCCAGTCCACACGAATGCCACCTCTTTCTGTGTTTATCCTCTCCCTCTATCAAGCAGCTTTCCTGAGACCTCACTATCTTTTAAAACAAAACAAAACCCTTTCGTTGACTCTGTTATTGCTCTCACTCCTCAATCTCTTACCTTCCAACTCCCGCCAAATTCCTTGACTATGTGCTCCCCATTATAGGCTCTGTGGTTTTCATTCATTCCTCTCTCAAACTTCCACAGTCTGGCCTCCTAGTTTCACTATTCCTTTGAAAAAAAATGACACTGAAATGTTTACCAAACACCTGCTTTTTGACAAATTCATTATCATTTCTCTTCCCTTCCCTCTTGATCCATGGTTCTCAACACTGCCTGAACATAAGGATTGCTATGAAGATTTTTTTTAAAAATTAATGTCCAGACTGGGCCCCACCTATAGAAATTCAGGTTGAATTGCTTTGGGGTGGGGCTCAGTCATTGGTATGGTTTTAGAAAGCATCACAGTGCCTCTTCTTTGCTTGCCCTGACTCCTCCTTCTGGTCACCTCTCCTGCTTCCTGTTCTTTAGCTGTGCCCTGGGCATTTCCTCCAAGGGATATCACCCCACCGCACACACCTTTTCCCCTCTCATAGGTCACTTATAATTCCTAATAAAAACAATGTCCAGATCTTGTTTCTAGCTCCAACCTGAAGCTCAGCTCCCCAGTGAGACTGCTGTGCAGTTCTACCTGCATAGTTTGGTAGTGGTTGGATGCCTAAAGTGATTTAATGTCTAAAACCATCTCCTTCTTATCAGTCCATTCCTATTACTTTTAAAGTTTCAATTTAAACTGCACTAAAATAAAAATCCTGAATAAGTTAAATATCCTTTGTCGAATCAAATTTATTTCCAAATTAATGTAAAAGTAAATGAAACCATAACTGATTTATTCTATTGAATTCATTAATTCTTTGAAAAAAAGTTTGCCCACCCCTGGTATAGACTCATATAACATGCAGGAAAACCTGCCTTCAAATTTTCTCATTACTGATTGTCAAGGAACAGTTGGCGCTGGAATTCCTATCGAACGTGTTGATCATTACACTGATTTGAGGGCATTAAATAGCTTCACCTCCATGGCCGATTTGCTCCAAGGCCCTTTGCATAGTCCCACCTGTCCCCCTGATTTCCCACACAGAGCACAGAGGAATATACACAAAATATTTGGTAAGAAAAATAGTTCCCAAACTGCTCTCAAAGGCTCAGAGTGCCAATGACATACAACATCCTGGATGCGGAGACGTAAGGGGCAGGATCTCCACCTGCCCAGGGCATGAATCAGCAGCTGGCACAATTTCTGAGGCCAGAGATTCTTCATCTTGCCCTGGAGTCTCACGTTGTCTCAACACACAATACTCCTCATGCCCACTCTCTGCACCCCAGGCCCCGTTTGTTTCCTGCCGAGTCGAGGACACACTCTCAAAGCTCTCGGCTTGCGATTTAATTAAACCCACTCACTTGTCTTCTCAAATAATGAGATGGCGACCACAAGTCATGAAAATCACATTAAATTATATCACCCAAAGCACATTCTTAATGTTTTCTTACAGACATAATACCTGTCCTAAAAATATCAGAAAACGGTTAATTTTTCTCACCTTGCCCATGTAAGGGTGAGAGCCACACGTCCACCTGCAGATGCTGCTCCAGCAGACGTCTGGGACTGTGGTTCAGGCATATTGGTTGACAAGACCATGAAAAACATCCCACCAACTCACCCCTTAGTACCGCCCTCCCCACTATCCTCACATACTATGAGCACTGAAAAGAACTTGTGGGAAGCAGTCCCTTTTTGCCACCAGAAATTCAGACCCATAGTGGGTAAGGTCTTGTGCCCACAGGCTGCAGAAATCAAGCTCGGGTAATACCATCATTGCCTGATCCAGCGAGCCCAGTGGGGAACTGGAAGGAAGAGACAGAAACCATCTGCCCTTGGATCCACACGGCTCTCCTGTCTTCACACGGATTACTGCAACAGAACACGCTTCCTCCACATCCCCAGGCAATGAGATCTGATCACACAACCGGTCCTCAGCTCCCGTCATTTATATAGATGACACGTATTATAGGAAACATTTCCAAATGTATGTTACAAAGGACGACCAATCCAGTGTGCGGCTAACGGGGAGCATGGGGGAATGTGTGCTTCCACAGCCTTCTGCCCAAAATGTGTAGGAAAGGAAATGTAGGGAATGTGGGGGAGAACAGGGAGTGATGGAGTACAAGGCAGGGACACATATCCGCCAATCTCTACGCGTCAGGATGAATGTGCAGCCCGAGGAGCCACTAATGCTGGAGGGCTTGGCTATATAGAAAGTTGAATAATAAAGAGACGGTGGGAATTCACTTTGGGAGTGGATATACATACTAGTGGAGTTCATCCAATCAAAAGATACGGTGGGATAAGGGACACCATGTTCACAGCAGTGCTGCTCACAGTTGCAAGGAGGTGAAAATTCCTTATAAAAGGAATTATAAGTGACCTATAATATGTCCATTGGCGGATGGTTGGATAAACAAATGTGGAGCTTATGTACAGTGACTATTATTCCACCCTAAAAAGGCAGGAATTCCTGCCAGATGCTACCACATGGATGAACCTTAAGGACATTATGTTAAGTGAAAACAGCAAGTCACAAAAGGATACTATGATTTCACGTATAGGCGGTATCTACAGTAGTCAATTCATAGAAATAGAAATAGAAGGATGGCTACCAGGGGCCGGAAGAGAGAGAGGGAAAGGGAAGCTGTTGTTTAATGGGCACAGGGTTTCAGTTTTGCAAGATGAAAAGGTTCTGGATTTCTGTTGCACAACAGTGTGAATGTACTTAACACTACTGGGTTGTCTAGTTAAAATGGTTCAGATGGTAAATGTTATGTTGTGTGGTTTTTACCACAATAAGGAAATGCAAGAAAAAAATAATGGTGGGTGTGTGTCTGGCAGCTACAAGACTCAAAGTTTCCCGTTTGGCAGAGAATTCAGATGGTCTGTCCCCTGTCATGTTGTAGAAAGCATTCCTCTGATTCATCTTCAAAGAAAAGAAACAGCATGTGGCCAGGCCATTACTGAATTTCCCCAGAGCAAACAGGATGTGGGGGTGGGGAGAAGGTATGAGAGCTGTACACATGGCTGATAGCACATGTTCTAGGAAGATTCCTCTAGACCAGCGGTTCTCAACCTGTGGGTTGCGACCCCTTTGGGGGTCGAACGACCCTTTCACAGGGGTCGCCTAAGACCATCGGAAAACACATATATAATTACATATTGTTTTTGTGATTAATCACTATGCTTTAATTATGTTTAATTTGTAACAATGAAATTGGGAGTCACCACAACATGAGGAACTGTATTAAAGGGTCGCGGCATTAGGAAGGTTGAGAACCACTGCTCTAGACAAAGGGAGTTGGAGGCAGCTAGAAAAGGCCCCAGCCCATTTTTTTTTTAAATAACCCAATTGGAGACAGCAAGACTTAGGCGACGTTCAGGATAGGCTGTAAACTCCACAGTACTCAGCCAATGAGGCACTGCAGGGGGAACTCTTGTGCAAGGATAAATATAGCGCCTTGCTAGCCAATTGCTGTGTGCCTGTGATCCACAGACACCCATTCTCGAGGCCCTAATATTAAAAGTCTCGCTTTCGCCATATTTCCTGTCTCCGGGTCCGTCCTTTGAATTCAGGCAGGTGAGCATTTTCTCACCTGTCACAAGTTTCATAAAATCCCAAACTGGACTCAGTTTTGGTTGGATTACTCTTCATGCAGAGTGTGGAGATAGAGCAATTTTAACCCCTCTCACCCCCTTTTCACATAATATTTCAGTCTTTATAAAGCTGCACTGTGAATTGCTCCTATGCTTGGGAGCCACTGACAAAAACTCACAAAGAACCCCCCCCCCCCCCAAGCCCAGGAGATAGGAAGTTAATCAGCAAACATTGATAGTAAAATTGAGGGCCACATTTTCACTTTTTCTCTTAAAGTAAAAAACATTCTCAGTGATCAAAATGCAACTCTTTTTGGTGATCACATTTCTTGGTGCTGCTTTAGCAAGTTAACATGGTTTTCAGTTCCTTACCTTTTGGTTTTGATGCGAGATGGATGAAGGCATTTCGTTGCAATGGGACAAAGCCGCAGAGCACCAGCGGGTTGGAAGGCAGGGCAATCAAGAAAAGAGAGAGAAAACTGTTAGTTCACGTCCTTGGATGAAGGACAAAGTGCGCTCCTAAGTACCACGTGAAGAACACAGCAGTGACCCACGTGGAGGTACTTGAAACATGCTTCAAACAGCAGCGTGTCCTTCATGGTAATTAGAAACCCATCGCTCCTGGCACAGAGAACAAAGAGGAGACTTCAGCACCTGCTGAGGACTTCTCCCCCGGCTTCTCTTTTCCTCACTGTTGATTCTGTGACTAAAATCACAGGGGGCAGAATTCCTCCTTCAACAGTGCGAGCACCAGGGTTACCTGGGCACAGATTTCTCTCCTGGCCGCACCTTCTCCTGAACCCAAGGAAAGGCTTCTGTGCCCTAAACCTGTACCCAGCACATTGGCACCAACATTTCTGAGAGGGGATCCGCCCATGAGGCCCGGGTGTGAGAAGCAGTAGGCGGAGGCCCACCTCTGCAGGTGGGTCGGGCCGCCTGTGCCATCATAAACACTGAGCGGGGAGGATAGACCGTGGTCGTCAACCATCACAGGTTCCTAAAGACCCACACTCTTCCTAACACGCCTGATCCCAGACCCTCTGCTCCCTGCTTAAAGCTGTGTGGCTCGGCTCCGGGGCAGGGGCTGCACCAATGGCTATGCTGGGAAGAAAGCACGTTGCAGAAACTGCACGAGGAGGGAAGAGGTGCTCCCTTCCCTGTGGGGCAAATGTAGGAACACACTGCCTAGTGTGGAGACGACTGGACAAGTGTGATTTGGGGGAGCCTGCCTTTTCTTCATCTTTTTCTTGTTAAAAAAGGAAAATGCTCACAGCTTGGCTCAAAATTTTGGTCAGCGTCTCCTGGGAACACTGCCTCTCCTTGCACATCCCAGAGGTGTGACATCTATGCCTACTGTCAGCTGTAGGAGGTGAGCCCCGCACAGAACATGCTCTCAACCTTTCACCCCTGCAAAGGGCAAGAGGCAGGGATGGCCTCGCTGAGCACCAGCCCGCTGGGTGCTCCGCAGCGGAAGCCGTGTCCACACAGCGGGACGTGGGGCCAGGAGGATGGAGAGGGCAAGGACGTATGTTGCCTCTCACAGAAAGCATCGCTCCCCCCTTTCTCACCCACACGGTATTTGGCATAAAGGACACACGGTTCTCTGTACGGCCAAGGACGGTAACCTGGTTCTGGGTAGATCTGGAGGTCCTGGTGGCGAAGGGATTACCCACTGTCCTCCAACCTCCTGCCCCTCCCTCTGGGGCGTTCAGCTAGACTGCGTGTCCCAGGCTCCCTGCAGTATGCCATGGCATGTGAACTGTGGGTGCAAGTGGTACATGCCACCTCCATGACAGGCCATACAACTGCCTGCCCAGTCCCCACCTCCCTTCCCCTGTCTGCTGAATGGCGGTGTCTGGTGAGGGTGGCGGAGCTTGGCATCCTGAGGCCTGCCTGCCTGTGGAGCACAGCCCGCCCCCCGGCTGACAATCATGAGACATAAACGCTGCACTGTGCTAAGCCACAGGGCCCAGGGTTCACCTGTCACAGGCGTCCACGTTACCTTAACTAATACACCAATCCTGGTTCCTCGGGAGGGACTAGACACCAGACCGTAGCTTCCACTAGATGCTTTCCCCAACAAAGCCCTCTTTCCCCCTGAAGCTGTTCTGAACACGTGTTCTCCTGCACAGTCAACGAGTCTGAGCGAAAGGCGGGCTTGGAGAACGCGCCCTGGGAGCCCGTGAACAGAACAGCGGACCTCTGTGCCGGGCTGTGGCTGTGGGTCTGAAGGCAGAGCACCCAGGGCAGGGCTCCTGACAGGCCCCGGCCCGCCTACCCGTCTCCCACAGCCTGCCTCGACAAGGCCAACAGGCTTAGGTTTATTTAGAAGGCACATAAAGAAGAGTTGCCTGCCAGCAACTGGAGCATCTTGGAGCAGACCACATGCTCCGAGATAGGAAGAGAGAGACCTCAGTTCCCAGCTGGTTTAGGTCGAGCCTCCCGGGATTGGTACACTAAGGAAGCAAAGGTTTCCAGAAGATAGAAAAAGAGAAAAGCTCTCTGACTGTTCCTCAGAGTCCACACTACGCTTCCAGGAGACGGTCACCAGCAAAGGGTGCAGGGATACCACCACTCAACATATGCACACAACACACGCCCCTAACACACCGACACCCGCTGACACAGCCACACCACGTCCACTCGCCTCTCGCTTATAGGGTCGTATGAGTCACTTAGAATATGCACGGAGCGTCTATGGTGTGTATGACATGAATCGGTGCTGGAGGGGAAGCCAGGATGTATGGTTTGTAATTCTGACTTAAAGTTGTTTAAGAACTACTAACAGAAGCAGAACAGAAGCATGAGAGGTCAACTAAAATAACAAGACAATAGTATAAAAGATATCTACAGCCAAATCATCAGGCAGAATTCAGCCTATTATTTGTATCCAATTTGTTTTCCAAACCCATTTAATTTGCCAACACCACTATTTCCTAGAACTCCCAATTCCAGTTGCCCTGTTTGATTTATTTCCCCATGACATATATCACGTTGTAACATACTATTTAATTGAGTCTAGTCCCTTCATGAAGGCAGGGATTTTCTGTTGCTCACTATTGTACCCAAGTGCCTCACATAGGGCTAGGTCCATAGTAGATGCATCCTGTATAATAAAAGCCTAATATGCTAAGTGTCCGACCATTCGTTCAACCATTCGACCAGTCGCTATGATGCACACTGACCACCAGGGGGCAGACACTCTGACTGGTAGGTTAGCTTGCTGCTGGGCTCCGGCCAATCAGGACTGGGTGAGATGAGCTGGACACGACCTGGAATCCTCCCAAGGTCTCTCCCATGGTCTCTCCCTGGCCCACATCGATCATGCACTGGTGGGGTCCCTCCACCTGGCCTGCACCCTCTTGCATACTGGAACCCCTTGGGGGATGTTCGAGAGCGGTTTTAGCCCAATCCCCGCAGGCCAGACTGAGGGACCCCACCGGTGCATGAATCCATGCACTGGGCCTCTAGTAATATATACATATTTGTCAAATGAATGAAAAGGACTCCAAGTTTCTAAATACAGAAATTAACAATAAACAATCACTATGTTTTTAGTTAGCTTCACACAAAACATCCCAGCTTCTTCAGACTCTGTGATGACAGTAGCCAGAGCCACAAGCCTACTCACCAAGGAAAACGCAGAGCCAGGCATAAGGACTCGGTGTCAGACACCAGGTGCTGATTTAGAAGCACAGTGGACAGTGCCCGTGCTTCACGTGGCTATTTTATTATTTGAATTAATAACGGTACAACCACAAAGGTGGCCCTAGTTGCCCACATATCCAGAGGACCATTAGAGCGCCATTAAAAGTATGGCAATAAAACAAAAAGGTAAGAATGTAGGCCCTGCATAAAATGCATGTGCTGAGACAACAACACCTGAAGCTCCAAGAGTATTATGCTCAATCACCGCCCATTTCCTTGGCCAGCAAGGCGCTTAAAAGGACCTCAGTGGCAGAATGATTGCGGCTGCTCACCCTCACCATGTAACACACCTTCTTTACCCAGGGTGCCCACAGCAATACACAGGCTCACAAGGGATCTTGGAACTGAAATCCCTGCCCCTCTCCTAGTGATCCGAGGCCAAGCATTTAGTTTACACTCTGTGCTCCTAGCATGCCTGGGGAAGGGGGTTCAGGGCCCCGTTGCATGTAATCCCGTGATGAGATGAACAGGACTCATCCTTGCTGACCTTGTGCTTGTCTCTCAGCTGTGACTGGGAGCCAGGGGTCGACGTGCATACGCCTTGGTCACTGTCACTCGTGTAAAAACGTAGATCCTTGTCTATGAACTGCCCAGGAAACATACCCAACGGAATCTCATTGTAGTGAAGACGGAGCCACGGCTCCGGATGGAGCCAGTCCCACGCCCACGGAGAAGTATGCAGTAACCAATCTGCTGAACGACAGTTTGGTTTTCAAAAGCAACACTTGGCCCTAAGATACCAAGCTAAGCATAGATTTTTATTAAAAGTATCTCCATTTGTCAGAAAAAAAAAGTTCTCTTTAGGGAACAAGAGGCCCTACGTCCAGCCCTACGTCCAGCAGAACTGAAAGAAGAAAGTTGTCACTGGGCCATAGAGTCCGCGCGGAGATTCCGGCCAATGGGAAGACAAAGGTGCCCTCATGCTGTGTGGCTCCCAGACAGAACTGGAGTAACTATCTCACCCTCCTTTTTGCTGTATGTATGCTTCCCCGGGGTTTAATGCGGAATAAATTGTGTGCGTGTGAGTCCTGGAGAGTATTGTGGGCATGCACGCACAGTACATGCACACATGTGGGCATACACGCATGCCCACAGAGAACAGATGACCTCATTAACTCGCCAATCGCTGGCACACAACGTTAATAACTGCAGACGACCCCCAGTTACAAACACCACATTTCCAAACCCCACACCCCCACAAACGTGGCAGCTGCTCCTACCTGTCTTTCCACCCACTCCTCCCTTTCTCTTTGGAGCCATGCTGACCCTGCCAGAGGGAGGCCCTAATGAAACAGGAACGCAAGGCTAGTTTTTCAGCATGTAAGGCTGGGCAGCAGAGACAGGAGCAAGTCACCTCTAAGGATGAAGACGGGGGCATGCTCTCGGAAGAGGGCACAGGACAGAGGGCACTGCTTGGGAAGTGACGGAGAGACCACACTGCAGTGGGCATGTGACAGGGAGGACATGGGTGAAAGGAAGGCTCAGCCACCCCCAGTGTGGTCAGCACCCTCTCCCCACAGAAGTCTCCTCTGCCTAGCCCTCTGAGGTACAGGTACGCAGCACAGAGGTGAAGCCACTTTGTATCCAAGGGCAAAGACGTAAGTTAAACAATCAACAAACAACTGACCTGCTGAAATGCAGCCCCTCTTTAAACTGGGAACTGCCTGAGTCTCTCATATGAAGGGATGCCTCTGATCACGTGCGTGGTTTTTGTTACGGGGCACTAATCACTTAGCTTTTTATTAGTATAATTACATTTCCTTTGGGTGAAGGTTGACTACAACATTTCCATGCCTTGCAACTCTTAATATCACTATGTTTTATTTCTATCTCCCATCACTACTTAACCATCACCAATTTTGCTAAAAGCAATGGAAATTTTAAAACACTATCCCTAAAAGACAGGCCTTGACTAAAAAGAAATGGCATTTACTGGTATACACTCCCATATTATCTTTAGCTTCTTCTTTTTACATAAGCAATTAGACCAGCAGCCATACAAGCTCCATTTAAACAGCTCCTGGAGGATGATGGATGACACACACGCACCTGGCAGCTCCCTACAGCAAACACGGGTGGACACAGAGGTGTTGCCACAGCCCTGGTTAGCCACTGTTTATTACAAGTTCCATTATTATTCTAAGGCAATAGAATATACGTAGGTAACAATAGAATTACATGGGGAACTTCATTAAAAATTATTCTTAAACAGCATTCCTGGAGATTTGGGGGTGGAGCCCTGGAACGCACATGGAACCAGCACTCAGGCCAGTCTATTTGGGAATCAGGCTTGGGAATCCCAGTTCCAACTAATATTCAAGAGGTAACGGAATAGAGACAATGTGTAGTTTACACAATCTACAATAGTACCCCTGCTTTAAGTTTAACACTAGCAGGAATATCTAGCAGGCATCTAGAATGCTCCCAATGTCTGTGTTCCTAGCGCCCAGATCTGTCTGGTTGGTCCAGAGTAAGCCACACCCTATGAGGAAATGGGGTGGTATCCTGGATACTTACAACTCTGGCAGGGCTGCCAAGGTGTTCCCCGCAAGCAGATAAGGGTATCCAGTGGGACTTTGCCTATTCATTGTCTGCGTTGTGGACAAATTTGTATTTGTATTTGCGAGGGGTGTCTGAGTAGCTGAGCAGAGTCTTATTTGTCTGTGTTGTGGACAAATTTGTATTTGTGTTTGCGGGGGGTGTCTGAGTAGCTGAGCAGAGTCTTATTCAAAAGCAACAGTGTTGCCTTTCATGAGAGAAATATTAATCTAAAATGCATTTCGAAACTACAAAAGAATGTCAGGGAGGCAAGAGAAACTCAATGATTTGTCAATTGCATTGGTTAAGAATACAATTATGAGAAAAATGAACTGTAATGATATAATAGATCTTTTGTGTTACTTAAAGACTAAGCAATAAAAGAGCAGAGTGATAGCTGTAAGAAGAATCCTATATAATAAACCCCTAATATGCAAATCGACCAAATGGTGCAATGACTGCTCCACCAGGGGGCAGACGCTCAATGTAGAAACTGCCCCCTGGTGGTCAGTGCACTCACACAGGGGGAGAGCCACTCAGCCAGAAGCCAGGCTCACGGCTGGCTAGAGCAGAGGCGGTGGCGGCAGCCTCCGCAGCAGCACTAAGGAGCAGCAAGCTGAGCGGTAGGGAGCAGCAAACAGGCAGCCAGTAAAGAACCAGGGATCCTGGACTGCGAGAGGGCACAGGCCGGGCAGCGGGACCCCCCGCCCCTGTCCCACCCCAGTGCACAAATTTTGTGCACCGGGCCTCTAGTATGGCTATAAACCCATCTGAATTAATGTCATGACCATGTGAGATGATGCTCACCTGGGGGTGGAAACAGCACAGAGAACTCTGTGCCTTTGAGTCAGGATGTATCTGGGTTCAAATCCTGGCTTCACCACTTGGAGGAACTATCTGACCTTTAGCAAACCTTGAACTCTTACAAGAATGGTTTAAAAATTAGAGCTACTTTGGAAATCACACAGCATGGGCCTGTCTCATAGTGGGCACTAAATAAACAACTATTTCCTGTTTTTATTACTTGTCAAGAATAGTTTAGGGAAGGAAAGACTCAAACATCTAGGATCAGACTGCAATGGAGGACAAGAGCCGGCTTCATGGATATCACAGATGGTCTCAAGGTGCATTTGAATTCCGAAGGATGGATCGGGCCACAAAGCACTACTCCCAGAGCTTGGTGCTGGCGTCCTGCAATCTGCCCAGGTGGGTCTAAGGAGGTCGCCTAAGTCTATTTGACTCAAACTGCAGTTTCTAGACTGAAGTGGTACAAGCTATGGCTTCCAGGGAGATCCACAAGTCATTCTGTCTGCTCCAACCCAACACAGGGCGAAGGGCCACTGTCGTCACCCCAAGCAGAAGTCTCTGCTGCAATTTTGATATAATCAAGGGGGAACATAAAGGTTCATCCAACTGAATCCCTTCTATTAACATAGGTGATTGAGATTTTTCTTTATTTGTTTATGACAATGGTTCCACCTTTCCATACATGGAATATGCTGTGATCTTTCAGCACAAAATGGTGATGGGGATTAGAATTTATAAGATGCTGCAATAACCAGTACAGATGACACATGGTCTATCGGTTAGTAGGTATAATGGTGAAAACCAGCTTTCCCTGGCATCCTTGGAGGACTTGGAGAAAACCTGCTTTACCAGGTTCCGTAGTCAAACACTGAACCACATGTTTACCAAACAGAGCACCGCTCAGGAAGACTTTACCCAGAAGTTATGCCCCAACTCAGTGCTTCAGACACCTGAGAGCTGCATCTAGTTTGCTCTGATCATATTAGTTAAGATTTTATAAGTTTTCTGATTACTAGTAGAAGGCTGATTCAATTAGAGTACTAACAGAAGTGACAAATATTACACGTACTCATCTAAAACCCTTCTCCGTGATGTATTATGTACCAAAAGCATGATGGCTAATGTGAGGCACCTCGGCCACTAATGACAGGAGGCCTGAGCAATCTGCACACGCTTTATCAACACACATGGAACACTCATTCACAGCATCAGGAGGAATGAACAGAAGTATCAATTCATGCTCTTTTGCTGGATCCCAAGTAACCTGACTGTGAACACGTCCTGTACCAGACTTTAACCCTGCAGTGAAAGCCAGGTGAGAACATGCAGGAATAATGGAGATTCTTAAAAATTTTCAAAGTGTTATACAACTGCATCACTCCAGTATCTTCAAGTAAGTTACTACCCAAGGGAAATTCTTCACAAATAAATTATCATCAGAAGCTACACTCCAGGATGAAACAAACCGCTGTTTCTCATATGTAATGAGTTTCAAGATAATAAAAAGAATAAAAATGAATGAAGAATTTTAAAATATCTCGTGACTCACTTTATATTCTGAGGAGCACACACAGGTACTTTACTGTGAAGACAGAGACTGCGCTCGTGCTTGGCTGGGGAGGAGGGCTGCATCCCCCACTGTGGGCAGCGTGCTGAGTAGGATTTGTGTCATTGACCTGATGAACACAGCAGCAAAACCAGCTTTACAGAGATGGTCCGGTGCCTTCCATTCTAAACACTACAAGTGGTTGGGAACAGACCCCTTCCTGTGAGGCTCAGGGAGATGGCGGATCCGTCCGTCATCCTCACCTCCCATGTGTCCCCCCTGCCCCTCCCAGTCTAGGGAAGACACGGGGAAAGTGAGAAGAGGACTCATCAGTCCTGGGTCTTTTTGTTAGTGAAGGTAGCTGGATATGAATAAAGGAGGAAGCAAAGGGCATCAGACATGATTCCACATAATAAACGGGGGAGCCTGAGCTGGTCTGCTTCACCAGGAAGCTACAGCTTCATGCACACTCCAGAGCATCGCAGCATTGACTGCCAAGGATAACACCCCTGCCTGCCCCCTCAGTACCAGATTGTCAGGGGAGCAGGGGCAGGTATTACCTGTGCTATAGAAGTAAAAATGGCACAGAGGGAGGTGCTTGACGATAGGGGCCTGCCAGTCTAACCTGGGGAAGGAACCATTGGTCAGGGGTGGACCCATTGGACACCGGGCAAGCTTGGGAAGTTGATTGGCTATTTTGAAAAAGCTCCTGGTTCTTCCCAAGCTCACGATGCTATAATCCCCAGAAACCAAGAAGAGAGCTCTCTCTCTCTAGAAGAGAGCTCTCTCTCTCTCTCTGTTTGTGTGAACTTGTGGCCTGCATCTGTTCTGTTCACTCTCACCTTCTCTCTACATAGCATGTGGCCTAAGCAACCAAGTGGCCGAAGACTGCATGGACTCCAAACCCAGGCTCGAGGTGGGAGCGGGGTACAGTGGCACAGCGACGGGCTGCAGCTGGAGCACAAGCTAAGCTAGCCCGACACTGGCCTGGGACTGAGCTTTAATATGGCACAGGATCTCTGGACATTGGCCCTTTTGCTGGCCCTGATTTTCCACGGTGGGATGGACAGAGTTGGGAACCCAGGAGGTGCACTCTTTTGATTTTGCATCCAGGACCCAAATACATCTTACCTCCAGACCTCATTGTGGGCCCCTGAAAATGCTTTTTCTTATGACGCCACAAGGATCCTACTTCCACTGCAACATTCTGTCTACCTAGTGAGAGCATATATGACTTTCCCATCCTTCCTCGTGGAATCATTATCCTCCCTTTCCTCTCTGCCCCCCCCACCCCTGCAAAAGTGATAATCCAAGAGAATTACTTAGGTGGGGCTCATGTACTAGTAAAAGGCACCTGACATCTTGGTCCCGGGTAGATGATGCTACAGAAGACATCTACCTTCAGCAGATAAAAGGAGAATTGGAGAGAAATGGTTGGGAAAAGAGGGGTGGTAGCCACCTAGGGCAGGCAAAGATGTGTGAGCATCCCGTAGGGTTAAGTGGACCTGGGTTTCCTTGCCAGAACACTGCCCAAGAGGGAGGCTTGTAAGGAAAGAGAAAAAGCTGTGGGTTACAGCATCAGCTGGCTGGATGGAGTAGAGTTGACACTGGATGCCCCTACCTGGGAACTATGCAATGAAACATCCTCTAAAGGGGTTCTGAAGAACACTCCCCTGGGTACAACAAGAAGGCCAGTGCCTGGATGTCTGTCACATGGCAAACACCCACTGTCAGCCATGGGAACCAAAGCCACACCTACAGAGACAGGACTGCAGCTATGGCCAGCGATGTGAGAGACACCTGCCTCTCCCCACCCGGAAATGAGATAACAGAGGGAGAAGACAAGGGAGGGGAAGGGTGTCGCAGAGCTGAGCACAGTCCTTTGCCTTGCTCACAGTGTGAAAAGGGGAGGCCCTCCCCTCCCCACTCCCAGTCCTTTAGCTCAAAGAGGGCAAGTGATGCAGGGAAGAGGAAAAGATGAGATTTACCAAGGATATGGGGCTGGTGCTTTAAACTAGAGGATCCTGAGTTTACATTTAATTAATGAAAACAACTGGGTTCTCATCAAATATGTTCAATTTCACAAATCTTTTCTGAGTTCTGCTATGTGCCAGGCACTTGAGTGACTCTTTTGGGCGCTTGAGTGACAGTAACACCAGTGAACAAAACACAAAATCTCTGCTTCTTTCTACTAGTAGGGAAGGGGTTTAACACAGCACAGTCAACATCAGTGAGTACAGTCAGCAGCAGTGAGGACAGTCAACAGCAGTGAGCACAGTCAACAGCAGTAAGTACAGTCAACAGCAGTGAGCACAGTCAACAGCAGTGAGCACTGTCAACAGCAGTGAGTACAGTCAACAGCAGTGAGCACTGTCAACAGCAGTGAGCACAGTCAACAGCAGTGAGCACTGTCAACAGCAGTGACTACAGTCAACAGCAGTGAGTACAGTCAACAGCAGTGAGCACAGTCAACAGCAGTGAGCACTGTCAACAGCAGTGAGCACAGTCAACAGCAGTGAGCACTGTCAACAGCAGTGAGCACAGTCAGCAGCAGTGAGCACAATCAACAGCAGTGAGAAGAGAAAAGTAAAACCATTGGACCTCCATCAAAATAATTTTCAACAGCTTTCAAACAATAAATAATTTCTTTCTGAAAGTTTTGCTTTCAGGTTAAACAGTACCTTCTGCAAAAGTACCCAGAGATTGAAGAATAAGACAACGTGTGCATGTACAGAAACTGCTCTCAGGGAGCATGCGTGAGATGGCACAAGCTGAGATAGTGATCGTAATGCTGATGGGAATGGGTCCCATTTATCCTGTGAAGGCTCTCCTGGGGGGTGGGGTGCCATCTGAAGGCCAGCTGGTGACACCCAGCTTGAAAGACCCAGCAGGAAGCCATGAGTTTAGAGATGCTTGAGGAAAGTCAGGGTCAGCAACAATAGACTAGAAAGATCAGATAAGAGTTTAAAATCTGCTTTAAATTATAACAAGTCAAGCACAACCTTGTTTTCTAAATAGTTCCTTTTATAAAGACATATTTATATAGTCAATATGTCCACGTTTATGAACAACTAAAGATCTTTGAAAAAACACCCAAAACTTCCTCTTTCCTTCCCTTTTCCTTTTTCTTCCCTGCCTGGTTTCTGATTTGACTCTTCCCTCCCCAGGAAGGATTCTGCCCCAACTTCTCCCTCCCACGGCCACATGGTTATAGTTGAGAGATCTGGTGAGCTTCAGACTCACGGAGCCTGAAAGCATAGCGAAGTCTTGGGTCTTAGGGATAACGACTCTGAATTCCACAGTAAATTCGATTCTAGTCTCCTTCCTGAAGTGTATCATTGCCATTCTTCTGGCTCTTTCAGGGGCGCAGTGTCTCTTTTTCTTGTAAAATCGGTGTTTACTTCCTTCATTGATTGCATCCAAGGTGCAGCTGTGTCTGGGCCAGACTTTATCCCCCTGGATAATAAAATTGGACTAAGAAGTGAGTCAGCACAAAGCATGAGGACGGCAATGTCGCAGGAGCCTGTGGTGCTCCTGATGAGCCCGCCGTTGTCATTGGTTTTAATGGCGATTATTGCCCTGAAGAACACTAACGGTTGCCACTAGGCCTCAGTTCTCGCTGTTTACAAGGCTGAGTGGTCTAGAAGATGGCAGTTACGTTTAAATGGCTGCGTGCTGGAAAAGGTAAGGGCACTTCTACTGTGAAACCTTCCAACTTTCCAAAATGAGTTCATTCCTAACACTGTCCAGGGATAATGTCAGCCCACAGGGTGCTAATGGCCCCATACAGCTCCTCAGAGCACCACAGAATTAATAGGACAAGTTCTTCATATGGAACCGAAAGTGCCCGCGTAGCTCAAAATCTGATACATTTTCCAACCTGGCACGGTCAAGGCTGGCTAATGCTTTTCTGACAACTAAGAGAACACTCTAGATTGAATTCTTTCAGGAAACTGGGGTGGGGGGTGGGGGGCTAATTAAGCCCAGCACCCAGAGCACAACATGCAAATCTTCATCCTCCAGTGGTTCAGTTTAAGCAGCAAATCTACTTTCTGCTTTCTGTGTTCCAACTATTTTATCATCATGAATTGAGAATAATAATAATAAACTGACCTGGTAAATGTAACTCTGTAAGAAATACCCCTCTGGTTTATCTTCTTAGAAAAGAAACAGCATGTGGCCACGCCATTACCGAATTTCCCCAGAGCAAACAGGATGTGTGGGTAGGGAGACAGGATGAGAGCTGTACACGTGGCTGACAGCACATGTCCTAGGAAGATTCCCCTAGACCAGTGGTCGGCAAACTCATTAGTCAACAGAGCCAAATATCAACAGTACAACGACTGAAATTTCTTTTGAGAGCCAAATTTTTTAATCTTAAAATATATAGGTAGGTACATTGTTATTAACTTAATTAGGGTACTCCTAAGCTGGCCTTTGCTAAAAATGTCCTCAATCTGATTGAGGTACATTCGCTGAGGTCGACCCCTTCCAACTCTCCCATCCACACTCGTCTTGTATACTTGTTCCATCTATCTCCTTTCGTTCACCCCTCTATATGTCCAAACCATCTCAACATCCCTTTCTCAATCCTTGACACTACATCATTCACTCCACAACGTTCCCTAAAATTATCTTAATAAGCTTTACTTAAAGTTTTAAGTCAACTTCACACTGTATGTGCGCACCCGCACATGGTATTTTGTGGAAGAGCCACACTCAAGGGGCCAAAGAGCCGTATGTGGCTCCCGAGCCGCGGTTTGCCGACCACTGCCCTAGACAAAGGGAGGTGGAAGGGACTAGAGAAGGCCCCAACCCATTTTTTTAAATAACCCAATGGGAGACAGCAAGACCTAGGCGACCTATTAGGAAATAGTGATGAAATAGTACGCAGCCAATGAGGAACTGGAGGAGGGTCTAAATAAACAGGTTATGTTCCTTGCCCTAAGTGTGATCTTGTAAAATGAGTGCCCGCTCTCGAGAGTGTTATTAAAAGTCTCATTTTCACCATGCTTCTGTTTCCTGGTCCATCATTTGAAATTTGAACAGGTGAGCCATTTCTCACAATTCCAGACAGGTTGCTGGATTGTATGTAAATCTATGGGGCTGACATTAATAAATTCTGTTTATCTCTAATACATTACAATATACTTTATAGGAAAATTTCAATGTGTGGCACAGACAGCAGACGTGCTGAACCCATTGACATTTAGCTAACAGGATTTTTAATAGAATTGAGCTGGCCTGGGAAGGAAAAAAAATGGGAAAGAAATGCCAACCAGACAACTCCCTAGAGAATAATTCATTTTGGCTTTATGTGACATTACATACCGCTTCCTCCACCAAGGTTAGATCCTGTATTAGTCTTAGCAAAGCAAATTTCGCACATGCAAAAACACCATCATGATGCCCCCTAGATCAATTACCAGCCATTCTAACAAAAACAAGACAATTCACTGTGAATGGTGTCATTTTCCATTTACTGTGTAGATGACTAGGGGGGTGGGGGGAGGGGGTGGCTCCAGATCACAAGTACTAGTGGCTAAGGAATCACCGTTTGGAATCAGCTTCTGTCCTCTTGGCCCAGTCTGCCTGCTGGCTTGATTTCACCTGGTCTGATGGCTATTGTTCTACACAGACCTCTGCAGGTCTGAAAGCAGCTTCCCTCCCAGGCAGGTCCAGAGCCTGGAGCCAGGAATGACTGACTGGTATTTTACAGGGCAGGGCGAGCAGGGGGAAGTTCTCCCCACCCCACTGTGCCTGGAGTCCCCAGAGAATCTCCTTTCCCCTCCTGCCTGGCTAGGTGTCACCCCATCTCCTTTCTATCCTTCTTCCCCACCCCTTTTTCCTACTTACCTTTCAAACACTTCCTCTCCTTCCCATTTTCTTTCACTTAAAACTGGTCATAAGGAGATGCCTTAGCATTTTCCCAATGTCTTAATGTTCTTCTCTTAATTTTAAGGTGAGTTAAATATTTTATATTCCCTCCAAAAAATTGTACAAGCTAAATTAAATTGATTTTTGTTCCTCTATACTCTGTCATCATCCAATTGTGCTATTTTAGACTTTTGCTTATCCTTGACTTCTTTTTAAATATAAAAGTGTGTTCCTGACTCTTTTTTTAGGGCTCATTTCTATTCTATGTGCTTCAAGTGAACACTCTAGTCTAGTTTCTGGGTTGTTTTCTTCGCAGATTCCTTTTGCTTCCATAGATTCATGAGTTCAGCGCCTCGTCCTGAATTCCAATTCCCATTTTACCAAAACCTTTTTACTTCACACCTGCATAGGTCAGGAGTAAGGCTGGGCACTCAGGACTCATCCTTCAACAAGACCGTCAGCTCCCATTCCAGAGGGGAGACAGACAGTAGAGAGGTAAAGAGCAAATGCATAAAACAATCAGAGATGTGCTGTGTGCTGCACAGAGCACGTGAGAGCTGGCGGGAGGCTGTCTGACATGGGTGGCCAGAGGAGTCCTCTCTAAGGAAATGGGTTTCAGAGGAGCCAGCTGTGCACAGAGCTGGCAGCGACTGCGGGGAGGGAACATCAGGCCCCAGAGCCCTGAGGCAGGAAGGAGCCACTTTCTAGGAATTTGGAAAGAATGTGTGTGTGACTGTGACTAGGGCCGCAAAAGGAAGAAAGTGACACAGGACAGAGTACAGAGGTGCAGGGGACGGAGCTTGAAGGATGCATCTGAAGGCTTGGACTGTTGTTCCTCAAGGGCACCAAGAAGTCATTT